>NC_135485.1:83129003-83432424 GCF_052094955.1 Ictidomys tridecemlineatus | reverse complement strand
TGTAGGTCTCCCACCAGTCTCCCTCTGGTCTCTTCTAAATGGGGTTTCTATGACTTAGAGTTAGTCCAAGTTTTTGATGAAATTCCTTTTTCTACCCCCAGACATCATCCTCTTGGATGGGAAAGCTTTGATAGCTATCTATAGGATGTTTCCTTTCCATCGGTTCCCCACCTAATCCAAGGAAAACACACATTGCTGATTCTGCCATCAAAAGAAATTCAATCCACTCCCAATGGTGCATCTCTGTTCTCTTTGGTTGGTTCCATTTTCTCAGGTCTGCATCACACACTAGACTCTATCTCCAGTGTCAGGGAACACAGATCAAAGTCTTCCAAAGCTTTTGTTTCTCTTAAGGTGCAGGGTGCCTTAAGGTGCCTTAAGGTGCCTCTCCCTCTATAATGAAAAGGAGAAGGAGGAAGAGGAATAAGGACCAAGGTCTTCCATAATTCTCTGAAAAGCAGCTTGTCTACTGCTCTCTTTCACACCCTCAAGGTGGGTGATAGACTAATGTTGTCAGAACTAACTTTGCAATCTTTTTGAGGACCCTGCACCCTGATTTTTTAGAGTGAGGATGCTTAAGATTCCTTATATTTTTCTTAGCTTTTGTGATCTAAGCATAGGAACCTTACTATAAAATTCTGCTATAAAATCACTAGGAACAAATGCTTTGTCCTGATAACTCACAATTGAAAGACATTTTCCTAGGATATGTCTTAAGTATCTTGAGAAATTTTTTATCAAACTGAGCAATGTGTATCGTTATGGGTCCATTGGCATCTTCTCTGAGATATGTATAAATATGATATTTTTTTAAAGGCAGGAGAGGCATAGGATTCTATCACAAGTTGTGCATAAATATTTTTATGAGAAATTCAGAAAACATAAAAGAGAAGGCAAACAAAATTATAAACCTTATTGGTAACATCCAGAGAAATCATTTTGATGTATTTGTGAAAAACATTTCCCAACAAATTGGGATGATATTGTTTGTACTGTGTGTGTGTGTTTTTTTTAGTAACATACTATCTAAATTTAAATGTTATTTTTACAAAATTATATCTATAAACTTATTAGATACTTATAAAATTTAATTTTGCATATAATAAAAATCAGACTACACAAATGGCAATGGTGGTATTTTTAATGCCCAATAATTACACTTGATGAATCATGAGAGTTATTCATTTGCCCAATGATTGCTTGACTTCCATTTTGGACACTATTCATTATTTATGGGAAGTGAAGACTTCATTTCCTATATAACTCTCATAGTTTCCTTTTTCTCTCACTTCCCAATGATTATTAAGAGTTTCCCAATGATTACGTTTATAATTCAAAATACGTTTATGCCTCTAGGTATTCATCAAACTTAGACATTATCTTCCCATTCCCTACTATTTAATGAGTGACTATTACCCTCTTCATTCTTTCTTCTGCCTTTCTCCTCTCACCTCTGGACTCCCACTAGCCATATCAGTACTTTTAAATTGTGAATATTTTACAGCATTGGTATTCTATTGCAGAACACTAGTCCATGATTTATCGGTAAGTTGACTTTAAGCATCATAAACCACAAATGTTATTTGTTTATATATATATATATATATATATATATATATATATATATCAAACATTTTAATATGTAAGTATGTCTAATTATATATTTGCAGAGATAGCATATAACATTTGAGAATCTTGCTGGGGCACTTACTAGCTTTGCGTTCTTGAACATGTCATTTAATATTTATTCCCTCCTTTATCTCTAGGAAAATATCTATTCCCTAGAGTTATAAGGATTGTGTAATTAACCCAAGGCACATAGTAGACACATTAAACGTTACTTCTCTGCTTAGCCTAGTCTTGTGTATTATATTTCTTCATTACTACTTAAGTAAGATGAGCTCTGCAGCACACAAAGTAGAATATTTCTTGAATTAAGGTTAAATGCATTCCTTTTTCCTATGCTTTAGCAGTTGCTTTTTTTTAATGCTATTTTTAATTTTTGTTTCATATTCTCAACCACAGGTTTCCTGTATAGTTTCCCACTCACCTTGCCAGAAGCTTTTAAATGTTTTCATTTTTAAAAAAAAAAATGTTTTCAGAAACCTAATGTGCCCCCCACTACATCCTCAAAAATATTTCAGCCTTTCCATTATGTCGTCTACTACTATATGGAATCTACTTTCTTCCTAGGGACATCCATCAGCCCTTGTGACCTCTTGCTACAATTCAGACCAGATGCTTCCTGGGCTCTATCACTGTTTCCTGCATTCTATCACTGTTTCCTGCATTCCACGACTTCCTCTCTTTGATCTCTCTCTATTTTTGCTGGTGTAAATCCTCAAATAACTTCCTCAGAATGGTACATGAAAGGCAAATTTTCTTAATCTTTGCATTCCTGGAAAACCTTATTGTTTGCCATTATGCAATAGTAATCAAACTCCTAGCCATATTTTTTGAATGGACAAGCTCATTCCAAAATCCATAGGAAACCCAACAGCTCTAGAATAATCACAACTTCGAAAAACATACAAACTTGAAGACTTAATTCCTCTAATTCAGGACTTGCTTTAAAGCTGTAGTAGTGAAGAAAATGTTATATCAGTGTGAAGGTAAATACTCAATACCTCTAGTATGTTCCAATATTCCAAATCCCAAGAACTCTAACATACTATATGTTTCCATTTGGGGGTCACAGTCAACTGCTGTTTAGTCATATCCACAGACATGTATCTCCAGTAATAAAGGTGCTCCACAACTTAAGATGGTGTAACATTCTGAAAAACCCAGTATGGATTGAAAATATTATAGGTTCCAAATGCATTTAATTCACCTAGCCAACCAAGTACAGTAGCTTAGTAACACTGAGGAACACCGATTGCTTCCCTTGTTATTGAATGGTCACTCAGAATTATACTTGCTGCCCATGCCCAGCATCACCAGAGGGTATTGTAATGGATACAGATCCAAGAGAAGATGCAAATTTAAAATTTGAAATACAGTTTCTACTGAATAGGTGTTCCTTGGGCACTATCATTAAGTCAAAAAATTGCAAAGTCCAATTGTAAATCAGGGGTAATCTGTATTTGTGTCTAAATCTTAGAAGCTCCATTAATAGCATGGAGCCAATCTCCATAGAGGGAGCATCTTGCATCTAGGATGCTAATATTATTATTGTGCACCTTGAACTTGTCTAGACCTACTCATCACCATGGTGGCTACGTTAATTCAACCCATCTAGGTGTTGATACCAGCCTCCCCTTGGCATCCTTTCTTGAAGTCCTAGAGCCTCCCATCTATTCTGCTCAATGCTTGCCTGAAATACAACTGTGGAAGATTCATTCCCTGTGTCCTTGCCAACATGCACAAATACTGACCCCAGATTCCTAATATTAATGCCTTAATATTACCTCCAAGAAACTCTTTCCTCTATTCTCTTTCTGTAGTCCAGCTATTCTAATGTGTTTTGCTCTCTTGCATTCAGCTTTTTCTGTGCCTAGAATATGCTTTCTTTCCTAACTCTCTCTTTTCTATCTTTGGATCTTCTTTTAGGTTTTACTTTCTCTAACAAAACATCCTTGACCCTCTCAAGGGTGGGAATAAATGCCCCTCCATGTGCATCTACAGTCCTAACTTACCCTTTTCCAATAACTCCTTCAGTTTGCATTGGGAATAACCTTCAAAGGCCCATGTGTTAAAGCTTGGATTCCAAGGTGACACTGTTGGGAGGTGTGGAACGTTTATTAGGTGGGGCATAGTGAGAGAAATTTAGGTCATGTAGGAATGTGTTCTCCATGTGGACAGTGGAACCCTGGTCCCTTGTTTTGTCCCACCACATGCTCCCCAACATGATGTACTGCTACCTCACCCAGCTCAAAACAATGGGGACAGCCAATCATGGAGTGAAACCCTCTAAAATCATGAGCCCAAATCAATCTTTTATCTATATAAGTTAATTATCTGAAGTGTTTGTTATAGTAATAGAAAGCTGATTATCCAAATTATAACCCCATCAAAATGTAAGCTCTTTGAGGCTAGGTCCAATGGCCATGATGCCAGCTGGTTTTTATGGTGCACAATAAATGATCACTCATCAAAATACTAAAAGAAAAGTGTGTGTAAGGGATAATTCTCTTAAATCAGCCTTCATCCTCCTTCTCGGGCTGTTATTGGGGAGTATCTGGAATTATTTGAAAGCAGTTCCATTACTGTAGGGCTGGTTTCCATCACTCTTTCATGAGGGCTAAAAAAAGGAAAGCAGACTGTTGGCTGACTTTTCTAAACATGCTATTAGCAACGATCTTTCCTTAACGATTGCCATTTGGAACCAAGAGAGGGCAAGTCTTACTTCTGCAGTCTTACAACCTTAGCATGAGCCATTTGCTGCTCAAGCCTCAGGGGGAAGAGAATGTGCCACTGTTTTGGAGGATGGTGGCTGTTTGCCACTAGAGAGCCTGCAGACTCCAGTGTACCTGAGCAAGCCTCCATGTGTGATTACGTTGGCTGTTTGTGTTAGAAGAAGATGGTAAAACCAGGACACCTCCTGATGCATATGTAACTGATATTCACAGTGGAAAAAGGATTTGGGAGTCCAATAGCATACTGGCTCTTTTTGGGGAACATTTATAAGAATTCTCACTCCTTCCCAAGCCACATTAGCATTATCATTCCTGCTGAATGGGCTTTTTTTTTTTAAGAGCTCCTCGTGAACATGCATAGAATCAACAGCCAAAAAAAATGCATTTTGGAGATGGCTGTACACCAGGATAAATACAGGCCGATTTTATCAAAGACATTAACGTTGTTGTGCGGTTTCTTTTCTTCTTTGCAATTTATGTAGGTATAAAGATTGAGATTTCTTTTATCCAACATTCCAGACATTATGAGCATGAATGAGTTCAGGAATCTTGAATGTAAGTCCCTGGGGAAGCCATGAACTTATGAAAACCATGTTTTCCTCACTGATATCCTTTTGGAGTCCTTTATGGGCATGGTTTCTAAGTCTGTGACACATTCTTGTGGAAAGGGTTGAAGGGTGGATCACTATTATGGAGACTTCTTTTTTAAGCTAAAAAAAAAGTGAAAAGAAAAACAAAGGAGTGAAGGAGTCCATATGAGAGAAAGCTATAAAATCAGAAGGTACTTTGGTGTTTGGGCATGACTTCCTTTTCCTACAGAATTTTTGAGATTTGCTCTTGCACTTGAAGTTGGCTTAAAGTGAATTTGTTCATTTAAAGTGGCCAGTAGAAATGTATTCGATGTCAATGTTTGCTATGACAGCAAACTCCAAAGTCTTCATTAAAATATATTTATGTGTATGAATTTATATATTTATGCATACATACATATACATAAACAAGGATTGTCATTAAGTACTTATAAGTGTATTTTCATTAATGAGCAGCTTTAATACTTCTGGAAAAACTCATGGGCACCAAGCATCATCTCTGTTTCTTAATGGCCAGGGCATTAAATGAGCTTCAGCCATGAATTTGTATTCATTCATGTAGATTTGAATGCAAGCAAAGGCCACACACCTCCCACCCTGACATAGGAAAGCTCATAGTAGATGGGGGACCTTGAGCCACCCCTACCTTTGAAAGATGCATTACAAGACCCTTAAGGGATCCCTAAAATGTTCCAAAGTACTGAGTTCTATACATACTATGTTTTTTTTTTTTACATACACAAATTTAATGCCCTTTCTATCTTTACTAAACACCTATCACAGGTTGAGGCCATAACTTTCACAGTTTGAAGGCAGCAAGACTAGCATGAATGCTTTTTGTCTTTCTTCACAATTTCATGCATAGAAAATTTGTTCTTGTGGATCTTGGCTAGCCCAACACTTGATTTTTTTGTTTTCCTTTCCTAAAGTCTAGGACTTCCACCTTTTCATGTAGGAGAAGTACTTTATGGTTTCTCTTTGGCAAATCCCATTTTGTGCATTAGGGTCACCATCAAAAACAATAAGAGGTTCTTGAACATAAGCACTGTTGATAGCATGATAGTAAATCTGATCATCAAGATGACTGATGAGAACCTATGAGGAAGATAGCATATACTGTGGTGATATGCTGAACAATGGTATGATTCACATTCCAAGAAGGAGGGAAGAGGATGAGGCAAGACTTCATCATACTATCAAAACAATACTCAATGTGAAACTTATAAATGATTTATTTCTCAAATTTTCTATATACAATTTTTGGTTGGTTGCAGGTAACTGAGTCTGCTGAAAGCAAAACTGGATAGAGACATACTACTCCAATGTCCACAAACAGATAGCATGGTCTGAGTTCCTGCTTTGCTTCAGGAATTTATCTAAGTACTTTACAGAGATCATTTCCTTTGGTTCTTGCACCGCCCTATGCTGTTACTAATATAAAATGTTCCTATTTTATGGTAGAAGTTAAACTACTTCTCCAAGACCACACAGCCACACTGAGGCAGGTGATAGAGTTGGAAGTCTTGCTTAGGAATGTGTTCTCATGACTCCAAAGAAGAATTGAGTGTCTGCAATTTTTTCAGTAGTTATCTGCAATTTGTTACTAAGGAGCTAGACACAAAAAAATAAACAACTGGTCAAATACCATCTAAGGCAGACATTAATAGACTGATGATAAGTAGGTCGTGGACTACGGAGAACTGGAGGAGTCAGACGTTGATTCTCAGGTTTCAACGGTTCATGGTTTCACTGAATTAGAGTGAAGAGTATGTTCTAAGGGGGAAAAAAATCAATTTTGTTTTAAACACACAGAGTGTGAAGCAAGATGGAAGATCCACATGGGAAAGGCTATTGGGCTCCATTCTACGAAGTTAGTGTGTTGCATTGTCAATAAGCAAACCAAAGGTGAGATTTGGAAAATTCCCAGCCAGGAATATAGGAGATTAGAAAGAGGGTAATGGGGGACGTGCTGAAGATGATTTCATCTGAAGCTGTCTAGTATTCATCAATCAAATTGTCAGTCACTTTATTCATGTTTTAGGAGGAGAACCATGGTAATGAATGAAAGGAAAAGAAACTCTGTGGTGCTTCCCCCAAATCAAGATGAATATTATACAAAAAGATGAAGACAGAGAAGCAGAAATTAAAGTAGAAATAGGTGATTATGGGCTGGGGATGTGGCTCAAGCGGTAGCGCGCTCGCCTGGCATGCGTGCGGCCCGGGTTCGATCCTCAGCACCACATACCAACAAAGATGTTGTGTCCGCCGAGAACTAAAATAAATAAATAAATATTTAAAAAAAAAAAAGAAATAGGTGATTATACAGACATTTAGATATAGATACAGATGGCAAGGCTAAAAGGAATGTTTTGGTGAGACGTTAACCTAGAATCCAAAGGTTTCCCTTTTCTGTGAAGCCAAAAAACGACATCTCTATTACTTGATACATTTGGCCCCTACATTTGCTCTAAAAAAAGGTGGGGGGGACTTTGCAATATATCATCTTCGTCTTCCAATCCATGTATACCCCTTACCTGAGTTCATATGATTTAGCTCAGTGTGGTGTTTGAGATCAATCTTCTCTCATCATCTGGATTAAAAATAACTTGTAGTCAAAATTTATGTCCTCCATTCCTCCCATGTAATTACACACCATGGTGAATTGATAGTAGAAGCACAACCATCCATTCAAATAAATTTTATTAGAACTTTGGCACAAAGATAAACAAGTCATAAATAAAAAGCTATTGTAACCAGTCACAAAAACAGAACTCATATTATGGGATACTCTTTTATTTGCGATTTCCAGACTTGGAGAATCTATAGGGACAGAAAGTAGATCAGTGACTGCCTAGAAGGCTCAAGTAGAGGCGATGTGGGTTTGGGTGAGAATATGGGGTTTCCTTTGGGGGAATGAAAAATTTTAATATTGATGTTCTTGATTGGTACTTAACTCTGGATCTATTGAAAGTTATGAAGTCATGCACTTAAATGGATGAATTGCATGGTGTGTGAATTGTACCTCAACAAAGCTGTCTGTTATCAACAAAAGCGTATGCCTAGTTTGTTCCCCCTGGAGGAAAATGTTATATAAAAAAAACACCGGTGTGAAAAATGACAGTGTTGGAGGTACATGTGAAAAAGGTTGAATGCAAAGAAGAGCACATTACGTTGCCCCTACAGTATTAAGAAGGCTCAATAAGATTTTGATTGATGGATGATTGATGAGTAACAGGGACTGCATCTCATTGCCTCTAGCCTTGATAGCTCTTTCCTTTCTTGGGGCTGGGGATTAATTCTCAAATTCAAGGTCTAGTCACGTAGCAGAGAGGAGCATGCCCCCTAGCTGTTCAGAACTCCCTGAGACATTTGCTTTACATTCAGACCAAAAAACCCAGAAGAACAGGAAATCAAGCTCTGACATGTGGGCATTTAGTCCAGTGGCCAGAGCTTTCATTCCTTCGAAGATTAATGAAGCCCAAAGACTCCAGCCCTCTCTTTTCAACTCCCCACAATCATTGGCTCTCAGAAGTCATCCAGTTTAATATTACTTCACTTCAGTGGTCAGGAACCATCCCAACTGGAAAGAGACAGGAAAACTTGGTCCAAGAGGCTTTTTTTTTAATGAAGAACAGCTTAACAACCCTTCTAGAACATTCCATAAGCCATATTACAAGCTTTCCTTTCTTTTTATATCTAGAGATGGGGAAGAGAGGAGGGGGAGGGCTTTGTAATCATGAGTTGAATTTCAAAGTCAATAAGTTGAACCTCTGCTAGGCCCTGGATATTTTCTAAATTAATTGACCATCAAATTCTTACTTTTTACATTTGCATCACATTAAAGATCATAAAACTATTTGGGGGATTTTTTTGCTACTTAAAGCTAAGATTGCATGGGCGTCATACTTTGGGAGGGCCTGTTCCTTTTCAAAAATTATTTTGAATTCCTAAAAAGAAACAAGATTATCTTTTGTGTTTATGCATTGCTGTTCCCCCTTCTAAGGAGCTCAAAGGACCATGTAGTCTTGTCCGTCTTGATAAGAAAAAGCTGCTAACTTCTCTGTTAGCAGCTGACGCTGAAGGAGGACTTGGATTTCCTGCAAGACCTTTTGGTGTGTGCCAACTATTTCATTTGTTAACTTTTGTGAAAGCCATGCATTCCTCCAGCCCTGCTATTAACTCATTCATCTATTCATTGAAAAAAAAAAAACGTATGCAGTATTAGACACCGTGTAGATGCTGGTGATGGCAAGAAGTAAGGAAAGTAGGCCTCTTTTGGAGAGTTCACAGGCTACTACTGTAAGGGTCAAGGCAACCTAGAAGTAATAAATAAAGTAATTATAGGGGAAATGAATCCAGTGCCACAATAACACATAAAACAGGCGTGCGATTGTAGACTTCACACAGGAAAAGCCTCTCAGAGGAAGTGACAATGGAGCCTCCACAAGAGTAGAAATTCAGGACCAGGTGCGGTGGCACTCACCTGCAATCCCAGTGGCTCAGGAGGGTGAGGCAGGAGGATCGCAAGTTCAAAGTCAACCTTTGCAATTTAGCAAGGTGCTAAGCAAGTCAGTGAGACCCTGTCTCTAATAAAATACAAAACAGGGCTAGGGATGTGGCTCAGTGGTGGAGTGTCCCTGAGTTCCAAGCCCAGTACCACCCTCCCCCCACAAAAAAAAGAGAGTAGAATTCAGGAATACAGGGAAATACGCTCAAGCATGGGGAATAACTAGTGCAAAGCCCCTGAGGTAAGGAAGAGTCTTAACTATTTTAGGAACAGACTGCAGGCTAACAAGGCCAGACAAATTTAATACAGGGAAGATTGGCAAAACAGGAATATGAATAGTGTGTAATATGTGATAGATTCCATGCTCTGAGCTAAAAGGTATTGTTGGCTAGCTCTATTGGCTAATGCTTACTGACCTCTTGCTACAGAACCACACCCTAAAGGCTAACTTGTCCACATGCTTTAACCTTATGCTAGACTTACAAGATAATCATCATTGTCATCCATATTTTGCAAATGAGAGAAGGGATGGAAATGGGTTGAGTTGATGGACCACTCAAATGCCCACAGCTAACGTTGTAAGTCAGGCAACGGAGATTGGAAAACAGTCATTTCGATGCTAGATCTGGGACACACTGTCAGGCTTCTGTGATACCCCTTGGCGGTTAAGTGGGTCACAGGATTAAGCTGGAGAAGTGACACCGCCATTTAGCATATACACTCTTGCTCCAGGAAATCGAAAGTTGGTCATGAGCGTCTGAGCAAGGCTAAGTGATCGTGCGTGCTTTGCTGGGGGAATTAATCAGGAGACAGGATGAGGAGAGGTCAGGGTTCTTAGAGAGAGCAATCAGAAGCTTTCAAAGAGCAAAAATTTGCTGAAAGAACCCAAAACAATTCTGCAGAAGTACAAAGACAGGGAACAGAAAGTGGCTGGAGTGTCCTGAGAGCTTGGTCCTGGACCAACAGGCAAGATTGAAATCATAAAGCCTTTTCTTCCTTGCTGGCTTCTGCCCCTGTCCCCATCCCTCCAAGTGTTAATATTGCCATCAGGGTTAAAGGCAAAAGTAATCTCTTTTTATCTATGTTTGAATGCAATTCAAGGGAAATCCATGGTGAAACCCCACAAAATGATGGAATTAGGAGCTCATCAGTGATCCAGTGTACCATACTTTTGTACAGGAAAAGAAACCACAGAATAGCCAGGTCTCCCTCAAGTCTGGGAAATCCATCCCCTGACTCAGGATCCTAAGTTAGGCAGGGGCTACTCCAAGGTCAGGTCACTATGTGTTAACGGAGGGCAAGTCTGTCCCTGGATCTGCCTGCTTGAATTCAGAGCTCTGCCGTTTTGAGTTCTTGGAGAAAACTAAAGATCAATCTAAATTGGCTCTGGATGGGTGTATGGAAAAGAAAGCAAGAAGCTGAAAGGTCAAGGAAGGAAATGTCAAGTTGGAAACGCCTAGGAAAGTTCTGGAGAGTCCTTGTTTCTCTTTTTTTTTGTGATATAAGCCTGTGGCTCCAATCCCTTCTTTCTTCATTATGCTCGGGTTTGTTCCCAAGAACACGCCTTTCAGTCATGGGCAGGTCCCAGGAGTCCAGCTCTTACAATGGCTTTCTCTGTGCAGCACACTGCAACCTTGCAGCCAAGGCTCAGGACTGACTGCAGGGCTCCAGTGAACCCAGGCCGATGACCTTGGTGCGTCTCCTTAACAATTCTCTTGTCACCAGAATTGAAGCATTCTGAGAAAATCAGATGGCCCAACAAAATCAGGGGTTCAACTGATGGCTCAGATTCCTTCAATTATTTAGAACTTTTTTTTTTAATTAGTTGCTCATGATGATACAATGATCTTGACATAGCATACGTTTAAATCAAATGGGGTATAATTTCTCATTTGTCCAAGTGTACAGGTTGCAGAATCACATTGGTTATACAGACACGTGTATACATACAGCATTACCAGTGTCTATTTTTTTTCCTCATTCAGAAAGTAAAATGTTTGTGACTGAAAACTTGGAAATTACCAACAGATTAAAAAGAAGGGAATAAAAATAAAAAATACCCATGATGCTATTATATTTTTTATAATGTATGATCAACCTCTTTAGTTAGTTTTATTTAACTCTAAAATATATTCATTTTCTGTTTTACAGAAATAAATATTTTTTAAGAGAGAGAGAGATAAAGAATTTTTTAATACTTATTTTTTAGTTTCTTCGGCGGACACAACATCTTTGTTTGTATGTGGTGCTGAGGATCGAACCCTGGCCGCACGCACGCCAGGCGAGTGGGCTACCGCTTGAGCCACATCCCCATCCCTGAAATAAATATTTTTACAAAAAGCATATGTGCATATAAGGATACATACAAATGCTTCATTTTGAAAGAAATGTTATATATAACAGGCTTGGCATGCTGGGGCATACCTGTAATCCCAGTGGTTTAGGAGGCTAAAACAGGAGGATTACAAAGGCAAAGCCAGCCTTAGCAATTTAGTGAGGCCCTAAGCAACTTAGCAAGATGTAGTCTCAAAATAATTTAATAAAGAAAATTTAAAAAGGATTGGGCATGTGGGTCAGTGGTTAAGAACCCCCAGGTTCCATCCTTGGTAAAAAAAAAAAAAAAAAAAGAATAAAAATGTAGCGTAGAGGGGAATCCAAGATGTCCCACTAGAGGGAGGCTGCATTCCTTGCCCCTCCATTACTTAGAAGTCAAGCAGAGGGAATACTGTTACTCTGCAAGGCAGCCATTGCTGCCCACCGATCCTCTACTGTTTGCCCCTATTCCACTGCTACAATTACCAGCCCTTTGCCAGCATATCACCTGCCTTTTGTGCACAGATCACTGGCTGAGAGCTGCTCACCACCAGGTTGTGCCTGTTTTCCCACCTTTCCCTTCCCATCGCCCTCTACCCTACATTCCCCTGTTGACGCCCTGCGGTTTGCCTGCAAACCACCTGTAGACTGCTGCTGCCTAATTGCTAAATATGTTGAACATTTTTTCATATATTTGTTCATCAATTGTATATCTTCTTCTGTGAAGTATCTGTTTAGTTCCTTAGCTAATTGGTTGTTTGTTATTATTATTATTATTATTATTATTATTATTATTTTGAGTTCTCTATATATCCTGGAGATTAGAGCTGTATCTGATATATATGAATAAAGTGTTTCTCCCATTCTGTAAGCTCTCTCTTCACATTACTAATTGTTTCTTTTGCTGGGAAAAAGCTTTTTAGTTTGAATCCATCCCATTTATTATTTTTTTGATTTTACTTCTTGTACTTGAAAAGTCTTGTTAAGAAAGTCAGATCCTAAGCAGACATGGCAAAGATTAGAGCCTACTTTTTCTTCTATTAGGTGCAAGTCTCTGTTCTAATGCCTAAGCTTGATCCATTTTGAGTTTCATGCAGGGTGAGAGATAGTGGTTTAATTTCATTTTGTTACATGTGGGGTTTAATTTCATTTTGTTACATGTGGGGTTTAATTTCATTTTGTTACATGTGGCTTTCCAATTTTCCGAGCACCTTTTGTTGAATGACTATCTTTTTTCCAGTGAATGTCTTCAACACTGTGGTCTAGTATGTGATAACTGTATTTAAGTGGGTTTGTCTCTGTGTTTTCAATTCTGAACCATTGGTCTACATATCTGCTTTGGTGCCAATACCATGCCATTTTTGTTACTATGGCTCTGTAGTATACTTTAAGTTCTGGTATTGTGATGCCCCCTGCTTCACTCTTCTTGCTAAGAATTGTTTTGACTATTCTGGATCTCTTATTTTTCCAAATGAATTTGATTACTTTTTATAGTTCAATAAAAAAGGCATTAGAATTTTAATAGGAATTGCATTAAATCTGTAACATGCTTTTGGTAGTATGGCCATTTTGACAATATTAATTCTGCATATCCAGGAATATAGGGGTTATTTCATCTTCTAAGTTCTTATTCAATTTATTTCTTCAGTGTTCTGTAGTTTTCATTGTAGAGGTATTTCATCTTTTTTGTTAGATTGATTCCTATTTTTTTTTTGAGACTGTTGTGAATGGGGAAATTTCCTAATTTCTCTTGCATAGATTCATTGCTGATATATAGAAACACATATGATTTATGGTGTTTATATCCTGCTACTTTTCTGAATTCTTTTATTAATTCTAGGTTTTTTCTAGAGAAGATTTTTGGATCTTCTAAATATAGAATCATGTTGTTGGCAAGTAGGGCTATTTTGAGTTCTTTTCCTATTTTATCCCTTTAATTTCTTTCTCCTGTCTTATTGATCTGGCTAGAGTTTCAAGGACTATGTTGAATAGAAGTGGTAAAAGAGAGCATCCCTGTCTTGTTCCACTTTTTAGAGGGAATGCTATCAATTATTCTCCATTTAGAATTTTCTCCATTGGCTTTGGGCTTAGCATGGATAGGTTTTCACAATGTTGAGGTTTGTTCCTACTATCCCTAGTTTTTATTGTGTTTTGAACATGAAGAGGTGCTGTATTTTGTCAAATGCTTTTTCTGCATCTATTGAGATGATCATATGAATCTTGTCTTTAAGTTTATTGATGTGATGTATTATGTGTATTGATTTCCCTTTGTTTAACCAACCTTGCATCCCTGGGTTGAACCCCACTTGATAATGGTGCCCTATCTCTTTAATATGTTTTTGTATGTGATTTGTCAGAATTGTTTTGAGAATTTTTGCATCTATCTTCATCAGGGATATTGTTCTTAACGTTTCTTTCCTTGATGTGTCTTTGTCAGATTTTGGTATCAGTGTGATACTAGCCTCATAGAATGAGTTTGGAAGGGTTCTCTCCTTTTCTATTTCATGGGATACTTTGAAGAGAAGTGGTGTTAATTCTTCGATGGTCTTATAAAAGTTGGCTGAGAATTTGTCTGGTCCTGGGCTTTTCTTGGTTGGTAGTCTTTTGATGGTGTCTTTTATTTCATTGCTTGAAAATGATTTGCTTAAATTTTGTATGTCATCCTGATTCAGTTTGTGTAGATCATATGTCTCTAGAAAATTGCTGATGTCTTTGAGATTTTTCTATCTTATTGAAGTATAAATTTTCAAAAATAGTTTCTAATTATCTTCTGTATTACAGTAGTGTCCATTGTGATAGTTTCTTTTTTCATCACAAATTTTAGTAATTTGAGTTTTTCTTTTCTCTTCATTAGTATGGCTAAGTATTTTTCAATTTTATTTATTGTTTTTCAAAGACCCAACTTTTCATTTTGCCAATTTGTAAACTTGTTTCTTTTGTTTCAATATCATTGCTTTCAGCTCTGATTTTAACTTTTTCCTGTCTTCTACTGCTTTTGGTGTTGATTTGTTCCCTCCCGAGAGGGGGGGGGGTTGAGATGTAATGTTGACCTTATTTGTTGACTTTTTATTCCTTTTAATGAATTAGCTTAATGCAATGAACTTTCCTCTTAGTACTGCTTTCATAGCATCCCAGAGATTTTGATATGTTGAATCCTTGTCTCATTTACCTATAAGTATTTTTTAAATTTCTTCCCTGATTTCTTCTCCTATCCATTAGTTATTATTAGCATTTTATTTAGTCTCCAGATTTTGGAGTAGGATCTATTTTTTATTGTATCATTGATTTCTAATTTCATTCCATTATGATCTGATAGAATGCAGGGTATTATGTCTATTTGTTTTTTTTATTTCCTAAGAGTTGCTTTATGACATATCATATGGTCTATTTTAGAGAAGGATCCATATGCTGCTGAGAAAACAGTGTATTCACTCAATGAAAGTAATTTAAATATTTTATATATGTCTGTTAAGTCTAAATTATTGATTTTTATTATTTAGTTCTATAGTTTCTTATTTCAGTTTGTGTTTGAAGATCTATCTAATAATGAGGGAGGTGTGTTAAATTCACCCAGTATTATTGTGTTGTGGTCTATTTGATTGTTGAATTTAAGAAGGGTTTGTGTGTTGTACAAAGATGCTTTATTGTTTGGGGCATATATATTTATAATTTTTAGGGCTTGTTGATGAGTAATTCTCTAAAGCAATCTAAAATGTCCTTCTTTGTTCCTTATAATTAACTTTGGCTTAAAGTCCACTTTATTTGATATGAGGATAGGAACCTCTGTGCTTGTATACATAATCTATATGAAGGATATGTTTTTTAATTTTTTTTCATTCTTTCATCTTCAGTCTGTATAATTTTTTGCCCATGATGTGAGTCTCTTAGAGTAAGCATATTTCTGAGTCTTATTTTTTAACCCAACCTGCCACTCTATGTCTTTTGATTGATGAATTTAGGCCTTTAACATTCAGGGTTCTTATTGAGATGTGATTTGTGTTTCATGTTACTTTGGTTTATTTCTGGATGGTTTTATTTATTTATTTTTTGTACTGGAGATTGAACTCAGGGGCACTCAGCCAATGAGCCACATCCCAGCCCTATTTTGTATTTTATTTAGAGATAGAGTCTCACTGAGTTGCTTAGTGCCTTGCTTTTTGCTGAGGCTGGCTTTGAACTCATAGTCCTCCTGCCTCAACCTCCCAAGCCACTGGGATTATAGGCATGCACCACCATGTCCAGCTTATTTCTGGTTTTTAATTTGACTGAGTCCTCTGATTAACTATTCTTTTAGTGTAGTGCCTCTCTTTGCTCTTTTTTTAAAATTAATCCTCATGGAATATTTTGTTGAGAATGTTCTGTTGTGCAGGCTTTCTAGTTGTGAATTCTTTTAATTTTTTATCATGGAAAGTTTTAATTTCATCTTCAAATCTGACACTTAATTTAGCTGGACCTAAAATTTTTGGTTAGCATTCATTTTCTTTTGGAGATTGCAGATTTATACACACACACACAAAAAAAAACGAATTTAAAAATATAAGAACACAGAACAAAACTACAAAATACCATTCATCTACCAGAGTCTTCAATAAACAGATGCATAAAAAATACCTAGTTTCATATGTGGTATAGATACTAAAGAATAAAAAGAGAAAATCTTAATGAAAAATTGAACAAATGTTTCCTTTGATGTTCAAAAATTTCTCAGCCCTGTCTCTGAATTTTCACGGGACTGCCAGGCCCACACTGGCCCTTGCAGTCCCAGTCACTATCCCACAGATCCTGGTTTTCAGATTCCCCAGACTAGGCTACATTGCAGTCCCAAGATCTTAATGCCTTTCCAATTTGCAGAGAATCCACCAGGGATGTGCTCACACAGAGGAGCAACCCTGAGAAGCAGTAGCAAGATGGCAGTCACCAAGAGGAAGATCCCAGGTGCAGCCAAACCCACAGGCACACTGACACTGGACCTCCAGGTCCTGACTGGTGTCTCCAGACAGAGGTGGCTGTGCCGCTAGATGATGGTAGTGGCAAACCAGCTGGCACCCTGAACCCCAGGCACTGGCCTGCATCCCAAGACTGAGGCTGCCACGTGCAACCGAACCTACAGGCAGTGGACCTCTGGGTGGCGATGGCAGTGGTAGTAGTGGTGGCAGATCTGTGGCAGAGGGTGGCAGATCAGCAGCAGCAGCAGCAGCAGCACCCACACCCGCAGAACCAGGTGAGGCAGCAGCATCCAGAAAAAAAACATGCAGGCGAAAGCAGAGGTGTCAGCAACAGCCCATTATAATTGTCTCTACGTGTTCTTCTGTTCCATATTACCTTAAGGATGGTATGGAAATTCCAGTATAATATCCTTGAGACAACTTTCTGGCAATGAAGGGACTCAGACGCAGTTTGGGGATGCCATGCTCCTTCTCCCTCTTCCTCCCCCTCTGTCACATTTCCTCACTCTCTGCAGGCTCCTGCCTTTCTCTCAGTGCATCATGGATGTCTTAGACTCAGTTCTAACTCTTTGGTCTTTTACTGCAGACCTTACTGTCAACTGGTCCAGTCTCTTAGCCTTTCTCCTCTTGCTTTTCTAAAAGCTCAGCATAGGGCACATCCAGTGGCTGACTTCCCACCTTATATCGGATGCCATCCCCATTTAACTAGCTGTGGGTGGGAGATAGAAAAGTGGAGTTTGCTGATAACATTGGGCTATCCAAATAGCAGGGACTATGGACACTATAAAATTTCTTAAACAGTAGTGTATATGGTGCCTGTATGGAGACAATTGTCTCCACTACATCATAAATATATGTAGAATGGTCTATGGACCTACATTTTTACTATGACTTCAATTTTATATGTGTAAGTTAAATATATCATCAGATTAACATTTTCTCAGGTAATCACAGTGCTAAGTACTTCACCATCACTATCTTACTAAATTTTTCTCTATCACAAGATAAACATCATCCTCACCATTTTAATAGCTGGAAGAACTGAGGCTCAGGGAAGATATTCAAACTGTCAAGGTTAGTATCAAAGCCAGAAACTCCACCAAGCCCACTGTCTATCCAAAGCCCAGACTTCAATATTATCCTCATATGCCATCAGAAAGACTAGAAGGAACTACACAACATGCTAATGGGGAATGACAATTTTTTTTATTTTTTTGCAGCAGAAAGTCTACTATTCAAGGATCTAGGCTTCAGAATTTGACCTGCAGTAATTTAATCCTGGCACTTAAATTTACTTACTGTGTGTCCCTGGGTGAGTCACTTAACCTCTCTAACCCTTACTTCCTTCCACTATAAAAAAGAAATCCAAAAAGATCTATTTCATAGAGTAGTTATAAGAGTTAAATAAGATGATCTTTAGAGTCACTGTACACTGCCCCAGGAAAAAAAAATCAATAAAAGTAGCAAAGATTTTTGTATTTTTCAGTATTTCCCACAAATATGCAACCTCTATTTAAGTGGATGATAAAGGTCCAAATGAGTTTTTTACTCTCAATAGTGTATACATATATCATAAATAGGGATTTTGATTTACATTAAGCCATTTCTCAATTCATGCTTAACAAAGAAAACTGGATTTTTTTTGGGGGGGGGATTTGAATGTCCAAAAGTTCAAGAGAAGATTTTTTTTTTAATTTTCTGGGCAAGCTACACAGAACTCTATGGAAACCTCCTCCTCTAGATGAACACTTTCACTGATTCAGTTACTCCGTCTCTCCTTAAATGGGAAACACCATTCCATACTCTAAAGAGGTCAGAGTGAATTCTTCAGCCACCAACTGATCTCCTGCATACTCCTGATCATCACCACCACCAACGACACACTTCTGATCACCAGCTCTTATTCCCCAAGTCAGGATCTCAGGGCATGGTTCCAGAGAACTTTCTAACCAACAACAGACATGTTCCCTTTGAGTCTTAGACACGCTGACATTTGTGAATCAAGACTCTCACAGATCCAAAAGGGGTGGAAAAAATAAGGGGGTGGGTCTAAGCCCAGTTCTGACTCCACTGTCTTTCTGTCTCATGAATCTGAAAGCTTCTAGAATCTCTTCCAGGAACATTATTTTCTTCTACCCAGTTTAAAATGAGAATAATAGATACATACGTCATTTGAGCCAATGGGATTTGTCCAATACATAAAGGAAAGGGAGAATTTATTTGACAAAGTTTATTTTGAGTGTTCCAGTCAACAATGAGTAGCTAAGGTTGGAGAGTCAATGAGGCCACATTCCTGACCTAACTCACCAATTTCTTTTTGGAAAGTAGCCAAAGGTAAATTTGGAGGAAAGATTGCCAACAGCCTTGAATATCAGGGAAAGAAGCTTGGATTTTCCTAAGTAGGTAACCAGTGGTCTTTGGAAGTTGATGAGCAGAGGACTGACAGAATAGATATGATGTTTTAAATGTCAGGAAATATAAAAGGCTTGTGCCAGAATGGTCACTTCAGAGACTTCTAGGAAGACCTATAAAAAGAGTGGTAGGTAGACTACTTGGAGAAGTAGTAGACTACAAGATTCAAAGTGAGTTAAAAATTTTAATTTTCAAGTCTGACAGGAAGAAAGTATAGAAGTCATTACTCTCATATTTTTTAACAATAGAAATGTGAAATTGGGAACTTTTCAATTGACTTTCAGGGATTCTCCAGAGAGCTGAGGTCCAAGAGATCATCTCTAAATCTGGAGAGATGTACACATCCAGAGACTCCATAGAAGAGTTCTACCTAGCAGGAGCAGAAGTTGGGGAAGATGTCAAGTGTGGGGAATACTTAAATAGTAAATGGGAGGAAATGCTGGACTCAGAAAATAAACCAACCCGAGTGAGAAACTCTTGGGAGCTAGTTGCAGGGGCAGAGCATGGACAAAAGTTCATGGGTTCTCATGAACCCCATCTGGTTCTCATGAAGAGTGAAAATGAGCTCCTTATGGTTCAAGAGGAAAAAGAGGAAAGGAAAGAATAACCATTGTGAAATAAGCCAAAGCATTCTCTATTACGAAGGCTTACTCTCTAGGAAAAAGACTTGACCAGGTTCTTATCTTACCTGAGGATGGCCTTCCTTCTACTCTAGCCCTTTCTAGACTTCCTGTCTCAACTAAGGGAATGGGAAGAGAGACAGAACTAAGAAACACATGCCTACAAAAAAATGAGATTTAATGATAAGATACTAAAACTGTGACCTTTCCTTACATTGGCTATTACCTGAACTGGGTTCTAGTATTTTGTTTTATTTTTCAGGGTTGGAGATCAAACCCATATGAGAGACCTTGCACATACTAGGCAAGTATTCTATCATGAAGTCACATTCCTAGATCCTGGGCTCTAGTGTAACATAACAAGGCATTTAGACTAAGGCAAAGAACACATAGATGATTCTCAAAGCAAAGGAAATGGGTAGATAGTGCTAACACCTCTTGGGAAGGCGGGGTGTTTCAACCCAAGCAATCACCCACTGGATGGCTCTTTTCCTGTCTTTCGGACACATAGGCATAAGAAGAAAGGAAACCTAAAATCTATAAAGTGGTAAGACACCCTCACACCTGCAGGAACCAGCTCTGGGTCCCCTCATACCTGGAAGAGTCTCTCTCTCTTCATATCTCTTTCTCTCTCTCTCTCTCTCTCTCTCTCTCTCTCTCTCTCTCTCTCTCTCTCTCTCTCTCTCTTCTGTTTCTTAAATAAAATTTACTTTTTGCTCTTGCCTCGGCATTTCTACAGTGTTTAATCTTCAACACTGGGGGAATGAAGACATGATCTTGATTTTCAAGATCAGTATCAGTGTTATAGTATAAGACACAGACATCATTCAGGGAGGAGATTTTAGGAAAGTGCAACATCAACATGGCATATAAAAGCAAGGACACAATGTATTTAAAAACTAACATTAAGCAAAACCCATTATCTAAGCAGATTAACTGAAAATTATACAGTGAAACCTTATTTACTTCATTTCTATTGCCTAACATATCATGTCTCACTTTCAAAAACCAAAAAAAAAAAAAATTCCAGACATATTAACAATATGAAAAAATAAATTCTGAAGATACAGAACTGAAGCAAAGATACAGATACAGACATTGAATTATCAAACTGGGAATTTAAAGTAATTATTAGCATGTTAAGAGCTCTAGTGGAAAATAGAGGCAACATGTAAAAACTCTAAGAATCAAAATGAAATACTAAAATAATGATTCTTTTAGAATTCTAAATTGACCTCCAGTCACTTTATTTAAAGCAATAACAGTGATACTATATTAGGCAACTTTAGCATATGAGAGAGCAAATGAAATCATAC
Source organism: Ictidomys tridecemlineatus (assembly GCF_052094955.1). Lineage (NCBI taxonomy): Eukaryota > Metazoa > Chordata > Mammalia > Rodentia > Sciuridae > Ictidomys > Ictidomys tridecemlineatus. The sequence continues at coordinate 83,411,362 of NC_135485.1, read as the reverse complement.
AAGATGTTTAATTAAAATGAAAGAAGGCAAGAAGGGGAAGAAAAGGAAATGCCAAGAACAATGTAGAGACAACTGTGCAAACCTGTTATATGTTAATTCAACTACATCAATAATCAGTGTATATGTAAATGGTCCAAATGCAGCATTTAAAATACAGAGATTATCAGAGTACCTGAAAGCGGATTTTTCTTAGCATCGCCAGATCTTCTCAAACAAGCAAGAAATGTGTATTCAAAAAAAAAAAAAAGAAAAACTTTAAGGTAGGCTCTCAGACAAGCATCTCCCCCCAACAAAAGACTGACCTTCCAGCCTTCCCATGTAGAAATTCTGAGCTAGTCTTTGCTCTCAATGAAATCATGTGTAACAAAGAACTAATTTCAGAATCCAAGGTAGTTTCTTGTGAGGGTGGGTCATAGCTGCATGGGTATCTCAACAGGGGTCATCACCCACATGGACAACATAAAATTTCATCGTGGTCCTGACTGAGCCAAAGAGCAATCATTTTCCTGAAAAGTCTGTGCCTCCAGCAGGTGTTACATCAGGTGGCAAACTCTCTATCATACTCAGGTCAAGCCTCCATGGGAAGATAGGGGACATGGGACAGGAAGGCAGGAGATCCCAGGGATAGAGACAGGACAAAGCAGAACACAAACAGGAGAAAGACTTTCATAAGCATCTTGAAGCCAAAAGCAAAAAGTGTGTTTCTTAGCTTCCAGTAATTTAAATAACATTATATTACTCATTTTAAAGATAAGAAACCAATACAAAAGATGGCTCATAAAGTCCTATAACCATTAAGTGATGCAGCTGGTTAAGATTCTCTGAGCCAAACCAGAGTCTCAGTCTCCATCGCTGAATGGACCTCCTATCCCACCATTCATCATCTTTAATCACCTCATTAGCTGCTGTCTTCCCCAGCTCCACATTCTTTCAGCCAGCAACCCAAAGGTACACTACTTCCTGGTCATTTGTGAGCAGATGCTTATTACCATCTTTGAAATTATTTATTCCTAAAATGGAAATAATAATAATAATAATAATATCAGCTGTATTAGTTAGCTTTACCTGAGCAAGCTAAATTACAAAGAGAAAAGGTTTATTTAGTTCACAATTTTGGAGGAGCATCCAAGATTGGTGGCCTCCTTTCACTTGGCCTCTGGTGAGGGTGGCAGATGACAGTGTCTCATGGCAGGGGGATATATAGGAACAAAATCTCAAGCCAGAGCAGGAGAGAGAGAGAGAGAGAGAGAGAGAGAGAGAGAGAGAGAGAGAGAGAGAGAGAGAGAGAACAGGGAACAGGTGAGGTCAGCTTTGAAAACTCAAGGAATTACATGAGAACTACTTTCCTAGAGCATGTCCCCAATAACCTAAGAACTTCCCACTTGGCCCCACCTCCTGCAGGATCACCAATTCCCTATGGGGATGTTCAACATCCAAACCACAGCCTGAACATTATCAGTGAGGAACAAGATACACTATTCATGGGGTCAATTTTAAAGTGAAGACCAGCTCTTAAAATCTAAAAGAAAGTACATAAGTTGGGGTAAAAAGCTTTATAAAGATGTATATATCGGGGGCATACTAGAGGTATGTGATCAATAAGAACTATAAACAGCAATAAAGAAGGATGTCACAGTTATGTGACAGGGGGATTTGGGTTATGTATAATGGGATATAAGGTTATCAAGGTCTTAAGATCTTGAGTGTGGAAACTCAATTTTGCTAAAAAGGCCCAGAGCACGCAGAGAAAGCCCTGGCCACCACTGGTCATCTTGAATTACCAAGGAAGTAGATGGAATGGTCCTGATGGCAGAAAATCCAAGTTAGCTCGAGGTAAGTGTAGCAGATGGCAGCTTTGATCCAGCACCAGAAGCAGGGACTACACATTATGTACTCAAGTATGTGGGCACTGAAAGGAAAATACAGCATTCGTCAAGGGAAGTATCAGCTCTCTTTATAGCTGATGAGATTCTGTGCAGAAAAAAAATAAGAGATGTGAAAATTAGAAGGACTTGGCATCAGAAGCTCAGCTCCCAGATGCTGAGGATGAATGAGAGGCTAAGCATGGCCAGGGAAGTGAGACAGTCACCTAGGGAACAAGGCTGAGATGGAGAACAGGATGGACAGCATTTCAGAGATGGTTTCTCTTACTAGATGGAACTTGAAGTCAGATTCCCCATTGGGTAGATATTTCAGGAACCAGCTGGATACCAGAGGGTCTCAAAATCAAATACCTTCTGGGACCATAAGGGTGGTCACCATGACACTATGGTGTCATGAGGTTGGTCACCATGACAGCATATGAGCTGATTATGACAGCTCATACATTTCCACCACGTAAAGTACTCTGTCATATTTTTCTAGAAGCATCTTTGTCTGTCTTTAAAAGTCTTTGATTAGAGACTCCAGTTAGAGAGAAAGACATGGTCAGAGAGAAAGGTTTCTCTTTGCTATTTGATCCTTTACCATCTCATCCTTTAGCATTTTAATAATGAGAGTTACCCTCATGTGTGCTTGTAAATGCAGCTGACACTTGGTCTTAGAGTCAAGGATATGGGAACTCTAAAAATGCTCCAAAAAATGATGGTCAATACCCAGTCACTACTCATTGTTTTTACATGAGCCTATGGATCAAGGACTGTCAGATTTTTAAGAGAAGCCAGAACTCGAGATGTTTATGTCAAACATCCTGATTGTTGTATGTTGGCTCAATTGAAAAACAAAACAAGACTTGGGAGGCCATCTGGGTACCAGACCTGCCCATGCCTCGATTTGGTTTAACCTGCCACAGACCTGGAAGACAGCTTTTGATACCTGAGAGTCAAAGTTACTTGCGGTTTCCTTTGGTTGCACTTATTAAAGGGAACGAGAGAAAAAATTCTTTAAAGCCAAGTTAGCAATTTGGGATTAACAGTTCACCAAGACAATTGCTATCGAGGAAACAGAACAGAAGGCTTGAGCAAAACAGATTCGGCAACATGAAGCAGTTGTTTGTGAGATTTGGATAATAAGAGGCATTCTCATGATCTATCTGGTGTCTGCCTTGTGTGCTATGACAAGACAACATGGATGTGGAGATGTAGCCAGGGGGCCTGGGTAAACTGAGGGTCAAACAAAGTGCAGGCATTAAATGATAATGATTTAGAAAAATGTTTACCTATTTGGGGAATTTCTCATTCTATAATGACTACTGTCTTAATGAATACAATAAATATAATAAATTTTTTAAGTCTTAAACAGAGTAACATATAACATGTAGCATAATATTACAGCCTCCTAAATTATTTCTTTTATTTTCTAAAACAAGAACATCTTTTTCTTAGAATTATGCTATTTAGTTTCTGGAATAACATGAACTCATGCTACAGGAAGATGTGATTCTGGATGGCTAGGTTTTAGGAATTTAGGGAATGTATGTTTCATGTATATCACCCATGCCAAGACAGCCAAGAAATGTCTCCATTTATGCTCATTGTAGGTTGCTTCAAATTTCCAAAAGCCCAAACTTTGATACCTTTTTTTTAAACTTTCCTCTGTTCAATTCTACAGGTCCCTCCTTTTGAGGTAGAGACGGTTGATTGTCTTCTAATATCTTTTTCTTTCATGACAGGAGAATATTAACTATGTAATGGGATGCTCAAAAAGAAACAGTCTTTGACCAACATGATGTAAAGAAGCAGGACATATTCCCTCTTCTTGTCCTCAGCCTCTACCTAGCTCTTATAGTCTAGCATGCAAACATTGCCATCTTGGATCAAAAGAGATTTATCCTCTATTGAGGACAAAATGTGACCTGGAATGAGAAATTTGAGAATATTTTGAAACACAGTATTCTATGTCACTGGGTTATATGCTCACAGCTGAATTCCATTCAAGGTAATATACCCCTTTATCTACCCTTATAAATGGATACATCCTATATATGTGTTGGTATGTGGCAGACAATGAACTCCAACTCTTCTTCTTTCACCCTTTTCTAAAAGAGTATCATCTCATTTATCTTCAACAACCTATCACCGGATTCCTTGATACTCTCATTTGAATCTCCAAAATCTTTAGTTGATATATTGGATAAGTAAGAACATCTACTCTAATTTTTTTTATCTTTTTAAAAATTTTCTTATTCTAATTTGTTATCTATGACAGCAGAATGCAGTACAATTCATATTACACATATACAGCACAAATTTTCATGTCTCTGGTTGTATACAAAGAATATTCACACCATTCGTGTCTTCATACGTGTACTTAGGGTAATAATGTCCATCTCATTCCACCATCATTTTTACCCCCTTGCCCCCTCCCTTCCCCTCCCACTCATCTGCAATACCTAGAGTGGGTCTAATCTTCCCATGTTCCCCCTCCCAACCCCACTATGAATCAGCCTCCTATGTCAGAGAAAACATTCAGCATTTGGTGTTGGGGTTTGGCTAACTTCACTTTAGCAAAATATTCTCCAACTCCATCCATTTACCTGCAAATGCCATGATTTTATTCTCTCTTTTTGCTGAGTAATATACCATTGTGTATATATGCCACATTTTCTGTATCCATTCATCTATTGAAGGGCATCTAGGTTGTTTCCACAGTTTAGTTATTGTGAATTATGCTGCAATGAACATTGATGTGGCTGTGTTCCTGTTGCATGCTGTTTTTAAGTCCTTTGGGTACAGACCGAAGAATGGGATAGCTGGGTCAAATGATGGTTCCATTCCCAGTTTTCCAAGGAATCTCCATACTGCTTTCCTATTGGCTGCACCAATTCTCAATCCTACCAGCCATATGAATGTGCCTTTTCCCCCATATCCTTGCCAACACTTATTGTTGCTTGTATTCTTACTAGCTGCCAGTTTAAGAAACACAACTAATAATGCCACTGAAGTCTAGCATGAATCCTTCCTTGTCTTCACTGACTTTCATTTAAACAATATTTTTGGCTTTTCTCATGTATTTCTCATGTCTTTATTCCATCAAGAAAATGTTGAAGTCGCCAAAAATAAGCTTCTTAAAAAACGATGTGAAATTTTTTATTGACATTTCATTTAATTTATACTAATGAAAACATAAGCTATCACTTTTCTACAGTGAACTATTTCTATGTAGTTACTGCAATTTCCTTTTCTGCCCGTAAAGTATATGCTTTTCTAGTTCCTAGATAAATTTTATAAATTTTGTTGATACTGAAATGCCAATTTATTATTTCTCATTAGATTAATAATCTGTGCTTCATATGTACTGAAAAAAATTGAAGGAAAAACAAATTTGAAAAGGGTCATAAACTTGAAATTTTTGGAATCATTACTACTGCCAAAAGTGAAACACACAGTAAATCTTCCAGCAATTTTGTATATTACAAAAATTTAAAATAGATAAGTCTCATTTAATATGGAATGAAATCATATCTATGTTTTCTTGAAGACTTGCTCTTTCTAATAGTAATGTTTACATCAAGTTATTGATCTGGAAGCCTGAAGATTTTCATTTTTCTTTTTAAATGTTGGAAGAATTGTATGTTATAGAAAAGATGCTTCTAATTTTTTAGTTCATTCCTCATTTTATTCACTATGAAGTAGGTCAAGAAAGATAAAGTAGCTTGGCTGATAGCACTCTCAATTCTTCTTATATTTTTTAAATGAGGGCATCAAACATGTACAATAAAAGCAAAGCAGTAAAAAAAGAAGTCATTATTCATCAAACATTGATTTGACCTTGGGCTACCCACATATAAACAGAGAATTTGTGGCTTCTCTGGATTCATTTGACTGATCTTTAAATATTATGGCCCACAATATCAAATATGCAGTGCTGTTGTGAGGATTAAATAACAAATTGCATTAAAAACACAGCCCATGGCTGGGAACACATCACTGCTGGGGTTTCAGGCAGGAATGGTCTGTTCTCCACCTCTGGGGGTCAGGAGCTGCTGCCACCAGATAGAAAAGGGAATTCTCCGCAAAACAAAAATGATTACATTATTTCAACATCTGCAGGGAAAATAGAGAAAATAATCATCATTCAAAGAGTCAGCTAAAATAAGATAATAAGATTGTCTTAATATCCACAGCAAAAGAAATTTGAACTCACAGCTCTCAGCTGGTTAATGGCAGATATGCTGGCATTTCTATGAAGATTCCCATTGGGTGTAGAGCTGGTTTTCAATGAAGGAATCATGAAGTGTCTCTAATAATGAGTGCCTAGGACTTGGATTTGGGGTCATTTTAATATTTGGTAATTGCGGGCAGAAAAACTTGTGTCTTCCTATATTTTCAGGCTAGTCACTACTGATAACTTTCATCTGTAGTGAGTCAAGGAGTGATCAACATTTTCTCAAAACCGAGTACTGCAGGGTTTCTTTCCATGTGTCCTGTCTTAGAAAGATGCAGAATAACAGCACACACAGAAAGAAGGACTGCATCCTGGGAGGCAGTGGCTAAGACACATGCCAGGTCTAGAAAAGTACAGCATCCAACTGACTCTTCAGTAATCAGTTCTGACAATCCCAGATGGAGTAGAGTTGGCTCACAGGAAATGTCAGTCAGACGATGTCTCTGACTGACAGGAAGGCTCATGTGTCACTTGTTAAAAGAGGTTGGTTAGGCTTTTATTTGTTTATGTTTGTCCTCATGATAATTTACTCCTCTTTATGTTATAGCTGGATCAGATTAATCCAGGAATAATCTTATTTTTCTGAGGAATATGCTACTCAAATATACAGTACTACAGATTCAGGCAATATATTTACTTCTCCCCACATTAAGCATTAACTTCCTTATATGATTTTTGTCCCCTATTTTACTTGTAAACTTATACAAAATGAATTCTTTTATAAAATTTCCACTTGGTCTGAAAATAGGATTGCAGTCTTATTTACCTCCATTTAAATACTAAATATAAAAGCACCTAAAAAATCATAAAGGTAAAGGCTGACAAATGATAACTGCTCCAAATTACATTTCTTAAGTATCCAAAACACCACAATAAGATTTAAAAGATGGAACAACACCAAGGATGCTCAATAAATATAAATTGATGAAAACACAAGTAAAATTTATTATCCTTAAAGAAAAAAACTGAGTAAAGAAGAAAAATGGGAAAAATCAACAATTGAAATACGATACATAATCTGGTTCTCACTCAATATTAATTGAATAATGGACAGTGAGGCAGGAAATAAATCAGTTACAAAGTAAAACAGTTCTTTATTTTCTCAGAAGCATACCTTTAGACAAATGCAATGCAGTTTAATCAAGCAAAACGATTTGTCAATCAGGTGAAAGCAGGAGTTAAGAGGTCTGATATGCAGTTAAGACAGGAACTCACTAAGTAGCAGATTCTGAGTAGTAACTTCATTGGCACCCAAAGGTAAGCTCCCGAGTCAATCCCTGAGTAGGAGTGGCCTGATCAAGCGCTGTGATCAGCACATGATCAACATTCTGATTGGACAGGAGGCACAAGTTCAAAAAGTGTCTTGCTCTGATTGGATGTAGAGGCTCCCCTTCCTGAAGTCATTAGCCAATAGCTTTAAGAGTCACATCTAACATTACCATATGAACCGGTAGACAGTAGCAACTCAGCTGCAACCCTCTCTTGTGACCCCTCTCCTGTAGGACTCTACCTCCTTTCCATTTTAAAACCGAATTCTGTTACTTTGCTCTTACCCTCTGTTGTCTGTGGATCTCATTCTTTAGATCTGCCAAAGAACCTACACCTCATTGCATCTCACAATCAGCCCACCAGAACTAAAAAGAAGTTTAGAGAACTTTCCTCCACCATGTGGGCAGACTTTAAAATGCTAATATTTTGTGCATTGATAGGTCACCTTTCCTTTATGATCTTTTCTACTGCTTTTCAGTTTATTCTATTTGAATACATAAATACAAGTGAACTTATGGACATCAAGGGGAAGTGAGGTTCAGAAACAGCTTGATTAGTAACAACTCTACTTTTGCCATGTTATGTTCAGCTAACACTTGCCTGCTGTGATTCGCTGAGTCTAATCCTAATTAAGCATTCAATTTGCTTACATACTCAGTTAGGTTACAGTTCTCTCTAGACATTCCATATATAGAGGCATTTAGATAAACTGAATAATCTTAACTACCAGATTAATAAGATTGAAATGTTTGTTAATATCACTTAAAGTCAAAATGTAGAGAAATGAGCAGTCCCTAACTTGGCAGGCAGGAGTAATGTAGTGGAAAATTCCTATGCAGAATATTTTGTCAGAAGCTCATGTGATTAAAATGCACATATTTTATCAATTCACTTTAAGTAACTATCCTCAAGAAATTTTACACAAGAACACAGGGAGACATGTAGGAGAATGTTTACTAAAGCCTTGCTTGTAGTAGTCAAATTCTGGGAACATGGGAGTCAATTTTATGGTAGTTAAGAAGGTTTTCAATAACATATATACATATGGAATATTGTATAACAATTAAAATACACTTAAAAGAATGTCTTTTTTTTACATATACATGGAAAGATATAAAAAGCAAATATTTTTTTTCTTGGTACTGGGATGCTTTAGCACTGGGCTACATCCCCAGCCATTTTTATTTTTTTTATTTTGAGGCAAGATCTCACTAAATTGAATATTAAGATTGGACTTGAACTTGCAATTCTTTTGCCTCAGCATTCCGAGTTGCTGGGATTACAAGCCTACACCCTGCACCCAGTCTAAAAAGCCTATTGTTGATTAAGCATACATATTATAGAGGATATATCCAGTATCTTACTATTCACATAAATTTAAAGCACATATTAACAGTATACTACTCAGAGATTGGGCTTAGTATCACAATAAAGCTTACCCAGTTTTATCTGTATTATTTTATTCTATGAAACCTGATAGAGATGCAAAACTATGAAGACAGCAAAAATATCAGTAGTAAATAGAGGCTGGGGAGAGGAATGGAGGAGTAGGAGGAATTCAGAGAACTTTAGGACACTAAAATACTTTATTTGATTTTATAATGGCAGGTACATGTCATTATGCATTAGTTCAAACTTGCACAATGTATAACTTCCAGAGTGAACCTTATAGTAAACTCTAGATTTGGAATACCAACGATGTGTCAGTGAATATTCATGAACTGTAGAAAAAAAATGCACCCCCCTGGAATGGGATATTGATAATGGATGAGGCCATGTGTGTGTGTTGGGGGGGGGTCTGGAAGTATATAGCAAATCTCTGTTCCTTCCTCTGTATTTCCCTGTGAATCTAAAGCTCCTCTAAATATAAAGACTTAAAAAAAACAGAAAATACCATAAAATAATAATAGTTATAACTTGTAGGCATGAGGATGGTTTATTTTTCTTTTAAGAAATTGAAAGAAAAATATTACAAAAATTCAAGAAAGATACATCAACCAAGGGCATCAGTGGGTAATCTGCAAAGGATAAGTGAAAGAATAGTCCACCTCACTATTTGCCAAAAGGATGCAAACTGAAGCCACAATTAGCATAGATTTCTGACAATGTATGTGGTTCCTAGGGGCATACTGCTCAAGGACTAGGAGCAGACAGAGATAAGGCCTTTTACCCCTAATCCCCTCTTCAACTCCTCTTGCTCTCAGGGAGCTAGAAACAGTAGATTGAATAGTAGTATATTGCTTTGGCGAAGCTAAGGAGCATTAGATTGAGAAGAAGAAAAATAATAAAGAAACAAAGAACAAAGAAATGAAAGAAGATTTCACCCTTGCCCTACACTAGGACTACAAGTCTGTTCTGACATCAGGGTAAGCAAAAGCTTTTACTGACATCCGAAGTTTTCAAGGTGACCAAAGGACTTTTCTGAGCCTGAAACTGTGTCTTAATAGCCATCATAAGAATATTCTTGTGACTGAATATGACAAATTCAAGGTGTTGTCATTGGAATGGGATGAGGAATTCTGATTCCTTGGAGTTGGAAGCAATGATTAAAAAAAAAATTTGAAACAAAACACCGTCTACCTATACCTTAGATAAAGCTGGAGACAAGAAATTTAAGAGGTGAGTCACATTTCGATGACAGTAACCATCTATCTGGCTGCCCAGCTGATCCCAGGTCCTACTTATTGTTCTAGAATAATTGACAACACCTCCTTTTATTACCCAAAGTGTCTCAGCTTGGGTGATGATGAAACTCATGAGGATTAAGTCATTTGTTTAAGGATAATCAGTTAAAAAAAATGGCAGTGGTGAAATTCAAATTAGGTCTGGGTAGCCCCAAACACTGCTATCAAATATTACTAATCTGCAGTAGTCACCTAAATTGGTTAAGTTTTGCAAATAAAATTTAAAATGAATGATCACTATTACTCTCAAAAGTAAGCCATACTTCATAGTTAAGCCAATAATTGTTGGCATATAGAAGCTCTTGGGGATTAATTTTAATGAATAAATAAATAATGTATACATAGAATATTAGCAGCTGGTTCAAAAGAGATTGAAATATGTATTTTCATAAGTTCCTAAAACAGTTTGCATTTTCCATCTGCCTACCTGTTTTCCCCATTAACCAAACAAAGGTAAAAGTGTATGTCTGAATGATCATGAATATCATGTTCGTTGAGTTCAGATTAAGTCATTTTTATGTGTACTAATAAAACTAATGGAATAGAATCACTATTCATAACATCTTAAAATATCAAACAATAATTTTAATATGGTACAAAACAGGGAAACTATAAAAATTATATATCACCTTCTTTTAAATATTAAGTTACAAAATGGTGGCCTTTTTTATAGAGTGAGAAACTTGAGTGTGTATTTGTAAAGAATTTGTCCTTAGGGACATATTTTGAGACTTTAAAAATGTCTCTGAAAATCTGCTTATGCCCCACTGAGTAAGCTGTGCTTATACAGGCTTGTGTGTAAATTCTTGTTGGTATATTTAATTTCACACTGTATCTGTGAATATACTATTTTTCAAAGTACATAGGACTTTTTGCAAGTTAATAAACATTTTTTCTCTTTCTCTACACTGTATCTTAGAGAGAAATTACAAAAACTAATCCATATTAAGTTGTAATGGAAGAGAGGCTAGAAATCTCATGCCTCCCTCTCTGATAATAATAAAGGTATTAGCTGTGTGACATTTGGAAAACTGTTTAACCTCTCTGAGTCTCAATTTCCTTTTGTGTTAAATTGGAATGATAATCTCTTATCTCAGAAATTTTTTTATTAGGCTCAAAACTCAAAGTGAGCTAACATGTGTGTACCAATATCTTCAAAAACAGGAAATCTCATTTTTCAAAATACTGTACAAATTCAAAATATTGTTATTATTATTGTTGAAAGAAACTGCTTCCACCAAACAATAACCTTAAACCAGCAAAGAACACTTCCTAACACTTCTCAGAATCCAAAAGAAGGTGGGCAGGCCAGGAGTGGTGGGAGGTAGAATTAGAAGACCCCAGGAGGAATGAATCACCTCTCAACAGATCTCTTCTTTTAAAAATGTGCACATGTTGGGATGGATAAATCCTGCAGAAAGCTCACAGTCTGACAAGTTCGACCGCAGTTGCCAATCTCTGTAGAGCTGCTAACCAAGCCCTTGTGAGCTTGGGGAGGGCACTCCCACCTTGGCTCAGACTAACCATGCTCTGCAACGCATCTCCTCCCCAGTCCCTTAATAAAGTTTGACACTTGGCAGAGGCAGGGAGTGAGGCACATGCTCTTAATGAGCTCTGATTCCTAAGAGGCTTTGGCATGGCAGGAGGTATGCTTCCTCTGGTTATCTGCTCCTGCTTTCAGGGCAGAGAAATCAGCAGTTAGTTAGATGCTGAGATGCCACATGAGACCATGTCTGTCTGGAGATTGAGGTCTGCGTGTCTTGCCAGGTTTCAGTCCAGTGGGTGGGGGAAAAGTAGACATCCAATACAAATTCCAGGGATCTTCCTAAAAAGCACCCTGAGCATCCTCTATAAAAGAATCGCTGACTGGACAGGTGGCAAGCAAGCCCGTGGTGGGTACCAAATGACACAGTGTCCAGCCTTTGCTGCCATACTCTGGTGTGTTTGCTCACAAAGAGAGCATTCTCTTGCCCCAAACCTGGCATGATAGCTTCATAAACTCATTCTTCCAACAAATGAGGACTAAGTTTTCACTGTTGTCAGATGTTCAGAGACCTTCGGAAGACCACTTTTAACAGGGTGGTCAGGTGACACCTTTGGAGGGAAGCTGAGGTATGTTGGTTGAGCAGGGCAAAGCCATGGAGAGCAGTAAGGATAGAACATTCCATGAACCTGAAGTATCAATGACTGGGCATCGTCAAAAGGGTTTTATTATCCAACAGCTTGAATTTTTTTTATGCATGTACAATGAGAGGAAGAGAACCTCTGTTAGGAAAGGATTGTGGAGGCAGGTGGTTTATGAGCCACAAGTACACAAGAGAGCAATGGTTCTTCAGTGCCATTATTATATTTGACTGCTCCTTACCCTGCACCCTTTTGACCATGTTTTCTGTAGAGTGGAGCCCACCAGCTCTGTTGCATAATTCTCCCTCGGGGGCTCCTGCATTTGGTGTACTTTGCTTATCGTGCCCTGTCATTGTGTGTTATCTTGTCTCTCTTCTTCTGAATCACAGGTCCTTGAAAGCAGGTACCCTGGCTTTTATTGATGAAAGTACTAACTTCCGGTAGAGCAATTTAGCATAGAGTAGGTGTTTGATGAACATTTGACAAATGTGTGTATCCAAGAAGCAGCAGTAGCTGTGGTTGTGTGAGTGATTGGGCTACTTTCATGGTAGCCCAAGGAAGGAGAGGGGCTGAAATCCTTATGGCAAAAATTAGAAGGGGATTGAATCACCAGGAAATCTGTCACTACCTGCATCTCCATCCCTTTTCTCTCTCAGATTTGGGTTACCTATTTCTCCAGGCATTTATTAAAGAGTTCAGGATTACTTTTGCTTGTTTTTATTTCTTTTTTATTTTCTTTTTCATTACTTTTTTTTCCTCTTTTTTCTGGTTGGGAGGAGGGTTATTTTCTTCATAGGCAGAATGCAATTCCACATAGTTACCATACCAAGGCATAATGAAATAGCTGCTAAATCAAAGGGGAAAGAAAAGGATGGGAAAAGAAAAGCTAAGAAATTGCAAAAGAATAAAAAATTCAAGCTCTTTGATAATAATACCCTTTTTTTATGATGCCCAATCATTGATACTTCAGGTTCATGAATGAGACTCTCAGGAACAAGTCTACAATGTGGCTTGTATGTAGGCTCAGATTTCATATGGCAGTTATCTTATATATTTGAAATGCCAATTGATGATTAAAAACACATTTCCTTTGCTTTGACTACCATGTAATAGACAGGTAACTATTACATTGTCGTTAAACCCCAGTAAATACTGCTTATTGGAAACACATTTCTTTCAACTCAACAATATGATTGTGTATGTATCTATTACAGAAATCTTGAAACTCTATCAATTTGTGCCCAAAATACATCTCTCTTCTTTTTGAATTCAGAAGGTTCAAGATATTGTCTCCAATGAAGCACTATTAAATCCCCCAATAAGCATTTCAGTAATAAATGATGACTGCTTCAGTAAAAGTTTGGCAGTTTGTTTAATCACTCAGAATAATAACTGGAAACAAGAGTACTCTGCACATTAAAAGCAGATTTGTTCAAAGCAGGTTGGCCACTTCGTGTCTAGACTGAACTACTGCTGGTTCAAATGTTCTGGACAAAAAAATTTGTAGCAGCAAAACCCTTTTTGGGGGCAAATGAATTACTCTGTGGGTTGGATGCATTTTTCTACCCAGTGGATTCATGGGAACAGTCTTACCTTCCTGGATTGAGGCTGGGCCCTGGAGCCTTGAGATATAACTCAGGCTGGAGCTAGGAAACTAAAGAAGAAAAAAATATCACCGAATTTAAAGAGAGGAAAGGACCTAGACCATCTCTTCATTCAACAGCCTATGCTACACAGAACAACTAACTGAGGCAACTTGTTATTTAAGGGCTACTTTCCCAGGTTCTGTCTTATTTCCTCTTTGAGGGGAAATGTAAGAGATACACAGAATCTAAAGAGTCCTGCAGCACAGTTTTTATTTTTTTCTTCCACTAAAGGAATAGATATTTTAGCTTCTCTGAAACAGGGTGGAATGTAAAAGATATTTGCTGTTCTATAAGTATATGAATTTCCTGCTTCATTGTGGTTTAGGAAAGGAAGAAAGAACATGATTTACACAGTAGTTGTAAAAGTCAGGCGGACACCTCGTGTGCCTCTCCAAGTTGGTGAAGATGCTTCCCAGGTGCCTGGAGACCCTCACTGTCATTCCTGGCAGTGGGCAGCCACCGCTCTCCCTGCCCTCCCAGCCATTAAAGGGTAACACTGGGATGGTTCATTAAAGGAGTGTCTCTGGGTTCTGACTGCTCAGTGCCTGTCCCTTAGAGACATTTTCCATATTTTGGATCTCTGGCCTCAATTTGACCACAAGCTTTTCTAAAGACTGACGTGGTTCTGAATATTAGAGAGATTGTTCCTAACAGAAGATACATTAGCATGGTTAATTAACAGAACAGACATAAGAACTGAATACTGTATTTCCACCGCGTTCTATTTCTCCCATAATGATGAGAGCCGTTGAGAGCATGATAAGTGGGATGAGCCTTCTTCACTGTTCTTGAGGTAAATTAACTCACAATCTCCATGACTGCCCTCCGTGAATACGGTGATACTGTGACAAATATATACCTGGCCTTTGTTCCAGTGAAAATCATCACTCTATTTTTTTGAAATTCCTGCTATGCAATTCCTAAAATCCTTGGAATTTCCAAAGTGATGTCATCTTGTATGCTAATGAGAGGACTGAAGACTGTGCCCTTAAGTAGCTTCAGGATGGGAGTTAGAAAGACCAAAGTGGAATTAGAGGCCTGGGTCTTCTAGCTCCACTTCCCAGCCTCCAAGGAGGGGAGAGGAATCGGAGGCTGAGTTAACCATAATGGCTAAAGATGTAATCAATCGTGCCTATAGGATGAAGTGTTCCTAAAGTGAAAAGTACAGAATTTGCAGCACTTTCAGAGAGGTTCTTGGAGGCTGGCACACCAAAGATAGCATGAAAATTCTGTGCCTCTTCTCACACACTTTGCCCTGTTCATGTTTTCATGTGTATCCTTTACAATTTTCTTCATCCTAAACTGACAAATTTAAAGTGCTTGCCTGAATTAAGAAACTTTTCTAAAATATGAATCAGTTTCCTAGATTATTAGAATTAGAAGGGTAGTGAGAACCTCCATCTAGAGCCAGTAGGAGTGCAGGTAAAACAACCTGGGAACTTGTGATTGGCATCAGAAGTTGGGTGCCATTTTTGTGGCCCGAAGCCCTCAATCTTTGGGACCTGACACTATTTCCACGTAGTTCTTCTCAAAATTGAATTGAATTTGAGGACCCATGGCTCGTGTCCACGAAGAATTGACTACAGAGTTGTCTGCTTGTTTGACATGTGGGGAAATACCCCACCCGTCTGGTGTTAGAAGTGTTCTGTGTTGGGAGAGGAAAGTAGGAGAGACTGTTGTTTGCTCTGCTATGTCCTGTTAAGTAAAACACTATTATTTTGCAGATAGAGTGACAGGTGAATGAAAGAGCCACGAAATAGTAAGAGAAGATTTGAGCCACCTGTAGAATCTGAGCTCTTTATCTCCAACGTGAAACTGTCTTTGAGGAGGAATATGGGTTATGACTTTAGATTTGTTTTATTGATACTTCCTAGGCCATCATAAATCAGAAGAACTGAGACTGTGATATAGTGAGAATTGCATCTCATTATTCTTGTGGCCTAATTCCGTTTTCAAATATTGAAGATAGAAGTTCTTATGGAGCTGTTTACCCAATTTTGAATGAACTATATTTTGGTTTTTGCTTTTTTGTTTTTTCTATTGGTGACTAATAGATGAATTGGCAAATCATTCAGAGCAGTGATTCAGTTATTGAATTGAAATCAGAAATGTGTCAAGGACCAAAAAGATAAAAAATAAAATGACATACTGGAAGACTCTGCTTATATGAAATGCTCCAAATAGGTAAATCCACACAGAAAGTGTTAATTGGTGATTTCTAGGGGGAATGGGAAGTGACCACAAAAGGTTGTGAAGTTTCTTTTTGAATAGATAGTCATGATAGTTGAATGGACAGTCATAATAGTTGCACAACTATGTAAATCTAGAAAAGATGAATGAACTGTATACACTAAAAGGGTTACGACTAGCATTTATGGATTATGTATCAAATATTTAAAAAGAATTATAAGAAACAAGGGATTCAAGGGCCTCTCAGTCACAGAGGCTGACTACTAGAGAATGAACTAAATTTAAAAGGAAAAAAAATAGAACTCACAGCACAGGGTTTGAAGGGGGTAGTCTTTCAATGCACTGGATTAAAAGAAACATATAGGAAAACATTCTTTCCTCAAACTGCAATATATAGTTGCTGAGTTAGCACCCTATGTGCAAGGCTTAGTGTTAAGCAGAGCCTAAGAGAAAATAATGATGCTGGTGTGGGGACTGCTTAGAGGTATAGGCACATTCAGCTCACAGTGAGGATTGGGATTGGCATCGGGGCTGTGCAGATTCAACCTTCCCAGGGGCATGGTTCAATGCCTGGAGGCAGCTCACGGTCACTCTCTCTAGGATCAGGCCCAGACTCTGGACTCCATTGGCATAGCTTTGAAAGTTCTTTCTCTCATTGCTTAAATGATGCTCACTGAAATCGTAGTCAGCGGATGGAGCCCTCATTGTAGCAAAGTAATAACGTGAAGAGGAGACCAAATGCTCAGTTTCTCTTCTGGGAGTGCCTCCAGACAGACCTTGGAGCTTTTAACAGGTGACCTTTCCTGGCATGGCATGTCCCCTCTTCTTGAGGGACTGTGAACCACAAACCATCTCTCCATTGGCAGCTGGGTTCACCATACCTGAAATGAAAGCAAAAGCTACCTTTTAAAATAAGTGTATATCCCCGTGGCCCGGGAGGCTGAGGCAGGAGGATCGTGAGTTCAAAGCCAGCCTCAGCAAAAATGAGGCACGAAGCAACTCAGGGAGACCCTGTCTCTAAATAAAATATAAAATAGGGCAGTGGATGTGGCTGAGTGGCTGAGAGCCCCTGAGTTCAATCCCCCAAAACACTAAAATAAATGAAATAAAAATAAAACAAAATAAAATAAATGTACCTTCGTTTACCCCAAGCATGGGAATTCAGATGGTATCTCTACATTCCCTCCCTCTACCCTGCCATCATAGGTAGATCAAATAATATAGTCGGGTAATACTCTCTGAGCAGGAAGAACATCTTCATGGAAGCCCTCAAACTCCCAGTGACTCTTGTCAGAATGTCCCCCCCTAAAACGAGTTTACTGTCCCCACTTCTGGTGAGAGCATACTCATGAGCTCTTGGATCTTGGAAGCTTGACAAGCTTTCAGCCAGATGCCCCAATGCCAGGACCCCCCTCTTTCAGACTCTGCTAAAGCTTGAATGGATCATGCAGAATTCATACATTGGTGAAACCTATTTCCCAATGCAACCATGTTGGAGAGCAGTGTCTAAAGGGAGATGTGAAGGTCATGAGGGCAGACCGACACCTTCATCCTGTGGATTAATGCTGCTATAGAAAGCGCTTGGAGAATTG
Source organism: Ictidomys tridecemlineatus (assembly GCF_052094955.1). Classification (NCBI taxonomy): domain Eukaryota; kingdom Metazoa; phylum Chordata; class Mammalia; order Rodentia; family Sciuridae; genus Ictidomys; species Ictidomys tridecemlineatus. Next base: position 83,393,752 of record NC_135485.1, on the reverse strand, counting down.
GATCTTCTCTCTCTTTCTTTCTGGCTCTTCTGCCATATACTAGGCTATAGTACTCTCTGTACTACACAGTTTTGTAATACACAGGACACAGCCTTGCATTCCACCTTCCAGCATGTGGTATGCAGGAAATCCCTTCTCAGGTGCTGGCACCTTGATCTCAGACTTCTGACCTCCAGAACTGTGTACAAAATATTTTTTTTCTTGATAAATTACCCAGCTTGAGGTATTCTCTTACAGCAGTACAAGAGAGACTAAGACTAAGACAAGAGAGACTAAGACAGATCCTCATCTTGATGAGCCATTACCTTAGAGTCTCCTCACTCAACTTGTGGGTGAGCAGGTGGTGGCAGAACATTAGGGGTGGTGGGAAACACTACCATATGATAACAGTGATTATGATTGTTTCTAGTTTCCTGTATATAGACTGGTGGGACTATTATTATAGTATAAATTCATCTACCTCTGGGCGAGTGTTGCCAGAATGATCCCAGCAACAAACATAAGAATTTCTCTTTATAATTTGGGGATACTTCTTTCTCATGACGATCATAATATCATATCTCTAGATACAATTGTGAGAAAATAGCAATTCCTTTCAGTGGTGCTGAAAAGCTTCAATCAAGTCAGTCCACCTTCTGATTAATCTCTCACACACAGGTCAGTATGTATACACTCACGTACAATGAAAAATACATGTGTTCTATGCACATCTAAACCTACTGATGGTAACATCTAGTACATTATTAAACTTTCCACATCTTTCCTTTGATCCCACCAAAGGTTTTGAACGACTGCATAGTATCCTACCATGTTGTTTACCAAATTTGTTACATGTTTATTTAGTTTCTAATTTCAAACTATTATGAATAACAGTTCCACAAATATCCTATGCATGTTTTTAAAAGTTTAGTTTTTTTCCAATATGTTTTTATTGTTGAATCAAAGGATGTGACTGTTTAGGTATTTGAAACATATTAAAAATTGTTCCTCTGGAAAGATTTTGCCAACTTAAACTACTACAAGCAATGTGAGAGACTTGTCATAATTTCATCAGAATGAACAATTACAATTTTGTGGAAAAAACAATATATATCTGTAACCATTGTCCCTTGTCACAATTTTCTTGGCTACTATTGCCATTTCTTATATGCCTATTGATTATTTGTATTTCATTCTTTCATTAGTCATTTATAATTGTTCTTTTCCAGTTCACCTATTTTATCATATTTTAGCATGCTTTTTACTTTAAGTTAAAAAAATATCATGCACAAACCATTTTCCTTTGGGCTTATGCTTATAAATATTGATCAAAATATCACATTACAGGGCTGGGGTTGTGGCTCAGGGGTAGAGCACTCACCTACCATGCATGAGGCACTAGGTTCGATCCTCAGCACCACATAACAATAAAATAAAGATATTGTTATAACTAAAACTAAATACTAAAAAAGTATCACATTGTATATTACTAAGCAAATGCAGATAGATTTAGATAATAAATATTTTAAGTACTTGATTATTAAAACAATTACTGAGATGGACATTTTTTTGTTTCTAATCTTTATAGACTACCTAGAAAGGAGTATTAAGTTAACCTTCCACTATCAATAACTTGGACTATTATTTCTTCATATATTAAACAGTAATAGTATTATAATTTATTTTTATCTTCAGAATGTACAGGTGAAAATGGTGTTCAATTTTTAACAAGTTCCCATTATTCAATTGATAAAGAATTTGACCATTTTTTGTGTGCATTGACTATTCTGCTTCTGGTATTAATTTCTGTTTAGATGTGGCCATTTTACCAAGATATTTGTCATTTCTCTGTTTTCTAAGTAATTTCTATCTAGTGAGACATGAGCTGGCTTTCTTTCCAGTTTTTCTCTTGATTTTTAATATTCAGGAGATGTTTGAACATAGATAAATTTTCCATCTTTATGCAAATATACTGGTATTTCTTTCTCATGGTTTCTTCTGATACTTTTACATCGTGTGTGTGTGTGTGTGTGTGTGTGTGTGTGAGAGAGACAGAGAGAGAGTGTGTGTGTGTGTGATGCATGAAGAAAGTTAAGAATAATGTTAGGAATAAATTTTGAGATAAACAGTAAATTTGGGAGAACTCATACCATGTATTATCCGATTAATTGCATAGGAGACAACATTTTATACAACAGGGATAATATTTCACTTTGAATAAAGCAAAATCTCTTTTGAAAAAAAACTTTTTTATGTATAAACACACCAAGGTAAGTAAGTTTTAAAACCTTATAACTTAACTATTATTTTTGGAAAAACAGAATTTGAAGAATGAGCTACTCATCGGGTGTATCCACCATCACTTAACTTAAAGCATAACTTAATGCAAGCCCAAATATCTCCATAAAAATATTAGGGTAATTATTTAACTCACAACTTCATGTTAAAAAAAACATAGCAAAAAGGTTTGCAGAGAAGTACTCCTGTCAATCTGGCAGGAGGACTTTCAGTCTTTCATTCATCTTCTATGAATTGAATATTTTTCTTCCCCCAACACATGTTGAACCCCAATCTCCTAATAGGACATTTGGAGGTGAGGATTTGGTTGAGATGAGGTCGCCAGGGTGACGTCTAGGTGACAGGCTCAATGGCTTAATAAGGCGAGGAAAAGACATGAGGTCCGTCTGTATACATGGAAAGTCCAGGTGAGGATGTCACCAGGAAGAGGACCCTCACCCAAAGCCTAACTATACTGACACCCTGATTTCAGATGTCCAGACTCAGAACCAGGAGAAGTAAAGCCTGGTGTTTAAATCCTCATTGAAGGGTTACTGGAAAATCTTTAACCAACTCTGCCTGAGGATGCTCATCTTCTGCATTCTGCATTCTGTGTTCCTCTGTGTTCTTTCCGAGCTGTTTTGTTGAGAGAAATTGTATTCTACTTTCTAGAGATCAGAATCGGCTCTTCGCTGAAGCATCTTTTGAGGAGCCGTAACATGCACACCACACAAACAAGGATGCATATTCAGATACACACATGCCTTCATATATACACACAAATGCATGTGTACACACAGGCATGCAGGCATGCACCCATATGCGTGCTTGCACACCTACAAAATGAGTAGAGCAAATAAATACTTTAATGTTTGAAACACCATCCTTCAATCTAATATATGAAATATGATATGTCAAGAGCTTTGTAATGTTGTGAACAACCAATAAAAAAATAAATAAAAAAAGAAACACCATCCTAACTGCTAGGAATGGATTATCTCATTTAGCTCTCACAACATCCATGTAAGAAATATTATTATTATGGCCAGCATTGTCACTAATGAAACTGAAGTTTACTAACAACTTCCCCAAACCGTAAGAATAGTATGTGGAGAATTAGGATTGGCAGTCTCTCCCTGATGATCCTATTTTAGCCATTATATGAAACTGCCACTGGCAATCCCTTGGATCGTTTAAATATCCTTACAAAGAAAAAAAATTCAGGCGTTTCATTACTTAAATTAGAATTTTACACCAAGTAACAAGGGAAATATGAATGAATTCAGCACATGTTTTCAAGTCAGACAGATATGAGAATGCAGAACCCATGGATATATCTTTTGCATCCAAGTTTTGCTAACAAGGAACTGTCTTACCATTTCAGGACTTTCTTTTCTCAATCATTATAATGCTGCCTTTTGAAAGTAATAATATATAAGACTACTAGTACAGAATATGGCAGAATATGTGTTCAAGAAGAGTATATGTATCCAAAGTCACGACTCATATGGTGTATATATAATCTGTAGCATGATTAATGAGAATGCACTATGGGCCGAATTCCCATCTCTGCCTCTCCCCAGCTATGAGACCTTGACCTTGTTACTTAGATATTCCATGCAGCAGTTTCCTTATCTGGGAAAAGTGGAATCATAATAATATTTACCTGTTTGGGCTTAGATATGAGATGTCCCCCAAAAGCCCCTGTGTCAACGCAGGATTTTTAAAAGTGAAATTAATAGATTATAAGAACTGTAACCTAATAGGTTCATCCTAGTTTGAATGGACTAACTGGGGGGTAACTATAAACTGGTGGGGCATGGCTGGGGGAGTTGGGTCACTGGAACTGTGCCCTAGAAGGGTTCTTCTTTCAGCAGTCCCTTTCTCTCCCAAGCCTTCTGCTTCCCACACCCTTTGGCCATGATGCTCTGCCTCACCTCAGGTCTAGAACAAGAGAATCAACTTAACCAACTTAATATGGGCCAAACCTCTGAAATGCAGAGCCGAAACAAACTTTTCTAAGTTGTTCTTGTCAGGATTTTGGTCACAACAATAACAAACAGACTAACACACTATCTCAAAGCATCCTTATGAAAATCAAATGAATTATTATTGTTAAAGTAAATAAGATACAGCCTGTGCATAGAAATCAATAAGTTAGCATTGTATACAAACTTTGTTAAAGATAAAAGCATATACTATTACATTAATGTACATATACATTAATATAAAAAAAACCTTACCCTGACATTGGGTACTTTATAAGAAAGAAAGAAAAAAAAAGACCTATTTATCTCACACTTTGGGAGCTGAAAGTCCAAGATCAGGTAGCCCTATCAGTTTGGTCTCTGAAGAGGTCACCTTGCCTATATCATATCATGGTGGACAACATCATGGTAGAAGTACTTGTAAAAAGGAAAGATTTTATGTCAAGATAGAAAGCCACAGAAAGATTCAGGGATAAGACTCTTCTGTAACAACTCATTTGGAAACCAACCAAGTCCCACAAGAACTACCTTAATTCCTTCCAATGGCAGGGCTCCCGTGATCTAAACACCTCCCATTAGGCTCCACCTCTTAAAGGCTCCACCACCTCAACATTACCACCCTGATGAGCAAGCCTCCAATGTATGAAGTCTTGAGAGACAAACCACATCCAATCCATAGCAATGTATAAGAACTAAATCACAGCTAAAATATTTTTCTTATTTTGCAGAATCAGTTAGCTTGCATTTCAAGGTTAAGTTGTTAGCTTAATGTTTATCTTGCAATTGAAGCCTTTAAATTGCTTTTTTCCACTAAGGATATCATTTCTCTTTAAGACCACTGTTGAGGGATGCCGAATGAGAAAACTAGTGGATTTCCAGAGTCTATTTCCCTAATGATTGATTTTTAAATCCTAGGAAAGATTCCAAATGGTTTCATAATTTTTCACCCATTTGTTTGGAAGGAACAAGAAAACTTTCCCTAAGGTAGAACTCCAACAGGGATTCCTGACAGGTCGGATCATGAGGAAGCTAAGATCTAGAGCTTGATAGTGAGTTCAAGTTAGAATAAGAGCCAGAGGGTAGCAAGGGATTCAGTAACTATTACTCTCTGTTAAGCACTCAGAGAAATTCTCAGATGTTAGAAACACAAATAGGTTTATCAGTAGGTCCACAGCATAGGATAAGTTAGTGAAAAAAAAGTTTATTCAACATCATTAGGGAAAAAGACAAGACAGAGTATATCTCTGTGACTTCTCCCTGCTTAGCTGCTATAGCAAAAAGAGGTGGGTACCAGATAGACCATCTCTGCCTTCTATTAATGTAGGGTTGTTATTTATTTATTTATTTATCTATCTATCTATCTATCTATCTATCTATTTATTTATTTATTTATTATCCAAATGTAAATTATACTCTCAGTCTCATTTTGTAAATAAGCAATAAAGTATAAAAACATAGATGGTAAATAAATGAATGCATTTCTGTAACTTCTACCCATGACAAAAATGATATATTGCTAGAAGCATTGAAAATAAAAAATTAAAGAAAGAGAAATAGAACAGAAAATGGCCCATCTGCCAACCCATCAGAGTTGATTGCTTTGGGCTTATTTAAAATAGAAACTGGATATTTTTATCTTTATTGTTGTTTTGAGGCCTCGAGGGAATATTGGTGCTTCTCTGCCTGAAGAAGTTACTCTAGAACCAAATGTGAGGAACATTGCAGAGAGATTAAAGAGAATGAAAGGAGAAGGCTCCAGGATTCAGTTCAAAGAAAATACACTGGTCTAAAAAATACAGAGAAAGGAAAGAGAGAAGTTAGACAATTAATTATGTGTGTCAACTTAACTAGGCTATGGTGGCCCATTGTCTTGTCAAAAATCAAACTAATCTTACTGTTGCTATAAAGACAGATACAGGTAGATAGGTAGAGACAGGCAGGTAGATAGATAATAGAGCTTAAGGTTTAAGTAAAGCAGATTACCCACTATAATATTGGTGGGCCTCCTCTAATCAATTGAAACTCTTAAGAGCAAAGACCGAGGATAACCAAAGAAGGAGGAATTCTCTTCAAGACTGCAACACGGAAACCCTGCCTGATTTTCTAGCCTGCTGCCCTGCTTTGAAGATTTCAAACATTCCAGCTCCTATAATCATGTGAACCAATTCACGAAAATAAGTCTCTTGATAAAGAGATCTCTCTCCCTACACATGCATGCCTATAATCATACAGTCCTTGCCAAGAGGCAGGCTTGGCTCAGCTGGAGAACATCCTGGGTAGGGTGGGTTGCCAGAGGGATTGGAGTGCTGCAAATCAAACTCTACCACATCATCCTGAACATGCAGCAAGTCTACGGCATGCACATGAGCTGTGTGTGTGTGTGTGTGTGTGTGATGAATCAGGATCTGTCTTCGTGTGTTTGCACTGCAAGAAAAAACTGAAAAGACCACACATGTGTACTATTCAGAGTTCTGGAGAAGTGCACAGTCCAAGATCAAAGGGTGGAAGGTTGGTATCCTGGGAGGGAAGCCACTGTCTCACTGGGTCTTCACAGGGGCCAGGCAGCTCCCTGGGGTCTCTATTATTATAAGCACCCTGAGTCTGTTCATGGAAGCTCCTCCTTTATGACCTAATCTCCTCCCAGTGACCCTACCTCCTTGGTGAGCAGGTTCTGACATGTGAGTTTGGGATAAATTTCGACTGTAACAAAGACATTTGTTTAAAAATGGAGGGGTGTGATAGTCCATGTCTAGGCTGATTTGGGGCCCAGAGGGGAAACCCATTCAAAACTGGGATGAGGGTTCAGAATTTAGAAGATCAGAAAAAATGAACATTAAAGTTTCCATAAAAAGCTAAATCCCTCAAATGCTCAGGAATTTTGGGAAGGTTTTCAACCTCTTTCCAGATATGAAATAGTAGGTTTGGATCCAATTTTCTGAGAATCTAAGAATAAAAATTGAAGGCAATTTTGAGGAGGGATCTAAACCCCTGCAGTTTGGTTCCTGGATTCCACAGTCCCATACAATGCAGGGGTTCCAACTCTCCCTCTCCCCGGAATTCTGGAGCATGCAGGTTGCACAAAAAGAAGATCCTCTTTGCCCACTGTTTCATGACATTCTTCTGTCACTTGTCGTGAGTTTATGGACATTTTCTTAGCTGTTAGTCTTTGAAATCTCTGATGAGTCTGTGTTATTTTAATGCAGATAATTATTTGTCAAATGACTATCTTTATGAGTTGTGCATGCATATTAGAGTTTGCATGATCTTTCTGGTATTTCTGAACACTTCAATTTGGCCTAAATTTTCAGAAGAATGAGTAAAAGAAGAGCGATCACCCTTGCACAGTTATTTTTATATACATCTAATCAATTCCTAAATGTGACATTCCTTGGTATAAAGATATGCACATTTTAATGTATTGGAAATACACTGCCAATCTACCCTCCAGAAATGTTTCTAATTGCATAACCACCATTGGAATATGAGATGTCCATTTATCTGTTCTCTGCCCAGCACTCAAACTGCTTTCAGTCACTGCCAGTTGGAGACAAAAGAAATATTTAATTGTCATACTTTTCATTTCTTTGTGTAGTTGAAACTTTACTAGTGTACTAGTGTAGTTGACACTTTAAGACGTGTTTATGCTATTTATATTTCTTCACTGGTAATTTGACAGTTTGTTTCTTTTTCGCTTAATTTCTACTCTGATGTTTTATTTATTTTTATAAATTTGTAAGTGCTCATTATGTGGCAGAGATTAAGTTTTATTAAACTCTTAAAAATTATTTCCTTGCCAATAATTATTTTTATAGTTTTGAGAGAAAATCATTCATTTCCCAATAATCATATATGTAAATACTTTCCCATTTAATTGCTTAAGATTTTCCTAATCCTATAATTGTGTAAATGTTTAAATCAGTTCTTTGGTTTTCTTACATAATTATGTTTAACTGTTTCTTTCTATAATCCCACTGGGTTTTATTTTGCACAATAGCTTATGTTAGGGAATTAAATCAATTATTATTGAAATATTTAAAGAATCTAATTCATTAAAAATCAATTTATTATTCAATAATTTGAAGTGATGATTCCTTATTATACACTAATTCATAGGCTTGTATATATACTCATATTATACATATATACACACATACATACTTATTCGTCTTGAACTGTTAGTGCCTTAATTTTTGCGATTGACATTAGTTTATGATAAATTATAAACAAAGCACATAATAATGAAAGTGCTCTCGTTCTGCCTCTTTTCCTCTACTAGTTCTTCACATGAACTTAACAAATGTCTTATGAAACTGAAGCAATATTTGTTGGGCTATCACTGAAGCATTAAATTAATAGTTTAAAATATTAAACTGACATAAACATGTTGACAACATTTTCGCCATCGAGGAAGAGGATAATCTTTTTATTTCTAAAAGTATTTTTATGCTCCTTAGGGAAGTTTGTAGTATTTTTCTTATGATCATATGCATTTCTTTTTTTCACATACCTATGCATTGATGCAAAATGGGATATATTTTTGTTATATTTTAATTGATAATTACTGCACATAGAAAGTTGATTATTGCAGCACTGATTTCCAAAATGTAATTGATTCTGTGCAATTGCTTTGTAACTCACCCACTTACGATATTTTTGTATTCTACCCTCCTATTTTTAGGAGTGAAATATTGTGACTTACACTCAATAAAGATTTTTGACCCTCTTCTTGTGATAATCATTGCTTTTCCTTCTCTCTGGACTTGCTGTGTTCTCTAGAATGTCCAGAAGAAAAATTTCAAGTTCTGATGGAGAGCATGCTATATTTGTGGCCCGTTTTAGCAAGCATGCCCACCATATTTCACCACCAAATGTATTTTAATGTATACTTTCAAAGTAGTTGAAGTAGTTAAGGAAGTACCCTTCTAATCTTCAGTCTAAGTGTTTTCAGTTCTATCAGAGACATTCCTAAATAACTTAATCCAAGATAAAGGAAACAGCCATGAGTTCAAAGTCCAGTTCAATGTCACTAAAACTAGAATTGTCAGACGGTCTGTACATAATGGATTATCCTTTATTTCAGAAATAACTGTGTCAGGATGTATAATCATTCTACATTTGATCTAGCTCTAACACTACTGATGACATCTGTTAGTCCCTAAACTTCTTGCCAGTAATAATATGCCCCATGTTTACGGAAAATAAATATGGTAGCTATCATAAAAAAGCAAACATGTAAACAGTCTCCTCCCCCGTAGCTGGCTGCATTTGTTCCCATCAACTCCCAGGTCGGTTGTGCTCTCATTTTTTTAAATCCTATAGTCAGCAAAATCCAGGTGTAGTTTTAGACTTCAATGTGAGAAATGAATCACATTGAGATTGTAGGGGTTTCAAGTAATGACTCTGGAGAAGACCTGAGCATAACTATTGAGCCATCTAGTGGCTGCAGAATGCACCTGGTAAAATAAAAATACAAACACTGGTGAGGTCTTTAATCTCAGAGTAAAAATAAATGAGAACAACATCATTTGAACTCCTCTTCCCAAATCAACATGGTTCCGCACTTTGCTCAAAACGGGGATGCAATTGCTTTTGATTACCAGGAACTTGATTAAAGAATAGAACACCCGAATTCATGCTGAAGTCTCTACAGTTTAAAGATATATTCATATTACCTGTATAAAAACAGCTACTGACTAAAGAGTGCAGTAAAGAGTGCTAGACTTAAGTCAGCAACATGACAGACAAAAGTGTAAATAAAAGATGAGCAATCATGTACATAATCATGACTATTAAAAGGAACAAATTGGAATTAGAAAAAAAATGCATTCCTAATAAAGATGTAATTCATGGTTCTGAAAATAATCTACCAGAATTTGACAGCGATGAAATTACTAAATCTACCTTTCGTTGCTGCCTTAAATTCCTTCTGTTTTTTTTTTTTAAACACAGCACACACACACACACACACACACACACACACGAATGAAAAAAAAAGCAAATAGGCAAACAAACAAACAAAGAGTTAGCTGGGATGATAGCTGGAAATACTGAAGAACAAAGATAAACTAAATTGATAGCTTTTGAATGTTAATAGGGTTTGTCACCTCCTAGAGTGTGTAAATTGAAGACATCTGTCAGGTCTAAAATAAATTCCAAAAATCCCAAACTAATTGCTTCATATACACAATGCAAAACCTCGGAATTCCATGAAAAAATAAACCTTCATTTAGAAAATAAACCTCGCACCATTATGATAAAAGAGAACCTGTCAATGAGCCAATGCTTAATACAGAAGGATTATTTTGAAATAAACTTTTTCAGAGCTCATTAGAATTGGAAATAACTGTGAAAAAGACATTCCCCTACCTAGGTCCTAAGTGTGTGATGGCGTTTGAAAGAATTTGGCTAAAAAAAAAAAATCAGCTTTCCATCACAAGTCTTTTTGAAAATTATATTCACTTTACAACACAGAGAAGAAAATAACATGTGGGGTAGGAGGAGTCTGTACTCTGAAAAATAGAAATAGAGCAAAATTTTTTTTTCCACAGAAAGTCCTGATGTTTCCCATCAAATTTCACATCTCTGATAAGCAGCTCTTCCTTTGGTCTGTTTATTCTAAACAGTTTATGATTGTTTACAAAAGTGATATAAAATAATAGGCTATTTCAAATTTCCTACAAGTGAACAAGCATTTGGCAAATCCTTTGTGGAAAGTCTAATATGTACCAGGAGCAGTTTTCTACGGCATCACAGACATTAGAAGAACAGAAATATTCAGTTAATTCAGAAAACCCCCTCATGGGCAAATGCTTAGTTGAGTTTGAATTTAGATGAGTTTGAGTTTGAACAAGCTTAGACAAAACAGGAAAACAGACTGACTGCAGCTAAGCTGTAGGGATGGAGAATCCTGTGGTCCTCAGGATGACTGGTGATGGGAGGGTGTGAATGCTACCAGGATGCTTTCTGAGCATTGTGAGATTGCTATAGGCTGACCACAGTTTTTTGTCACTCCTGTGATGTTACATGGCTTGCCCCACAGCAGCAGAACCAAGTGGCTGATAATGGTTGATCTTAGATCCTCCAAGCAGCCAAGGACAGGCTGCCATGTCACGCAGTTCAAAGATCTCAAAGAAGCTCCCATTGTCTTAACCCAGTCTTTTGTTCTTTTTTTTTTTTCCCCAAAAAACATTTCTTCGGTTAAAGAGAGAGTTCATGCCTACATTTTGGAGCAATGCATGAGGGTGGCTACAGGAAAAGAGAGAGAAGCTGGGCAGCTGAACCACTGATTTCCAGCCCAAACACCAAGCAGCAGCCGCAGAACAGCAGAATGGAAAAGCCGGCTGAAAAACAAAATGAAAGGGTCACCTGATTAACTTCTCTGTTCTTGTTCAAGAGGACTCTAATAGGGCAGGTGGGCCCTGCCACCTTAAGCGGGATCGTTTCTGCACTTAGAAGAAAAGATTCGAGTGGAATAGAACATTTTCTGAGAAGGCTGGATTTCTGACTATGATTTTGGTGCAAAATTCTACTTTGAATACTATTTCAGTCAGCTTTCTTACTGCTCTGACCAAAAGACTTGGAAAGAGCAATTAAAGGAGGAAACGTTTATTTAGGGGCTCACAGGTGCAGAGGTCTCAGTCTATAGATGGCCAACTCCATTCCTTGGAGTCTGAGGTAAGGCAGAACATTATGGCGGACATATGTGGTAGAGGAAAAAAAATATCTGGTAACATGGCACCAGGAAAGAGAGAGAGAAGAGAAAAGTGTGTTTGTGGGTAGGTGTGTGTGTGTGTGTGAGAGAGAGAGAGAGAGAGAGAGAGAGAGAGAGAGAGAGAGAGAGAGACTTCCACTCTTTATACCCTAAAAGCAGCTTCCAATGACACCCCTCCTCTAATCACACCCTACCTGCCTGAAGTTACCATCCAGCTAGTGCCTTTCAGGGAATTAATGCACTGATTAGGTTAGGGTTTTCATAACCCAATAATTTCACCTCTAAATTTCTTTCATTTTTTCACATATAAGCTTTTGGAGGATGCCACATATCTAAACCATTACAAATACCAGAACCATATTTCATTCTCCTTGCATTCTTGCAGAAATAGTCTACCCTACCCCATCTTATCCTATAACAGAATTGGTTAAGGAGAAGGATTCGTATCCAGAAATGCAAAAGTTAAGTACATGTCTTTTCAGAATAATTATGTCTGTTCCTCTCTATCCTGTCCTTCAAGTTATACTCTATTACACCTCAAAGGCCTATATGCTTTCTGAAGAGGATTCATTACTCCACAATGGAAGAATTCGAGTCTTCCTCCACATAGAATCTATTTGTCAATTTATCCACCAGGCTTTCTACATGTTTGGGTTAAGTGGGTAATGGTAGGGAGTTTGATATATCTCCTATAATAGAGTTGTTCCCAATTCCCTATCACATGGCTTCTTCTTAAACTGATCCCAAGAGTCCACATAGTTCGAAGAAGCTCAGCCATAGGTCCAAATTTTCCTTGCTTAGGATAAACCAGAATAAGGAGCTGTCTCTGTTTGAAGACTACTGAGGAGATGAGCTAACTGCTACCTCGTGTTGACTCCATGACATTCTATCCCCATTGTCCCTGACTGTCTGTTGCTTTGATTGTCTAACTTGGTGGAGAAGCACATACTGAACAAGTTCAGTCTTGGATGTTAGAAAGACTCTTCTCTCTAGCTTACCAAGATCTTTCAAGAAGGCATTAGATCTGGTCTTACCAGCTGAGAGTTCTTTTTCTGAACTAGTCATGGAACCCAACCCTTACAAGGCCAGAGCATAGTGTCTCCAATTATGCCTGGAAGTGGCAGCACAAACATAGCTTGGAGCAGCTACTGGATAGAATGCTTTTTACTTTGAGTCCTTCCAAAAATACCAAGGCTATGAGGATCTAAATGATAACTTTAGGTCCCTCTGCTCCTTCATGTGATGTCTCTTACATTTGTCTCTGTAAATCATTCTGTCTCTGGATTCCACCCTAAATATAACTTGGTTCTTTGGGTCAGTATTTTTAGTTTGTCATAAATGTGGGATGCTAATTATATGCTATATTCCAATTATAATAGCTCTCAGAGCAGGCACTTCAGATAGTAAGATCACATGATCATTCCTGCCATAATTCAGATGAGCAAGGAAAAACAGCATTATTTTATTCTTTCAAATGGATTCAGTCTTCCTCAAAAGCTCCACGCAATGGGTAGCAGGAGATTTTGATGGCTTTCAAATGTGGTTTGTTGTTGTACTGAAGAGGAGGGTGATGATGATGATGTTGATATTGGTAGTGATGATGGTGGTGGAAATGACCATGACGATGATGGCGATGGTGATGGTGAATGATGGACTTCCTATCTTTTCCACATATGTGTTGGGAAATTTGCTTTCCCAGCCTCAAGTCTTGTCTTTGCACTAACAGGAACTAACACCCTTGGTCTCTGTGACACTTTGGCTAAAAATGTGGGATCCAACCCATCTTATTCCTTTGGAACTGAGTAAATTGAGGGAACTGAAGGAGATGTCAGAAGGTAAAGCATATTCTTCTTCTGAGAAAGAATATTGAACTAATTTCAAGTAATAGTCAATTTGTTTTAAAGAGATAGAGAGGAGAGAGAGAGAGAGAGAGAGAGAGAGAGAGAGAGAGAGAGAGAGAGAGAGAGAGAGAGAAGAGAGAGAGAGAGAATTCTCGGTGGACACAACATCTTTATTTTATTTTATGTGGTGCTGAGGATCGAACCTAGCACCCCATGCATGCCAGGCGAGTGCGTTACCACTTGAGCCACATCCCCAGCCCAATGTTCTATTTTTTAGAGATTACAAAATCATAAATCAGAGTGGAGAAGGAAGATCCAAGCAATGTGTTGATCTTAATAATTAACTAGAGACAAGCATTTATGCATCATTGCCATATCTGTGAGTGGGCAAGACCGTCAAAGGAGATCACATGGGTTCAAAATAATGCAGGAGGAGGAAGCACTTTCTAGAAAGAAGGCTTTATAGTGGCAAGTGCCACAAGATCTAATAAGATGAGAGCTAATTGCAGTCTATTAAATGTCACAATTAGGAGGGAATTAAAAGGACAGTTTTCTGAGAATTTTGAGATCAGAAACGACATAGAGTGGTTTGAAATGAATTTACTGTAACATGATTGTATACAGTATTTTCAGTCCTCTGTATCTGTTTCCAATTGCTCTAACAATTACCGCTAATGGAGTGATTTAGCACAGCACAAATGATTCCTCTTACAGTTGTGGAGTTGACAATTGAAATTGGTCTCTCTGGCCTAAAATCAAGCTGCTTGGCAGAATGCAGTTCTTCCTGGAGGCTTTAGGAGACAGTCCTTTTCCAAGCTTTTCTAGCTTCTCAGAGGCCTGCATTCCTTGGCTTGTGGCTCCTTTCTATCTTCAAAGCCAGCATCAGTGTACTATCTGCAAATCTCCCTCTAACTCTGACATTCCACCTTCTCTCTTTCATGTCTATGGATAACTGATCCTACCTGGATAATTTAGAACTGTTAACAGAACACAAAGTCAGCTGATTAGCAAACTTAATTCCATCCACAGCCTTAGTTATTGTTAACATTCCCAAATTAAAGACTGAAAAATTAAAAAAAAAAGGTTTAAAGAAACAAATACCAATGATAGTGGTTATTTGGGGGAAAGCGCCTACAATTGGGGTTGTAATTGGGATGTAAGTGAAAAAGGAATTAAGTCTTTAGCACCATCATCTGAATCTTTTTGAGTTTTCAAATGCATAGGATCCACGTGTCTAACTTAACAAATCAATGTAAAATCCGCTTAAATGTATCAGTTCAAAACATCACAGAGCACATGAGAATTCTATATGGGAGACAGATGGTATTTTAGATCACTGGGGAGAGCAACAGCGTTTCATTTCAGGGTTCTGAAATTACTATATTTCTCAATAGAAAAGAGAACTCTTGAGTTCTCACAAAAATAAATTTCTAATGCTGTTAAGGAGTGAAACATAAAAAGCAGAATCACTATAAAAGTGTTTATAATTACTGGACAGCGATGGTCTCAAATATGATCCAAAGATGATGCATAAACAGAAAATCTGATTACACAAACACCTAAAATTTATCTATATGGTAAAAGATACCATGAAGAAGGTTAAAAGGCAAAGGAAGACTGTAAAAAGATCTTTGAAGTTAATGTAAACATAAAGAACTGACAGACAAATACAGAAATCCTGCAAGCAATCAAGGGAAGGCAATCTACATGTAAAGTTACCAAAGGTCACAGAAGAAATGCAAATGGCCAATGAACACATACAAAGGTGTGTAGTCTCTCTTATAATCCAGGAGATAAAACATAAAATATCAGATATTTTTCCTTTTGGATTGGTAAAATAAAAGGAACTCCTAATAGCTAGTACCAGTAAGGATGTGAAACAGCTTACCATTATACAGTGTTAACATTGGTTTGATCATTTTGAAAGAGAAATTGAGAAATATCCACTGAAATGACAATATAATTTCATCCTACCTGTGTTAAAGAATAAAGCAAATTATATCTCTAAAGGTACATTTACATCGATGAAATAGGTCTACAAAGAGCACACCAAGAGGGTAAAAGCAGTTACCTCATGGACAAGTGGTGCTGAGAGAGGTATAGGGCTTGGGAAGAGGTGCCGGGGGATCAAGGGAATGGGTCCTCAGCTTTCCCTTATAGCATGATTTTTTACAATGAGAATAAAATCCATGTGTTTCTCTTGAAAAAAAAAGAACAAACTACTATTAAGTTAGAAATTCACACTCGCACATTAATATGGAGGGTTGAAAAAAGAGCAGCCTTGTGAATCCTCAGACCTTGGACCTGAGGTTCCAGGCTGGTCTCTGCACACCACGTTTCATGAGACCTTGAAACAATCATTTAGCAACGTCCAACATTCACTTCCTCATCTGCAGAATGGAGATTCTATAACAGCTGCATAATTCTTCAGGGTTGTTTTGAAAACTGAATGCATAATTGACATAAAAGGGTTTCACAATCTATAAAGGACAATTCCCACATCAGTTGAAACTGTGACCAATTATGCAGATAATTTTCAATTACCGTTAGTTGTTGGTGAATATTTAGAAAGTTGTGTTTCATACTAAAATAAAATCTGCTTAAAGTAGATGATGGTTAACCTGATTGCTTTTCTCTTTTAATCCTTTCCCACTTTTCCCCACTCCCTTTATTCTTCTTTTCTCCTTATTTTCTTCTACTTTGTTGTTTTAATTTTAAAATTAAAACAATTTTTAAATGTTTTAAGATCGCTAAAACACAAAGATTTAATAGCAAATGTCTTCGTATTAGTATCACCCACATTTAACTCTTGATGTTTTTCTCCTAGTTTTTGGAAGGAAGGAAAGAAGTTAGGTGGGTTATGGTTTTTGCTTGACCACTTTCTCTAATCTCTTTCTCTTTTTTTCCCTTCCTTTTTAAATAACTATCAATGATTACTTTCATATTGTTTAAAAAATAGAATTTCAGCACATGGTTACGTTCATTAACTAAGGAAACTGGTATTGTTCTTTGTGTGTGTTCTTAAAAACTTGTATATGAAAGATAAATGATAGCCTCTCAAATTATTTTTTAATTTTTAATTGATTTTTTAAAAATAAATGACAGTGGAATGCATTACAATTTTTATTACACACATACAGCACAATTTTTCATATCTCTGGCTGTATATAAAGTATGCTCACACCAATTCGTGTCTTCATACACATATTTTGGATAATGATGTCTATCACATTCCACCATCCTTGCTAATCCCCTAGATCCCCCCCTCAAATTTTTTTCTGTCACGCACCAGTTTTGAGGTGAGAAGTTTTGGGAATGGAAAAGAACAGACATTTCTTGATACCCTGTTATGTTATGTGGCAAGAAATTTCCACACAATATTTTAATGCTCCAAGTACAACAGAGTCTTACCTCCTTATTGTCCAGCTGATGAAGTTGCTTAAGAAGGCTGAGTTATTGCAGATGCTCATGGTGAGTTCCCCGACCCAAACCACCATGGCTCCTTCCATCACTGCAAAAGGTTTCACTGGATTTTCTACATCACCCCAGGTCTTCTCTAGTCTGTTGCCCAGAATAACATCTCTTCTATTCAAGGTCCATCTCCTAGCATAACTCTCATCTTCAACTTGCTTACAGTTAAGATCGTGCAGTGGTTCTATCTGGCCTCTGTTATCTCTCTGGTTCAATCTCCCGCCTCCTTCCCTCCATTCTGCAACACGCTCTGTGTTTTCCCTGGGATGCACCAGGCATGGTCCTGCTTAGAATAGCACAGAGGTGCAGCCTGTTGTACCCTCTCCTGAAAACTGCCCTCAGATACCTGTAAGCCACACCTGCTCTTTCTGGTCTTTGCTCCAATCCTCCCTTCCCAAGGGAGGTCTACCCCAACCATCAGCTGTCTTCTGGAACTCTCCACACCTCTCCTTAGTAAGTATCTTTATTAAATGAACAAGTGATTCTCCAAATTCTATTGAACAAGTAAGCAGTAGATAGAGTCTCCAAGCATAGTCTCTAACACCAAATCATGGGGTTTTATTCTTTTTTTTTTAACCAAAGAACCTGCTGAAAGAAATCCAAGAATCTTGAGCCATTTGTGAGAATTATTGCTAGAATTCTGGAAGAATAACTAATATCTTCTGCAGCAGCTGAATTGAAAAAAGGAAGGATTACATTTCTGTGGAACCCAGTGGTTCCCTCCTGGTCAAGGGCAGTGGAGATTTGGGGGATGGAGTGAGAGTTTTGTTCCACTACCAATACTTGAACCTGGAAGATAAAATCTACAATCAGATAAGATAAGTAGACACCTGCCCTCCACACTGTGAGATAGAAAACCAAATGTCGTCATTTTCCTATCACTCAGAAAGACATTCTATTTTTTCTGGTTTAATTCAAACCTTCTCCTGTCTGGACATAAAGTCAAGGAAAGGATCATTAGAAGAGTACCTATCCATCAGAAGAAGATATCAAGTAAAGAAAACAAATAGCCAAATGTTGAGCAATATCTTTGATTCACATCAAGTTTGAATGACTTAAGCAGTTATTAGTCATATCACATGGAGTTATTTAGGGAGTATCCCTTTTTGGACTGGAAGCTCTCTTTTCCCTAAATCATGCACACTTCTTACTTTCAGGGTCACCCTTCTTCCTCAACAAGTGCCCCTTTGACTGAAAGTTGATAGGGCACAGTTTCAGCATGTTCTGCAAGCCCATGAGGGCAGAGTTACCAATTCCCCGCCGGGGTGGCCAGCCCTGTTCTGCAAGAGGAAACTCATCAGATCTTCTGAAAGTTCTAGAAACCAGCCTGTGAATTATACTCGAAGGCCATTCCTCTTTTCTACATCTACCACCGACGACCATATTTCACTTCTTTCATTCCTTTTATACATCAAGTTGTGACAAATGCAAGAGGAAACTTTCCAGGAAAAATAAGTTTATCTGCACAAAACCCTATGGTACCCTATGGGAATTCATTATTTTTCAATTAAATTTACTGCTGGTTGGCAGTTGCCCTAGTTTAATTTTCTGCTGTTTGTTTACTGAACAGGGAAACACATAATACAAAGCATAATAAAAGTCGGATTGAGTTAATTAAATGCGGAACCAGGAAACTCTAACTCTGTCTTTCGAACAGTTTTCTCATTAGATCTCCAAGAAAAAATATTATTTTGGGCTGAAATGTATTTTGACATTTGCAATACGTTATTCATTTGGGTTCACATTTACTTTTCTGCAGCCCCAGGAAGAGAGCTGTCATTAGTTCACACCAGTTTGTCAGGGGGGTGGAGGTGTCGGTTGGTAGGGGAGGTGAGTATGTTTGGACCCTGAAACATTTAAATCAACTTGGGGTTCTTCTAGGGCAAGGAGAGGGGCTGCTGTCATGTTCTTTCATCAGGTCTGTCATGTGGTAGATATAATGACCGGGACACATCAGGAGGGATTACAGGATAGACTGCATTTCAGGCCATCTTTAAAAACTCTTTGATGCCAATCCTGTGATTACAGTGATTTTTTTTATGCAAAAACGTCAGTTTCTCAAAAAAAAAACCACAAAAGTATAAGAAATTGCATTGGGGGGTTGGGCAATGAATTGAGAAATTTACAAAAATTCAATGGAGTTTCATGAGGCACATCTGTCATGTGTATATAAAATGCATTTCAATCTATAACTTCAAAGGGCTTAGATACTTATGATGAAAAAGTAAACTTCTGTTTATCTTATGGGATTTTAACCACATATATTCAATTAAAGTACATATTATTTTCCAGTCCCACGGTTGAATTTTAATATGTGCTGGAGTTATTTGGAGGTAAAATTTTCAAGGAGAACCTCTGGGAATCTCTAAGTAATTTTCAGTCATAGTATATAGAAGTTCCATTCTGAAACAAAGGAGAAAAACTTTTGCCTATTGTTTTCTTAACAAAATAAATAGGTTTTGCTTTTAGGCTTTTGCTTCATATAAATTGGTTTCTTCGAGTAGTATACTATGTTCTTCAAGATGCAACAGGACCGAATGTTCAATTTGAAATCAAAATTATCTTTTTTATCCCATCTATTAAGTAATATTTTAAAATGATAATTGAAAATTCTGTGTTTACTCTTTGTTATCTATATTTTCCTGTATCAGCATAAAATCATATCATGGATACACTTATTTATGTTTATTTTTTTAAAACTGAAAACTATGTCATGACTATCTTGACTAGTAGTACCCAAAGTACCAGTAAGCCTTTTAGTAACTGCATAATATTCCATTGCATCAGCTCATAAGTACTTAGCTACTCTTCATTTGGATAGAAATTCTACTTGTTATCAATTTTTTTATCTACTTGTTATCATTTTTAAGTCTTTTTCTAATTACAAAGTAATATATAATTATCATTGGAAACTATAGAAAAACAAAAAGTATTTATAAAAGTTAAATCTATAGTCTGGCTAAGGTGGTGTATGCCTGTAATTCCAGTGGCTTGGGAGGCTGAGGCAGGAGTATCACAAGTTCAAAGCCAGCCTCAGAAATTTAGCAAGGCCCTAAGCAACTTAATGAAACACTGTATCAAAAAAAAAATGGTTGCGGATGTGGCTCAGTGGTTAAGTGCCCTAGGTTCAATCCCTGGTACATAAAAAATTAAAAAAAAAACTAAATGTATAATTTATCCCTAAATCATGCATTAATTACTGTTTGACTTAGCTGTACATCTGACCATAACTTTAGGTGTTCACAAACAAAATTTTATTCTAGTTATAACTATGTGATGTTTCATTTACACTACATTAATATTTTAATTTACATTTAAATTAATTCAAGTATATTTATAATAGATTTTTTAAATCTCAAAGGAAGGTTAATTTCATGGAATAATCCATCATTGTCCCAGATTCTTCCTTTCCTATCTGAACCCAGTCCTGGCCTCAATTCCACAGTTACCACCAAAAATAGTCAAGGCTGTTAACTTTTTTAGGGCATTTTGAGATATTTTAACAGATAATTGCAAACATATATGCATATGTAGAGTGATGTTTTATTCTTGGTTTTTAAATGTAATTAGCATGAAATCATATCATGGATACAATTATTTATGTTTATTTTTTAAAAAACTGAAAACTATGTCATGACTATTTTAGCTGTCAGTACACAAAGTACCAGTAAGCCTTTTAGTAACTGCATAATATTCCATTGCATAGGCTCGTAAGTACGTAGCTAGTCCTCATTTGGATAGAAACTCTACTTGTTATCACTTGTTCTACTGTGTAAATTCTTGGGTCTAACCCTTAAAGATAAATATGAGTATTTCTCTGGGCTAAATATGCAGGTTTGCTAAGTATGGATAATAATCAACAAGACAAAAGTACTTAGATATGTTTAACATTGTGGAAAACTTAGGAATCAGAAATAACAGAAAGAGAAAAAAGAATTATTCATCCTAACAACAAAGAGTTTACATTTATTACTTTGAAAACAAAGCCTTTTACTTGACTTCAGAAGCTTTTATTGCTGTGTCATTTATATCTAATAATACCTTTTGGAATTATGATTGACATTTACATTAGACATAGTTTTAAGATTACAATTAATGACCTTAACATTTTCAAATATTAAAACTAATTTAAAATGACATCAGTTAACATGGCTGAATAAGGTTCAAAAACTCTCCCCTTCACAAACACAATAAGAACACTTGAGAAGTTGTCAGAATCAACATTTTTATGACACTAGGAATCAATCAAAGGCTTAAAGCAATCCAGAGAGTGTTCATTCAAAAAAAATCCAGAGAGTGTTCATTCAAGAAAAATGGTTGCATCTTGGAAAGAAAAGCAAGTTTGTGGAGTTGTAGTTATTCATATTCCAATCCCCTCTCCCCTCTTTGCAGGAATCTTGGAAATCAATAGACTAGAGCTAGTGAAAACCAAAAACTTGGCAGTCACTGAAAAGGCAGATCAGAAACTCCTTTCAAGAGTCATTTCCTGCCTGCTGGTTCTCTGGAAGAACCCCATTTGAAAAACCATCTTTTTCTGACCTGATCTACAGATGCCTAGTGCAAACAGATTTTTTGCCCAAATACATTTGTTTAAAAAAAAAAGAGAGAGAGAAAAAAGGACCATTTTTTAACAACATGAGTGCTAAAGGAGACAATACCCGTTGGGCATATAACAGATGAACCAAAAGGCTTAACGGGAAATCTGGGGAATAAAATACCCAAAAGGGGCTTTGAAAAGCTCCAATATATTGCTGAGAGTTGGAAAGACCACATGCATATGTAGGGTTGTGCACCTATCCAGGGCTGTGAGCATGTTCAGGAAAGAACCAAGAAGATCCTAAGCTTTTACCTCTGTCTGACCTTGAAGATCTGCACAAGCAGGAAGTGGAAACTAAGACAGAGTTGTAAACTGTGGACCTAAGATGCACACAAGCCCCCAAATAAATGACAAACAAAAGGAGATTTATTAATTACAGGCATTTCAGTAAACTTTTGTTCAAATAGTAGCTGACCACTAAGCTAACAAGCAAGAACACATCAGTGGTGATGCAAAAGAATACAGGCTATAAAGAATTACTTCAAAAAAGTCATTAAACAAAGTGCAAACCAAAATAGTCACAGTGACAAATCCTGAGGAAAGAGGAAGAAGCTGATTTTTAACAGGTCAAGGTTCTCCAGAGAAACAAAATCAATAGGACATACACTCATGGGTTGCTTAATGACAGGGCTTATGTTCTAAGAAATGCACTGTTAGGCAACCTCATTGTCATTCATATAGATCTCATACACTCATAGAGTGTTCATATGCAAACCTAGATGGTACATTTTAATAATATCTGGTATATATAGTACAGTATTATTTGGTTACACTCCATGATGTTTACATATAGTTATATATATATGTGTGTGAATGTGTGTGTGTATATATATATATACACACACACATACGAACATGCTTTTCCTAAGGTTATAAAGAAAAGAAAACAAGAAATTAAATGAATAATGCAATCAAGCGATGTATTAAGGGTTAGAATTAGGGTTAGAGAATATAGCTCAGTGGTAGACTGTTTGCCCAGCATGAATGAGGCCCTGGGTTCAACACTGCCCCCCCCAGAACCTCCTCCCACCCCCACACACAATACACTCCCACAAAGAATATAGATCATATATGTGATAAACACAATGTGTATAAGGCTATTATTGCTGGAGTAACAGGGCATGCTATTTTACAGCAAGCATTTTAAATAAAAGGATATATTCTAAAACAAAAGTAAAATTTCAGTATAGTAATAGCCTGTAACATGGTCATTTATTATCCTAATGAAGTATTATGCACTGCCTGTAATTGTTTATGCTATACTTTTATGTGACTGATGACATGTAAGATTTGTTTAACCCAGTGTCACCATAAACATATAAGTAATATGCTGTGCTACAGAAGTATGATATCTACAATGTCATCAAATGCCATGAATTTTTAAGCTCCATTATAATCTTATGGGATTTCCAATATGTAAGGGAGTTTATTGTCAACCAAAACATCATTATTTAGTGCATGACAGTATGTAGATAAATAAGAGGAGATTTATTATGAATTTATGTCATGGGATTATGGAGGCCAAAAAGGTCCCATAGTCTACTGTTTCCAAGGTTGAGAACAAGAAAGCCACTTGAAAAATTCAGTATGAATCTAAAAGTCTGAACACTTGGTGGGCACTTCTGGCTTAAGTTTCAAGGTCCAAAGGTCTGTCAACCAAGATTTTTGATGCCTGAAGGCAGCAGATGGGTGTTACAACTCAAGAAAGAGAGAATTTACCCTTCTTCCACCTTTCTGTTCTATTTGGTCTCTCAGTGGATTGGATGATTTCAACCGAGGTTAGTGAAGGTATGTCTTCTTCACTCAGTCTAATTATTCCACTTCTAAGTTCTTCTGGAAACATCCTTACAGACTCATGCTGAAATAATATCTTACCAAGTATCTGAGTATTTCTTAGCCCATTCAAGTGGACTCATAAAATTAACCATCACATGATTATGACATTATAAGTTTAAATGTTCTGTTTTCAGCATAAAATTAGGGATATGCAAAAAGACACAAGAAAGTATAATTTAAGTCCAGAGGGGAAAAGTAGTTAATATAAATTGTCCCTCAGGAAGCACAGATGTTGTACTTATCAAAGACTTTAAATAAGCTACTTGAAATATGCTCAGAGAATCAAGGAAGGCCATGTCTAGAGATGAAAGAGTAAGACAATGTCTTACCAAATAGGGAACATGAATAAAGATACAGGATCAAATAGATAAAGAATCAAATAGGAATTTTGAATCTGAAAAGTCCAATAACTGAAATAAACAACAATAGAGAAGATGTGTGTTAGTTTGCTATTGTTTTTACAAAAAAAAAATAACACAAACTTAGTGGCTTAAAACAACACACATTTATTATATTTAATTGTAGGGATTAAAAAAATAATTGTAGGGATTAGAAATATGGCATTGGTTTCACTAGATTAATATTGAGGTATTGTCAGAGTACTGTTTTCTTCAAGAGGCTTTAAAAGAGAGTCCATTTTCCTTAGGTTTTTACTTCTAGAAATTCTCTATATGCCTTCACTCAAAGCTGTTTTCTATCTCCAGAGTCAGCAATGGAAGACCAAATCTTTCTCATGGTGTTATTTCCCTAACTCCAACTATTCTGTCTCTCCCCTCACCCCCAATTCACATATTCTTGGGATTACATTGGGTCTATCATATTGTCCAGCAAAAGCTCTTTAGGGTTATTCTTAATTCTATTTTAAATTTGAATTCACCTTTGCCATGTAATGTAATATGTTCACAGATCTGAGGATAGGACATGGACATTTCCGATGACCATTATTCTGCCTACCACAGGATCAACAGGGGATAGAAGTAAGCAGAAGAATGAATCAGCAAACTTAACAATAGGTCAATTGCAATTACATGGTTTAGTAATAGAAAGCAAAAAGAACTAAGAGAAACAAACACAGTCAGAAAGATATGTGACATCATCAAACATATACATAACAAGAACTCCAAAAAGAGAGGCGATAAAGGAACGCAAAGAAAATTTAAATAAATGCAAAAAAATCCACAAAAAAACAAAACTCCATACTCCATGAAAAATGTTCCAACCTTTTTCTCTTTGGGTATCAGAGATAATAACAAATAGTCAAGTACAGAGCCAGATTAAATACATACATAATACATACATACATAGGAACACACATTGTTATGGTTTAGATATTAGATGTCTCCAAAAATCTCATGTGAGAGACAATGCAAGAATATTTAGAGAGGAAATGATTGGATTATGAAAACCTTAATTTAATCAGTGCATTAATCCCCTTATAGGGATTAATTAGGTAATAACTATAGACACGTAATTTGTCTAGAGGAGCTGGATCATTGGGGGTGTGACTTTGGTGAGAAGTTTCTCAGTGGTGAGGAGAGTCTCTCTGCTTCTTGGTTCCACGTACCATTACTCTCCACCATGATGTCCCACCTCATCTCGTGCCCATAGCAGAGTAGGCCATCTAGGGACTGAGACCTCTGAAACCGTAAGACCCCAAATAAACTTTTCATCTTCCAATTATACTTGTCAGATCTTTTGGTCACAGCATCAAAAAAGCTGACTACAACAGAAATACTGGTATTGGTTGGCAATGAACTTCACTGATTAAAAACTGGCATCTTGAAGCAGAAACTTATGTGGTTTTCTTCTCAATTTACTTCCAATTACACCTTTATCTATTTTATGATTATTTATTATGTTGGCAAATGGAATCTCTTAAGGTTTTTTAATCATCATTTTCCATTTAGATCTATTCTTTGTACCTCCTTTCTGAGACAGTCAGGATAGTCACTTAAGATTGTAAGCATGGTAGTCATAATGTTCTGGAAGGACAAGTACTTATAGATCCTTCCTTTTACAAAGGGAGACATTCTTACTGCAATCGTTTGTCAAAGAGTCACCTGTGAGTTTTAACCAAGTTTCTATCCCTCATATAGTACAAAGTACTTTAATCTTTTGTCCTTTGGCATAAAAGACTCAATCACCCAAATCCCTCTGCATTGAAAGCTAAGACAAAAGTGGTAAAAGTCTACTTGGTCAATCAGAAATGAAGATGAAGATTCTAGGAACAAGAAAAGCCTTTAGTCTGGGGGAGAAGCTGACCAGGTCTGTAGCAGGCTAGTTGGAGTCAAATCATTTCATGCACGTAGGGGTGAAATCTGAGATAGAGCTCTTATCCAGTGCACATGGCTGATTATAGCTATCCTCATTCTGATGGTCAGAAAGAGTCTATGTGTTTTAAATAAAATGCCTTAAAATGCAATGTGGATTTATAAGGAGTTTTTAATCCTTAAGTAAATGTAATATTTTTATTACTTAGTACATGGCCATCCTTGAAAGAATATGAACAATTAAGTAGAGAGCCGAAAAGCCTTAGAAGTGTTCATTAAAATAAACTGAAGAGTCCTGCTTGCAGATCTTCCTGACTCATCAACTTTTGGGTGATATGAGCAGTCATGGTGTTGTTGATTCTGCAAAGCTTCATAGACTTTCATTGCTCTTTACCCTTAAGAGTGTGTGCCCTATTGCTATTCATGCTTAA
This sequence comes from Ictidomys tridecemlineatus, assembly GCF_052094955.1. NCBI lineage: Eukaryota > Metazoa > Chordata > Mammalia > Rodentia > Sciuridae > Ictidomys > Ictidomys tridecemlineatus. The sequence continues at coordinate 83,367,351 of NC_135485.1, read as the reverse complement.
GGACATTTTAAACATGGGGATTAACTACCTCATAAGTATTCCATTGATGGCCAGTTATTTTCATAGACATAGTTACCTGAATAAATTCACCTTATTTATGACAATAGCTAATTGAAAATAGATTCAATTTTTTTGAAAAGTAATAATTAGCAATGAACTCTTTGAGTTTCACAGACTTGTCTCATTAACTATAATTTCTGCCTTAATTTTATTTTTTTAAACATTTTTTAAAAATTTTTAACTGATTTTTTAAAAAATAAATGACAGCAGAATGCATTACAATTCTTATTATACATATACAGCACAATTGTTCAGATCTCTGGTTGTATATAAAATATGTTCACCTCAATTCATTTCTTCATACATGTACTTTGTATAATAATGTCCATCACATTCCACCATCCTTGCTAACCCCCTGCCCCCTCCTTTCCCCTCCCACCGCTCTGCCCTATCTAGAGTTCATCTATTCCTCCCATGCTCCCCCACCCTACCCAACTATGAATCAGCCTCCTTATATCAGAGAAAACATTCAGCATTTGTTTTGGAGGGGATTGGTTAACTTCACTTAGCATTATCTTCTACAACACCATCCAATTACCTGCAAATGCCATGATTTTATTCTCTTTTAAAGCTAAGTAATAGTCCATTGTGTATATATGCCACATTTTTTTAATCCTTTCATCTACTGAAGGACATCTAGGTTGGCTCCACAGTTTAGCTATTGTGAATTGTGCTGCTATAAACATTGATGTGGCTGTGTCCCTGTAGTATGCACTTTGGCCAGTGGAAATACCTTGTGCTTTAGTTTTTTTGTGCTTTCTAAACATCACTTGTGAATGTAAAAAAGAATCTTTGCTGTCTAGCAACAAGAGAGTCATGATGTGACATTATTTCTACTCTAAGACTGCCTAGTTTTGGATTTTGTCATTGCTGTTCTTGTTTTGCTTTTATTTTTGTTTCTTTAGTGAACTTAGGAGCTAGATATGAATATATAGTTCCCCCTAAGTATTTGTGTCATTCAGTTATAAAGACAGATTTATATTCTATGTATCTTTTATTTCATCAAACTTCTTGAAATTAAGTTCCAGTGTGTACATTTAGCTAAGTCTCCATTCCAATATTATTCCAGTACAATTCCAGTTATATGACATTTTTAATGCCTAAAAACAAATCATTAAAATGAATAAATTTTATTAGCCATATTGCTATGTGAAAATTCATATTACAATACTGATTGAATTTCTACATACAAACAGCCAATGGTTAAGACACATATTTATAAGAAATATATTATGCCTCAGAAATGAGCAAATAACCTGATCATTAATTTAACAAAAAATGTGCAAGACTTTTATGCTAGAAATTACTGAACATTATTAAGAAAAGTTAAATGAAACTCAAACATATAAAATATATATTAAACATATAAAATATTATCATTAATTGGAAAATTCAATATACCAAGGAAGTTAATTCTCCCAAAAACTGATTTATAGATTTAATATCAGCTAATGAAAATTACAACTCTTTTTGTGAAACTTGAGAGGATGGTTCTGAAATGTGTGTGGAAATGCCAAGAAACATGAATGCAATATCAGTGTGGAGATGGGAAAGAACGGAACAACCAAAAAAAATTTAAAAATAAAATAACAGAAAGTCTATAGAGTGACCCATAGATACCTAAACATTTTAGCAACAATTAGCAAAGTTGCAATTTGAGGGCAATAAGAGAAAGAACAGTCTTTCAATAAATAAAAGACTGTTGAATTTCCATATTGAAAAACAGATTTGACTCATAATTCAGACCATGTAAAAATTAACTTTGTATTAATTATAATGAATATTACATCCACTATGAATTTATAGACTAAAGGCAAATGGGTAAAAGCTTTTCCAAGTGATTTTGTAGACATGTGCTATAATTTCTCTTGAGTCAATATACGATCAGAATGGTTAGATCATGTGTTAAGTATATGTTTACCTTTCTAAGAAGATGGCAAATGAATTTCCAAAGTGCACTTATGATTTTTTCCAACCACACAGCATAACACTTTCCCTTTGTGCCATATCCTCACTAATGCTTGGTATGGATGATCTTTAAAAGTCTTAATCACTGGAACAGGTGTATTAATTATAATGCATTCCAAAGTGGTTTTAATTTGCATATTCCTAATGGAATATATATATTATGACATATATATATATATATATATATATCACCTACTGATGGTGACTCTCTTTGCAGTTGCCTGATCGCTCTATGTATATTTTCTTTGGAGACATGTTTGCAGATATTTTGCCCATTTATTAATGTGATGATTTTCTTATTTTTTATTTTTAATTTTTTATTAGGTATATGACAGTATAATGCATTTATGCACTTGGATACATTATACATAAATGGAATATAATTTCTCATTTTTCTGAGTGTACATGTTGTACATTCACATTGGTCATGCACTCATATGTACACATAAAATAATAATGTCTGTTTTATTCTACTGTCCTTCTTATCACCACATCCCCTCTGCTCCCCTCCCTTCCCTTCATTTCCCTCTCCCTAATCTAAGGTAACTCTATTCTTCTCCAGTGCATCCCGCTGCCTTATTGTGAATTATCATTCACATATTAGAGAAAACATTCGGCCTTTGGTTTTTTGGGATTGGCTTATTTCTCTTAGCATGATATTCTCCAACTCCATCCATTTACCTGAAATGCCATAATTTTATTCCTCTTTAAAGATGAGTAATATTCCATTGAATAGATATACCACATTTCTTTATCCATTCATCTATTGAAGGACAACAAGTTTAGCTATTGTGAATTCAACTGCTATAAACATTGATATGGCTGCATTACTGTAGTATGATGATTTTAAGTCCTTTGGATATAAACTGAGGAGTGGGATAGCTGGGTCAAATGGTGGTTCCATTCCAACTTTTCTGAGGAATCTCCATACTGCTTTCCATAGTGTTTGTTCCAATTTGCAATCCTACCAGCAATGTATGAGTGTGCCTTTTTCCCCACATCCCACCACACATTTATTGTTGCCTATATTATTGATGATTGCCATTCTGACTGGAGTGAGATGAAATCTTAATTGCTAGAATGTTGAGCATTTTTTCATATATTTGTTGTTCGATTGCATTATTCTTCTGTGAAGTGTCTGAGAGGTCTCTGTATACCACAAATTGAGTTTTTTTTTTTATATGTGTAATGTGTGTTGTGGTTTGAATATATCTGCCAGAGTTGTATGCTAAAAACTTAATCCCCAGGGCAACAGTGCTGAGATTGAAGACCATTTAGAGGTGATTAGGCCATAAGGTCTCTGCCCTCATATTTTAGATTGATGTTGTTATCTCAAGAGTTGTTAAGGTATTGGGAAGTAGGCTCCTGATAAAAGGATGAGTCTGGATCCGTCTGTCCTCTGTGATTCTCTCTTGCCTTGTGATGCTTTCCACCACATTATGATGCAGCAAGAAGGCTCTCAAGAGCCCTTAACCTGGGACTTCCTACCCTCAAGAAGCTTGAGCCAAAGAAGTTTCTTTGGTTGATGGATAGTCTAATCTCAAGTATTCTCTTATGGCAGCACAAAACAGACACTGGATATAGTAGCCTAAAATTATTTACTTAGTAAATCTGTGACTTGTCTTTTCATTGAGTAACAGATGTTATTACTTTGGATGAGGTTTAACTAACAATTTGTGAATTTATGAGTAGCATATTTGTCATCAGATATAAGAAATCCTTGCTTATTCCCAGTTCACTATGATTTATTTCTATGTTCTCTAAAACTTGTATAACTTTTAGTTATTCATTCTGGTTTTTTTTTTGTTTGATTGATTGATTGATTGTTTTCCAACAAAGGGATAAATCTAGTCTCTGCTATTCCATTGTTTAGAAAAAGTCTTCCAAAAAAAAAAAGTCTTTCTTGGTAGAAAAAAAAATGAGCCCCCCCCCCCAGACACTAGATATAGGAGCCTAAAATTATCAGACTTCAAATTCCTCTCAAACCCACAAATGACAGAAATGGTCCCTAGACTTCCCTACTGAAGGAAATAAAACTCCTGGAATCATGAAAAGTCATCACCTTAAGGCAGGTGTCTTGAAAAACGCTGTTCCTCCTCTTCAAAATCTGTCCTTGACACTTCTACTTGGCACCAAGGTTGCCACTAGTGTCAGAATTTAGCCCATCCCAAGAAGATTGTTGTGACTCCACTTCCAGGAGAAAGTAACTCATATACTAAAGCAATTATAGCATCTGGGTAAGACCTTTTAAGAAACTGAGGGAAGACCCATGAGAGTAGATCTTCAGAGTATTGGATTGAGGAAGTGGGTGGTGGAATCTAGGGGCTTTCTCCTATGACTACAGTTTTGTCATCTCAGAAAAGCCACCTGAAGATAATCCTTAAACACTATCTGGATGACTCTTTTGAGACTTGGGCATAAATTGATGGGAAAATTTTTTAAAAAATGTAATGTAAATTCTAGAAATGCCTTAACATAGCATTGAGGAAGGTACCTAAAGCTATAAAGACGTGAGAATGTTAGAATAAATTCATCATATGCAGTCAGAAAAAAATCATCAATGGACAATATAGTCTGGAGTGTGCAGAAAATACTTCTTTCCTTAATCAGTGAGAAATGCACTGGTGAAAAGAGGAGTTTGCTTTTCGTAGGTGAGAGCTGAGAATGTAGATTCAGCCTTCTCATATCAGTGGGGATGATAGACTTCTGTGATGGTGGCTACCAGGTAATGGTGCTTAGACATCGGAGACAAGGTGGATGCTATTACTGGAATAGGTACCAAGGGAAGAGGCATAAATGTGTCTATCTCTGTCAATGGCTAATAGATCATAATGACAGTGCAGGGACAAGATATAAAGACTGCCAACTAAGGTGTTACTTATGGTAAAAGGAAAATAAATCAGAGGTGTTAAAAAGAAATATGACATTAGCTGCAGTAGAAAATTGCAATTCATTACCGGTTTCCAATTTTGTCAGTTCTCAGAATCGTTCATTCAGGTGGATGCCAATCCCATAAGGCTGAACTCCGCAACATTACCGCAAGTATGTTCAGTCAACATGCCCCAAGAACACCCTAAATAAACTGTAGCCCATTCACTAAGGTAACTGTGTGCCAGGAATACCTGGATTGTTTTGGGACATTCAGAATCTTGGCTGACCTGATACCAGAACACCTCAAATGCCAAGTTCAGCCTCCAATTAGAGTGAATGCATATGGCAACCTGAAAAAAAAATGGAATCATGCAGCAAGTTCCTTCTGATTTTCTAATCCTCATGTAAATAATTGGGTTGAATATATTTAGCAACTCTCAGAACTCACATTCTCTCTCTGATTTGTGGAGTAAGATTCATTATTATAGAAGGGTAAGTAAAAAAAAAAAAGAAAGAAAACAAAAGAAAGAAAGAAATTAGCCATCCCCAAATACCTCCATCAAGATGGTAAATCAGAAAGGTACTGCATTCTAGAAAAGACTGAAGAAATTATTGCCAACATCAAAGAAAGTGAAAGAATTAGGGCCAGTGATACCTATCCATTACCTTTTTCAAAAAAATTATTTATTTATTCTAATTTGCTATACATGACAATAGAGTGCATTTCAATTCATAGTACACAGAGCACAATTTTTAGTGTCTCTGGTTGTACACACAGTAGAGTCACTCCATTTGTGTCTTATTATAATAATGATAATAATAATAATGAGGAAGAGGAGGAGAAGAAGAAAAAGCTGGTTCCAACAAACACTGATGAATCTTGGTGGATGAACATGGAATACTATAAATCTAAAAGTAGCCCCAATTTCAGCTGCCATGCTGGATCTTTGCAGGAACAGTGCAATAGGACTTCTGACACTTGGTTTGTAGCTGTCAAAACAATAAATATGATCTTTTCAATGTACATTAAAAAGTAAAAAGGGATAAAAATCAATTTATTCTTACAAAAGAAGGACAACATACATGTTCCTCATCTTATCTAACAGTACATATTCTTTGTCTTGCTCTTTGCCATAATTAACTCAGGAACCCTGGAAGCTTAACTTTCCATAGAATAACATTGACCCCTCTTATGTATCTTATGCTAATCAAACATGATGAATGTGAAGAAGTATGTACTCTGGACTCCCTTGAAAATACACATATATTTAGGGCACCTTGTAAGGAGATGACCTCATGAGTGTTCAGAGACCTGACACATCATTGCTGAGGTCTGTAGAGATCCAGTGCTTTGGGACACATGGATATATTTCCTTGAAGGTAAAGGACAAGTTACTGGAACTTGAACCCTCTACCACTGAGGAAGAAAAAAGAGATTTTTTTATTCATGTAAGGAAATGAAGTTGATTAGGTAGGCTAGGGCCAAAACATGGTCAATTTAGAATTTAATCCAAATACAACAGAAGAAACAGTGGGAATTTTGAAACAAGAAATAAATAAGATGTGATTTACTTTCAAGTTTACGTTAATTGCTGCATGGATAATGGCTCCTTGTGGGGAAGGAATAGACAAAGACTGATTAGGAGGTCATCGCTGATGTCTAGATGAAATGATGGTGCCTTATACTAAGGCAGCACCTAGGGAGCTAGAGATTAGCAATAAATTTAGCACATCTGTAGGATATAGAACTTACAGAAATCACTGAGAGTTGGATGTCATTGTTGAGGGAAGGATACAAACCAATGAAGCAATGTTTTGTGAAGTCCTGCAGCAAGCTCACCCCCAAGAACTTGCATGTCAGAGTAGAAATGTTCCATATTAAAACACCTGATATTAATGCCATCTCTTAATGGTTTGATTTCTCCATTTATTAAAAAAGGAATAATAACAACAACAATACCTACATAACCAAGTTATCATAAAAAATTACAAAGTTCACATATCTAAAATACCATAACAGAGCTCAGTACATAAAATAATGCTCTTAAGGGTTTGCAGTTGATGATGACGATCTGTGATTCTTTTTTTATCTCTTCAAATATTTTTTTTCTTGCTTTTGTCTCCAGTCACAGGAATTAATGACACTGCTTTATTTCTTCAGTAAGATTTTTGGTTTATTTTCCTTTTTCTTTTCTCTGCGTTGGCTTTTCTCTGCTATGTCAGCCTCTGTCTTCAGATATGTTAATATTTCTGTTCATGCCTCTGCTGTGACTTTAACAACTACTACCTGACTTTGTCTACAGTTGAACAAGTATTGTTTGACTGCAAGATATTCTTCTTCACATTTACCAAAACTTATTATTATTTTGGATTCTGAATTCTTGGATAACAGGGATTCTCTGGCTTCAAAGGCATATGGTCTAATTCAAAGTCAAACACCTTAGTGCCAGAGCTGTAAGTCTAAAGATGTGGAACATAGAAAAAAAAATTACTATAAACTATATCCGACCTTCTGACATCAAGATCATCCTGGCTTAACTACCCAAGAGAAAGGAGATGCTTAAATCCTTATATCCCTGACCAAAGGGCAGCAGAGAAGAGATTGATAATTTTAAAGTATTTTTTAAAAAAACTCATTTGTGCATCAACACGGTGGAAAAGTGTCTCAAACCTATTTGGTTCTAACTATTTTACAACTGATCCTCTGTGCCTGGGACTCGAGACAAAGGGAAGACTGTGTATGAATCATACCTTCTAGGGCACAGCTGCCAGTCTTGATTGTCTTCAGCTTGAAAGATGGGAGAGTTGAGTCAGATCTCAGCTGAGTTCCACCCAGGAGGGTGTTTTCCCATTACGTCTCTCACCCATGGACAAAAATTGCTCTCCCACAGAACTGTCAGAAAAAGCTCTTTATTTCCCACTGGCTAGTAAATGACTAATTTTCTTGACAAGGCAAAGCATAACAACATGATGACATTTTAATAATTAATTAATACAAAGCTGTGTGCAGAGGCACATGCTTGATCATCTCAGCTACTCGGGAGGCTGAGGCAGGACGACTGAAAGGTTAATGATTGTCTGGGTAATTTAGGGATACCCTGTCTCAAAAACAGAAAGGTCCAGGGATGTAGTTCAGTGGTAGAGCACTCACGTGTGGGGCCCTGAGTTCAATTCCCAATACAAAAACAAGCAAAACTTAATTAATAATCAGCAACATTGAATTATTTCTACCTATCCTAAAATATCTGACATTGTTCTCATATTTTCTTTGCCCTGCTCTTCTTAAACAACACCTTCTAGCCAGAGACACAATTGTCTAACACATTCTAGGCACCAATGGAATTTGGTTCTCAGAATGAAAAAAATCATAAAGACCCTGGAGGCACAAGGAAAAATTCAGACTGTGGTAGGAGGTGCCGGCTACAACTGCAGGCATATGCTGGTGTATGGAGCATTTCGAGACCACTATAGATCCTGACTACTCATGAGGGCCAGAGGATGTTTTAGCATCCCTGTAAATCCTACTGCTTAGCAAATGTGAACACTGTGCCAGCTCATTTCAGGGTTTTCCAACAAACAAAGAAAACAAACTATTTGTCATTGAGGTGATATCCCACCGCCGGTTCTAGCTGTAGTTTTAGCAAACTCCCTGAACACAGCTGGAACTCTAGCTTGGCAAAATAAAGCTACAGAAATCAGAAATCCCTTCCTACCTTTGCAGCATCTTCAATATTTACAGAGTGACCCAAGCAAGTTTTGTAACAGATTCCCCTAAAATTTGAAGGTAAGGCATACACATGATCCTCTCATTTTAAGGTGAGCAAAAAGAGAAAAATAAAGTATGAAAATACTAGTGGTTCTAATAAAAGGGGTTTCATAAAAATTTCAAACAGAACATCATATTGTTTCTGAACACAAGGCTCCCAGCAAGACTTTTGGACAAATACAAGGCTAACACACAAGTCAAAACTGATGAAATCCAAAAGAAGTAGACCTAAAATCATTTCCTTGAGCCTAAAGGATTCATTTCACAAATACAGCATCATTAGATGTGTCCAACAGCAGTATATAAGTGAAAATACCTGTGAGTTTTAGCTGAAAATGTGTTCAAAATGTTTCAAGCACTTGATGAGATGATTTTTTAAAAAAACAATCTTGGATCCAATGGCAGGCATGGGTAGTCCCAGCTACTCAGGATGCTGAGGCAGGAGGATCCCTCCAGCTCAGGAGTTTGAAGCCAGCCAGAATGATATAAGACAATGTCTCCTAATAAAATTTAAAAATAATAATAGTAACAACTTAAAACATTAAGATAAACTTAGGCTTGATTGAGGCAATGCTCTCATTCTTTACTGGCCCATTGTGTTTTAGATCTGGGGTATCCCCCAAAGACTTATGTGTTGAAGACTTTGTTTCTAGAGATGGGGCTTTTGGGAAGTAATTGGATCATGAGGGCTTTGACCTCATTGGTGGATTAATCTATTGAAAGCTAAATGGACTACTGGAAGGTGGTAGAAATTATACACAGATGGAGCATAATTGGAGGAAGTAAGTCACTAGGGACAATTGTTTAAGGACACTCTCTCTTTTTTTCCTGGATCCTTCTTCTCTCTCTGCTTCCTGGCTGCCAGGAGCTGAATGCTTTCATCTGCCGTGTTCTTCTCCCAGGTTCTTCTGCCTTTTCACAAGTCCAAAGCAATGGAGCATCGGACCATGAACTCAAACCTTGGGAACCATGAACCCAAACAAACCTTTCCTCCTTGAATTTGTTCATGAAAGGTATTTTGGTCCCATCTATGAAAAGCTGACTAGCACCCATCTTTCTGGGTACCAGTCCTAAGAATGGATTTAGACCAACTTGAGGGAAGGGCTACCAGAAGGACGAACACAAAGCACACGTTTGAAGAAAGCATGAGGTCAAGATGCTGATGAGATGACTCAGCCACAAAGAAGAATGAAATTATGGCATTTGGCAGTAAATGGATGGAACTGGAGGCTATCATGCTAAGTGAAATAAGCCCATCCTCCCCAAACCAAAGGCTGAATGTTCTCTCTGATTTGTGGATAATGACTCAAAATAAGCAGGGGTGGGGTAGAAAGGAGTGGAGGTTCACCAGATTGGACAGCGGGAAGTGGGGGTAGGGAGAGGAGATGAGAATGGGAGAGACAGTAAAATGAACCAGAGGTAATTCCTATGTTCACATATGAATACACAGCTAGTGGAACTCCACATCATGCACAACCACAAAAATGGGAAGTTACACTCCATGTCAAGATACATTAATTCTACTGTTGTACAACTAAAAAGAACAAATGATTTTTTTAAAAGATGCTGATGGGTTCAGTGTGTGTTTCTAGACTAGAAAGAATGTGAAAGCTTTGTTCAACAATTTAAAATGCAGCCACATGGAAGGAGTATTATATTTATTTCATATGGCCCAGTATAGTCATTCCTCAGTATCTGGGGGGTGCAGATCCCCTGATCACCCTGTAGATGCCAAAATCTGCAAAAGCCTAATTTTCTTATATAAACTGGTAGAGCAGTTGCACATAAACTACACAATTCTTCTAAATACTTTAAATCATTTCTAGATTACCTATAATACCTAATACAATGTAAATAGTGGTTCTACTGAATTACTTAGGAAATGATAACAACAAGAAAGTCTGTATGTGTTTAAGATAGGTGCAATTTCTTATTTTCCCCCAAATATTTTCAACAAGCGACTGGGTGGACCCATAAATAAAAATCCCACAGACACAGAGTGCTGACTATATACAGAAATAAGTAAAAATTAAGACATATATAAAAATGTGTATATAAAAGCTCTTATAAGAAAAGATTTTATAATAAAAATTTTATAAAAATAAAAATAAAAAATATATAAAAATAAAAATATAAGAAAGTTCTTATGAGAAAAGATTATCAGAAATATTCAAGATATACTAAGAATTAGGGTTTGTATGTTCTTATTTTACTGGAGGTATTTAGGACTAGGTTAGATGAATATTTGCTCAAACATTGTATGGAATTGATGCAATGGCAACTGAGGCTCTTCTATTTGTATAGTTGAATGAGTCTTTTTAAAAAATTTTTATATATTTTTTATTTATATATGACAACAGAATGCATTACAATTCTTATGACACATAAAGAGCACAATTTTTTATATCTCTGGTTGTATATACAGTATGTTCACACCAGTTCTTGTCTTCATAACTGTACTTTGGATAAGATGTCCATCACATTCCACCATCATTCATTACCCCATGCCCCCTCCCTTCCCCTCCACCCCTCTGACCTATCTAGAGTTTGTTTTTTCCTCCCATGCTCCCGCTCCCTATCCCATTATGAATCAGCCTTGATTGTGAGCTCCTACAGATCAAGAGCTGCTATTCTGAAGAGCATTGTCCAGGTTAAGCATACTACATCAGCAGGGTGATATTTATGGCTAATATGGTGATATTTAGCCTTCCTTAAATTCTTTGTGAGGTTGAAGATTTTCCCAGTTCTAAGTAATTGCTGCAAAGAAAAATAGAAGTCCTAAAAAAAATAAAAAATGGAGTCACAATTTGACACTCAAGTTAACAAATGATGATTTGGCTAACTATCAGGCAACATATTGGGACATAAACATTATGATGGGATATTAAAAAACCCGTTGCATTCTACTATAGTAAAGAAACACATAAATCATTATCTTGTAAGCAGTTTTATAGTTTCCTTGGATTTTATTTACAAGGTAATTTATAGGATTTCCTTTTGCCAAACAGCTTTATTAAAGGGCATGACTAAACAGAGACTAAAATTTTGAATTTTTTAAAATATGTTTTTAAACAAAGTACATCCCTTCACTTTTAATAATTTAGGATAAATTCAAGCTGCAATCCAAAAATCTAAGAAATAGTCACTTTGCTCAGACCCCTGAACCCATGGTTTATTATCATAGACTTGCTTAGAGAAACCAGCATGATGGAAATAATTATCATTGAGAATTACATGTATTTATAAGAAAAGCCAAATATTTAAAAATTTATTATACTAGGAAACCCCACAAAGCACGTGCTTACATTACTTCTGTGGCAAACCAAAAACAACAAAAATATTTTTGTTAGGGACAATCATTCAAGTGTTTCTATTGTATTTTACCCTTACCCTTCAAAAGACAGGATTACATATGACACGAGGGACAAATCATAAATAGACAGAATTTACTTTGGAAATACCACTAGTATTTTTCAATAATTCAATTGAATGTTAACATCAAAAAATTAGGAGATTTCACATTTTATAGTCTGTATTCCTACTCAACTTAAAAAGAAAAATCAAAGGGTTTGGCCATGTGGATACTTACTATCTTGTGGCAACAACCAGCAGTTATTAAGCTGAGCAACTGAAGTACTCTCTCTTTAGAAAGAACAAGCTTTCTTCAGTTTGCCAAAAACCTCATAACCCTGTGTTGTATTATACTGGCCCACATTACTCAAGTATAAATCATCCTTTTCCCCTGCAATCATTAGAATTTCTGACCATGAGTCCATCTACATGTATGTATTCATGTACCAGGCATCTAGATAGCACATATGTCCCATTATTTTACAGGAAGCTCTGTACCAGTTACTTCTCTCAGAAGATATACAGTTAATCAACAAATATATGAAAAAAAATGTCCAACATCTATAGCAATTAAAGACATGAAAATCAAAACTACTCTAAGATTTCATCTCACTCCAGTCAGAATGACGGCTATTAAGAATACAGACAACAATAAGTGTTTGTGAGGATGTGGGGGGAAAGTCACACTCATACATTGCTGGTGGGACTGCAAATTGGTGCAGCCAATATTAAAAGCAGTATGGAGAATCCTTGGGAATCTGGGAAAGGAACCACCATTTGACCCAGCTATCCCACTCCTCAGTCTATACTCAAAGGACTTACAAACAGCATACTATACGGACACAGCCACATCAATGTTTATAGCAGCACAATTCACAATAGCTAAACTGTGGATCCAACTTAGATATCCTTCAGTAGATGAAAAAAAATGTGGTATATATACACAATGGAATATTATTCAGCATTAAAAGAGAATAAAATCATGACATTTGCAGGTAAAGAATGGAGTTGGAGAATATAATAAGAAGTGAAGTTAGCCAATCCTCAAACACCAAATGGCAAATGTTTTCTCTCTTTTGAGGCTGCTGATTCATAATGTGGTGGGAGGGGCATGATAGGATTAGACAAACTCTAGATATGGCAAAGGGGAAAAACAGAGGGAGGGGAAGAGAGGGGGTATGGGGGTAGGAAAGATGATGGAATGAGATGGACATCATTATCCTAAGTACATGTATGAACACAAGAATGGTGTGACTCTATTTTGTGTATACAACAAGAAATATGAAAAATTGTGCTCCATATGTATATTATTAATTGTAATGCATTCTGCTGTCATTTATAACAAATTAAAATTTTTAAAAATGAAAAAAATCACAATAGCACAAATAAAATTTTCTGTTCTAAAAAAAGATAAATCATGGAAATATGATGCATTTAATATCATAACAAAACTTCTGAATTCCAAAAATAGAAAATTGTACATGCTTTCGGATGTGAAAAAGATAAATGACAAAACAGCAGGAATTTTTAAAATATATCTTTGCTACCATTACAATGTGGGTGATTTCATCACTATTAATTTTTATCCTAGTCCATTAGAGTGATCAATATTACAACTCATTATTTTGATTTCTCAAATTCTTTCTCATTCATCATTTGATTCATTTTCAAAGAAACACGTCTCTTTCTCATAAATTCAACATAAGTATTATTTTTGACTCTGGTTGAAATAGAAAATTATGCTCTCTTGCCTTTGTAAATCTCTCAGGGACCATCTGGTCTACCTGTTCCCATAGATGCTTCTCTCTGATGGTTTGCTTATCTTCAGTGTGGATCTACAATCATGATCATTATAATTGAAGGAACAGTGTGATCACGGTTGGTCTTCTACTTTGGCTTTCCTTAGTAATTGTAGAGGGTACCATTTCCACATTGGGCCTCTCCCTTGGATGGAAACATGTTTCAGTCCTCTTTGGGTGAAGGAGTGAAACATACCTCTTTTCATATTGGAAAAGCAAACAATATGTCAGTCAGATAATGATCTCTTCATAAATCACCGTAAGCCTGGAAAGACATTTTTCTAGGAATAAGAAATTTTACAGTATTTCTTTCCTCCACCAAGATGCCTTTCTACTATTTTTCCATTTCCTGAAAACAGATCTGACAATTTATTTGGAGAACACATCTCATCTATTTTATCCTAGGAGAAAACACCACATCCAGCCCTCTGTGTATCAAAGCCAAGGACCAGCCCAGCTGGCTGGAAACCCTTCAATTAATTATGTTGTTAATTACCACACAGGCTGCTCATTCATTTGACATCATTCAACAAATATTTGTAGCCCTCATTGATGGTGATCTTGGAATCTTTCCAGGGCTCTGTGGGGAGAACTGGTACTTCTTCAGTGAACCATTCCAGATGTCTCTATTTGTTTGTGATTTTCTTGGCTATATTTTCTGTGTCAAACCAGTCTGTTTTCAAGATTCCCAAAATTCCTTTAAAATTTCTAATCTACAGATAAAATCTTCTCTGGTTTTCAGACTTTCTTAATATTTAATCTCATTCTTATACTCTTTTCATCATTTTCCTGGGATTTGGAAAATAAACAACAGCTGGGTATAAAATTTTGGCCTCATAAACTTCCAGTCCCAAAATTTTTTTGTTTCCTCATGATTATCTGATATTTGGAGTCATCATCTGGTGACAAATTGCTTTTGATTCTCATTTAAGTAGCTGATTTTCTTGGGCTTGGATATATATTGTATTTTTTCCATTAAGCATAAAATTTTAAAAGATGTCTGGAATATAACCACTCTCTTGACTTCCTTACTATTGAAGACTAGATTCAAAGCCCTCCCCTGACCCTGCCCCAAACTGCAGGATTCATCAATATACTCTTAGAGGATTTCTCTAATGTTTTTAATATTATTCTCTTCTTAATCTCCACACTCTTCAGCAATGCTGTCTAATTCCATGGCATCATATATCATTGACACACTAAGCTCTCTAATTTAGTTCCTTCTTTCCAGTACTAGACCCAATTGCCTATTTAACATCTAATTAACATATTCAGTTCAATTCAGCTGAAAACAGAACTCATCATCCAACCCTTCTCTAAGGCTCCCATCTCAGAGAATAGCATTTAATAGACCTAAAATGGCTGTCATGCTTGGCATTTGATGCCTGATACCTACATCCAAATAATTTAACATTGATTCTACCTGTTAAAAATCTCTCTTATCCACCTATGTCATCCCATTTCCATAGCTACTCCCCTACTTTAGTTTACTTTTTCCTCCCTAAATTCCTGTGATGAACTCCTTATTGGTCTTTCACCATTACTCATGCTCTTGCACTATTCATTGTCCATGTTACCACTAGAAGTACCTTTGAAAGTTCACATATGATCATTAGGGAAAGTCTTTATCTTTGTGTGGCATTGTTCTTAACCTGATGTTAGTAGGGGTCAAGATGTTTAAAGTGATTCCCAAAGAGGGCTAGATCTTTAGAAAATTCGCTTCTGCTTTTCCTTCAACCTTATTAACTCAAACTTTCTTTGATTTTCCAGGCTTATAGGAATGGTTCAGGTTGTAAGAATGTGCAACCCTTTTTTTTGAGAGTCTACCAAGGCTGTTACTTCTGCCTGGATTACTTTCCTTCTCATCAACCAGACATTTTTCTTTGTAATGCTTACATAGTGTCAAGTCTGCTAAAATATCACTTCTCTAAAACCACTCCTGACTCCCCAAACCAGTTACACAGAACCCCTTAAAACTTATTCACATCTGCTGTGGCACTTTTCATGGTTTATGCTACTAATCATGACTTTCCTGTCTTTTAAGCTAAACTCAACTCTATCAAATAGTCACCATATCTGTCTTGCTTGTTTGTTTGTTTATGTAGGTGCTGGGGATCAAACCCAGAGCTTCTGGTGTGCTAGTCTTGTTTATTTACTTACTTTTGCTCAGAGTCTATGATGTAGACTCAATAGTTTTCATTCCAGTGGCTTTTGAAACTAATTGGTTCCTGGTAGTTGCTAAGCCTTTTAAATAAAATCAAAATCCTTACCCATTTGAGTAATGATCTCACCTATCATTATTTTAATCCTCCTTCTGTCCCATTTTTTACTTCTGGAACTACTCATACTAAATTTTTCTCCTTTTTTTTCTTCATCCATTGAATGTCAGCGGCACACACTCCCTCTGAATTGTAGGAGACTTTCTTCAACTTCCTTCTACTTAGGTAATTCAGTTTCATGTGGCAGCCTATCTTCCAGCTTGTTTCTTTCATGACATTTTAAAATATGTATAAGCAGCCCACTTTCTTCCTGTGGACAATCTGCCCAGCTTCAGATCTGTACCTTTTCATAACTCTTTACTCTAGCTCCCTAGTGACCACATCTTTTGAAACTTGGTCAAGAATACCAATGAGAGATTTTCTAATGCCTATCTCTATCTCTCTCACCTTTCTGCATTCTGTCTATTCACCTTTATAGAGTGTGTTTAAACTGAGTCTGTTTGGACAACGTTAACAATAGCACTTTTGAATCTCTCAGACATAGGGAATGGAAGAATTTTTTTAAAAAATCTACTTTTGCTTTCCTGATATGAAGATCCATGTTTCTATAAGGAGTCAAGAAAAGAACAAAAAGAAGGAAGGTCTTTGCACTTTCTGTTCTACTTCCAGGTTTCTGGTAGAACAGGAAGTCAGCTGGATCAATACCCGCCTTCCTTACTGCCTCTCTCACTGCTAGGTGTAAGTCTGGAACTAATGGTTTCTCTGCTGCTTAGAGCTCTTACCAAAGATACAGTGAAGACTATTACTTCCGAGTGCCAACATGTTCTAGCTTAGAAGCTGTTCCCAGGTAACCAGGGATTCCTTCAACTTATTTCTCAACCAGGCATTTCTTTCAACCAGTGAAGCCCATGGATCCATCTATTCTCCTGTTAACTATGTGCTGTAAAAGTGCCTTAAGATTCCAAAATACCTGTGGCAACCATAATAATTTCTAAATTTTGTAAAGATTTTTCTTTGTTCATTCTTGATCACATAGGCAGTGTAAATACAGATATATTAATGGAAAAGTTTATATATATATACATATATATATATATGTATATATATATATATATATATATATATATATATATATATATATATATATATATATATATAAAATCATGCTAAATGGCACTTATTTCATCTGTGTTATGCCATCAGTTAAGTAATCCTTGCTAAGAGTATCATTCTGGCTGAATGACCTACGAAAACTTTACCCTCTGGCTCCCCCTACTGGTCCTTAACTGTGCAAGAAAACAGTCCTTAAGTTTTGCCCCTAGAATACTGATTAGGCTTGAGTAAAGGGGAGAAGCACTCAGCTGGAGCCAGTCGCCTTTCTATTAGTTGGTTAATTCAAATTCCTAAGAAGGTTTTAATATTTCTTAGGAAACACCAGCAGAGATTTGAGTATAACAGCTGCACACCAGAGAAACTTTTTCTGTTGGAGCCAAAAGATAGACCTGCCTTGGTCTGGACCCTTCAGAGGGTTAATAAGGGGAGCTGGGCTGTAGCTCAGTAGTCAAGCACTGACCTAGCACATACTTAGCATGAGCAAGGTTTAGATTCCATCCCCAGCATGGTGGGAAAATGGTCAATAGAGAATGCAAACTCTTTTCACTGAGAAGCCATGTGTAGGTAGCACATGGAAAGAAGAATCCTTGCTGCCTAACTGTAATGGCTCTTGTTTTTGTTTTTGTTTTTATTTTTGTTTGTTTTTTGAAGAATTGGGACACTGAGGTTCTGTGAGTGAATGAGAAGAAACTGTTATTGAAAATATACATACAATTTCTAATTTTTCTTGACAAGATTGAGAGATCATTTATGTAATGATTCCATCCTTCCTCGTCTTTGCATAATGATCTAAAAAACAGAGTCTAACTAGTATATTGTTTATTTAATCAATAAGAAGGGTCTGTACTGTTCATGAATCTAAAAACTATGATGAAAAAATATGAGAAAAAATGTGTGTCTTCCTTCCAGTGTCTAGTGCTCTCACCAGACGTGTTTTATATTTGGAAATCTGACCTTTGCTTTCCTTGTTACCTCAGGGTATAGATTCAATTAATAACAATATTTATGTGTGTAAGTGTGTGTGCGTGTATTAGTATCTTATTTTAATAATCTTTTCTATGTACATAAATGTGTTTCTCTTTGAAAGTAGAATCAAACTATAAATTAAAGAACACTTTTAGGATGACTAAATTAACCAAAATAATGTACCCTTGTGCTAAATAAAAAGGACCTTTCATGGATAAAATTATTTTGCTAAGGATAACATGCTTAGTGGTCTCCATTATGTGAAATGGGAATATTTGCTATTTTTCATGGAATAAACTCACTTATTCTGAGTCTTTTATTCCACTTAAGACCATCCCCTCCCACACATGACTCATTTTTACCATTTCCCTTCCCATACCTCCATTTCTAGAGCCTGAAGCTCTGCTGTCATGGGGGAATCAAAGGGTCCCATGAGGATTCTCTAATCTTGATCAAACACCACCTCTTTCTGATGAGGAAATTGAGATTTAGACTCCTGAGAAAATTCTCTCAATAGCCCCCAAAGGAAGATTTAGCAAAGCTCTGAAGTCATTTGATTTTTATTGTTGTATTTTTATAAGGTATTAATATTCAAATTCTTAATGCATTGTTATATTGTGAATATCCTATTCAACAAATAGTCCCAAAATAAATCTCCTCTCAAGTCTCCTGCCTTCATACTATAATTAGCATGGAGAATTCACTTTTAAACCCCTTCCCATTAATATAATAAAAATATAAAGTATTACTTTGTGGGTAACTAATATAAAGTATTACTTTGTGGGTAACTAATATAAAAAATGATATTCTTTTTACATCATTTGCAAATCAAGTTGCACATCTGTTCTGGTGTTATAATTCTCACATCCTTTGCACCAGGCTACATCATTCCCACAGAGTGTTAAACTTTAGGGAGGAAAAAAAAAGTACAGGTTGAGCACCTCTTATACCATGGAGACCTAAAGTGTATTTCTGGGTTTTTATTTTTTATTTTATTTTATTTTTTTGAATATTTGCATATCTAAAATGAGATGTCTTGGGGGGAAAGAACTCAATCTAAACATGAAATTCATTTACATTTCATGTCCACCTTAGGCCATGTGTTTGGACTATAATCTATCTCATGAGGTCAGATGTGGAATTTTTCACTTGTGGCGTCATGTCTGTGGCTCACAAACAATCTTGGATTTTGGAACATTTCTGATTTTAGGATTAGGAATTCTCGCCCTGTATAGAAAACTAAAAAGGATCTCAAAAATGTATCTTCATGATTTTTCCTGTCTAAAACTGTCATGTTCTGCATTTGATGGTCTTAATACTTTCTCTGAGGGCTATTTAGTGGTAAAGCATTTAGTTTAGCATTTTCTCCATATTTGCTCTGATATCGGTTGATATAGTGGCATTTCTCAGCTTTTTAAATTTGAGCCTTCCTTCAGAAAATTTCTTTAATATTACTTAAATATAACAAATGAGTACAAAGAAGTAATAATTGCATTAAAGACACCTTTTCATCTTTGCTAATGATGGTGGAATGTGATAGACATCATTATCCAAAGTACATGAAGACACCAATTGGTGTCAACATACTTTATATACAACCAGAGATATGAAAAATTGTGCTATATATGTGTAATAAGAATTCTAATGCATTCCACTGTCATGTATTTTTCTTTAAAAAATCAATAAAAATAAATTAAATAAAATAAAGACACCTTTTTAAACTACTCTCTCACATTGCTTTCCCCCAACCCCCACACATTCAACATAACCAGATGGTTGCTCTCTACTTAGTGACTCCCACTCCACCTAGGAGCTCAATGTCCCTAAGGAGTATTCTGGTCGATAACTCAGAGGTGACTAAACATTTATATTCCATATACATTGATAATCACACACAGCTACACTTTAGAATACTGGAAAGTGTAATCCAAACCTTATAACAAAATACTTAACAATAAACTCATTCAGGAAAGCTAGAGTGGGCTCTTCTTATAAATTAATGGGAAAAAATCCTGTAAGATTCTTCCTGGTTACTCAAGTAACAATGTAAAGGAATTGGGATGGCATGATTTTCTCTCTGTGCACAGAGTCATTGTGAGTTTAGTTTTCTAGTCTGTAGTGTGTGAGAAGGCAGGAAGGACCAAATCACCTCTGTACCTTGACTCGCCCACCACCTCCAAATTTTTTTTCTCCACATCCTTAGAGTTTGACACAAATGAAGAGTGGCAAACACTATAGATTAAGTGATGGGCAAGCTGTAAGAAGCTGAGATTGTTATCTGAAGATTAACCACAGAGGCCCTGAAATGGGGCTGGGATGTTTTAAGAATTTCCCATGAGGTTTTCCAGCTCAGTGTATTGGGTCAATCTGTCTCTGCTCTGATCTCTGTTTTGTCAAGAATTCTGCAAGATCATTTCTCATTTTTGACAGACATGGGCAAGAGAGGAAGAAAATATATGACATGCTACTATGAAAGGCAATGCAATCTAATTTGTTTTAGGCAGAGTTTTTGTTGACTGGGGAAAAATGACTCATAAGCTGACCAAAGAAAACTACACAAGAATTTCTCCCAGTCTCCATCTCTACAAGTTCTTCCTACTAAATACCATGTTGTTCTGTCTCTCCAATTCACGTGGGAACTCATGAAAAGAACTTCTACAAACACACACACACACACACACACACACACACACACACATTTAATTTTAGGTCCTTCCCTTTGGTCACACCTACTCATGCCCCACCACCCAGTGACAGTGGTGCACCCCCTGAATTTGCAGAGAGAGCCAAAACCTCTCCAGAGCACCCAAAAATCCATTTCCACTGAGTTCTGGGCCTCTTGGTGATTAACAGCACAGTCATTAGCAAGGTCAGCCAATAGACTTCCTTATTCTCTGATAATAACCTTGAATAATTTCCACAAGGTTGTTGCTATAGGATAATATAAATAGTTGGCCATAAAGTTTTGGCAATCAATGACCTGACATTCTGACTCACACCTTGAGCTTTCCTGGGCTTGCTGAGCATGGCTCATGCTCAAGGGTTGAACCAGGTTCTGATCACATAGATACCATACCTGAAAGCCAAGGGTACTGTCTTCCCCTGAAGTAGAGTGAGAGTCAGTGTCTTGCTTAGTTAAACAAACAGATACCCTAGTGAGATCTTTCAGTGACAACGGACTCATTTAGGAAAAAGAGATTTTCTGCTCTAATATAAAAAATGGTGGGAGGAAATAATATTGGGCAAGTCGAGACCCTGAGTAGTAAGCTAATGTATTTGGCTTTATTTAAAAAAAATAACAAGAAGTCACAGAAGCTTCCTGAATATCCAGTAAAGGAGTCAGGCACAGAAGAAGAATGGAGCATAGAAATGGGCTTTATACATATGTGGTGCCTTTCTCACAGATAATTTCACTGAATCTTGTCAACATGAGGCTGTGTAAATGGTTAGCCCCGTTTTAGAGATGAGTAAACCAAAACAACAGAGCTTTGGCTTAGTTAAGGTGATTTAGTTAATAGAACTCAAAATAAAAGCAAATATTGTGATTTCAAATGCAGTGTTTTTCCTAGGGTTATTTTAATAGTCCTACATCATCAGGACTGAGCCACATCTATTTAACTCACATCACCACAATAATGTTTGCCTATCTAGATCCTGAAATGATACAAACAGGACCTCTGTTGAGGGCCATTACCAAGTAGGAATGACACATCGAAATTTCCTTGCCAGCGTACCCCATGCTGCTTAGAGGACATTCGATGGGACATTGCTTGCATGCTTTAATAAGGTGACCTTGCTCAAGGACCAAGGCGGATCCGGGTTTAGAGCTGATCAGGTTTGAGGAAGTAACCGGCTCCTTGAGTTTAAGGCGTTGTCAGTTTAAGACAATGGGTTTTAGGGAAGTTGGAGGTTGAAGATTATTGCTGGGATTAGGGTGTTCCTGCTGCTTGTTCCCGTTGAGTTCTTGTGAGATTAAAATGGGATTTGGAGATAGCCTCGTGGAGTAGGTGAATTGTGCGGGCAGACGGCAGAACGCGTTTGCCCCTGGACCTGTGTGGAGGCGGTGTGAGAGCTGGAATAAAGAATTGCTGTTTGAACCTACAAAGCTGTGGTGCCTCTGGCACAATTCACCTACTCCACGAGGTCCAGGGGCAAACGTGTTCTGCCATCTCCCTGCACAATTCACCTACTCCACGAGGCTCTCTCCAAATCCCATTTTAATCTCACGAGAACTCAATGGGAACAAGCAGCAGGAACACCCTAATCCCAGCAATAATCTTCAACTTCCAACTTCCCTAAAACCCATTATCTTAAACTGGCAACGCCTTAAACTCAAGGAGCAGGTTACTTCCTCAAACCTGATCAGCTCTAAACCCGGATCTGCCTTGGTCCTTGAGCAAGGTCACCTTATTAAAGCATGCATGCAATGTCCCATCGAATGTCCTCTAAGCAGCATGGGGTACGCTTGGCAAGGAAATTTCGATGCGTCAATCCTACTTGGTAATGGCCCTCAGCAGACCTCTTTCCCCACTGAGAGCAAGATAGGTAATATAAATTGTTTCCTTCTCTTTAAGGTTGTGTATAAACTTAGGTGCACAGATTCAATGACCTACATGTCCACTCAGGCTACAAAATTGTTCTTAGCAGCATATGGCCAGCTGGGATTGACCCTTTGTCCTGGGTCCTAACTGCTTGAGTTCATCTAACTTTATTATATAACTTGATTATATGGGGCCATGTTATATTATCAGTTCAGGCAAGGGCAGGAAGGCCTGTTGGAAAGAATGTGTTCTTTCTAATTATAAACAAATGGTTCAATGGATCGATGGCAACATCACTTCACAAACTCACAAAATAGCCCATCATTTCTGTTCTGTTTGCTTACCATCAAAATGAATATTTAAATAAACTAGACTTTTGAACATGAAAATTGTTTCCCAGTCATCTAATGACAGTTATACAAAGTGAGAGACTTTTGTCATATAGGTAAAAAGTGAGGAAATGACTTTGCCATTGTAGTGGTGAATGGAGGTTTGGGTATTTTGGTTGAGAGAACTTAGTGATTCTAAGTGGAGGTCTAAGATAGTTAAGTGGGATGATTAACAGTATTGAACAGATTTTCAATAAAGAATCTAAAAAACTGCCAGCCACTTTTTTAAAAGATTTTTTTTAACAGTTGCTACAAAAAAAAAAAAACTCATATTACCAAGTGTGAAATTACAGAAGACCTTTAAATGGTGAGGACTGAGAAAACCTCCATTATTCATGTAACCAGCAGTGGGAAGGAGCTGAACTGTGGCAATTTTCTACTATTTTCACAAAAATTTAAAAGAAAAGGTGTCAACAAGTACATGCACAGGTAGACAGGTAGAATAATATTTTTTTTTGTTGATTTAAAAAAATGGGATCTTTCTATAGTATTCTCAATACATAGGATATGGCAGCCTATTTTCTAAATCATTGTAAATAGCCCACTTGAAATGCAGCTAAGTTGCAAGCTGTTGTATGAAATCCTTGGCAGACACTGTTCTGTGTGATTGGTATTTCTTGCAGGGGAGGGAATGGGAATTGAGAGAAGTAAACTTATATGCTAAAGACTATAAAATACCACTTAGTTCCATCATAGCAGTAATCATGTTGTTTTTCCCTTTTACAGAAAATAGAAACAAAGCCCAAGAAAACACAGGGAACTTTTACAAAATCACACAAGGTGCATGTTCCTCAATGTGGATTTGCATCCAGCTTTGCTGGTCTCCGGGAACTGCGCTCTTTACTCCCTGTGATATGTTCACAAGCTCAACCCCAATCTCCATGGGTAGAAACTCTCCAGTCAAGCTTATTAAATCAAGTAATGAACAACACACTCAAAGGCAGATACCAGCAGCATCTAGTGGCTGAGCCACCACTGCAAATGTCCTCCATGTGCTAAGTTTCCTGTTAGTCAGACTTTAAAGTATGGTTTAACCTGTCATTAAATATATATTATACATACACCCACCTTCAACACACAACACTTCTCTGACTCCACTACAACAAGCTTTGCTTTGTTTTTCTGTATGTATTTGAACAACTTTTGACCTGCAAAAGTGACCCCATTGTTTCGTTCCTGTATCCTGAATCTCTGAAGAGGATACAGATCCATGTGCCCTCGGTTGAGTAGACTAGGGTTAGATGCTGGCAGGAGATTCCTTTGGAGATAGAGACGCTGCAGCCTTGAACTTATGGAGGACTTTAGGTGTACACCCGAGAGTCTGAGTTGGACAGAAGTGAGTTCTATTGGGCAATGGTATTTTCTTGCACATGGAAACCAGTCATCCTACAGACCCACTTGGACTTCAAAACGCCAGTCCTTCCATCATCCTACTGATGTCCGTGGTGTGTACTATGGTCTTTCTGGTTCTCAAAGCTCCTTGAAGTATCCATTAGAGCTCATCGAACAGGAAATCTGTGTTATTCGACACTGAGGACATAAATTTTTAATGCTGGATCTGAAAAACCAAAACAGCAAAGATCACTAGATTGGTACATTTCCCTTCCGTGTTTACATTTGCCAAATGAACAGATGTGTTTTCAAAAGACACACTGTTTCATTTCCTACAGAGGACAACAAAGCCCTATTCACGGATGGATGGATTATCTCCCATGCCAAGGAAATAGTACTGGGGTAGAGATGGGAAAAAAAATGGAAGATATAGCTATCAATTACTGTGCGTTGCTATCAGAAGAGGGAGACGTCTGTCCAGATCCGAGGACATCATGGAGGGAGGCTTTTAAACTCTCATGAATTGCTGTTCTTCTATATTCAGAATGGACTTAAACTAAATGCAGTACAGAGCCTCTGGGGGAATTTTTTTTCCTCAAGTCCTTCAAGCCTGAGGGATCTTTCACATCTCCACCATTTACCTATTTCCCTATCACATCCTTCCAGATCCTTCCAAGATCTTATTCATAGCCTGACTCCTTGATGTGCCGTCCAGAGGCAAAGACAAAAGTTCCTTTAGGTAGGGAAGACACTGCTGCTTTCTTCTCCAGGGACCCTGTTCATCGGTCATCAATGTTTATGGCTGCGGTTACAGTAAAAATAGCGAAAGCCAATATTTGTGCTCCGTATCTGTCAGATAATAAACCTGGCCAGAGGCACGGCTGCGTGACATCTGCGCCCACTGCACAGGGGCTGGTTCCACCTCCCAGCCCATCCTTCCAGACAGTTTGTCTAAAGATGACATCATATTTGTACAGCTGACATTCCCAAATCTCCCCTGTGTGTCCTTAGGGAAGCTCAGAATTTTTGTTTGATTTTTGATTCTGTTGATTCTGGCCTTTAGACTGGAAAAAAAAATTGCTAAAAAAAAAAAAGAAAATATGAAAGTCAGAAAATGAAACGAAACAGAATAAACATTGGGAAAATCTATCTAACGGATACTAAATTAAATGAGAAAGTCCTCCCCAAGGCAGTAACCCGGTCCAGTCTAAGGTCCTCTGGGTCACAGCTCCAAACCAGACTGAATTGGAAAGTATTGTTGTTTACACCTTTCCTGTTTCCTCAAAGGAAGGTGAAAGGCAAGGAAATGCTGAAAAGATTGTGATGAAATACTCCGAAACCAGCTGTGAAACCAGAGTTCCTTTTGAGGGGTTAGGTTTTAGTTAAAGATCTGGGTTTCAGATGGAGCTCTGTGACCTGGAGCAAAGCATCTTATGGTAAAGAGACCTCAGATTTCTGCTCTATAAGACGGAACATGTAGAATTGTTGAAAAATCAAATGTGAGAACGTGGGAAGAAAATTTAGTGTACCAAGTGGCACCAAATGCTATTGATGGTTCTTATCAAAACACAGTAATTTCTTAAAAAAAAAAAAAAGAAGAACCAGCCCTTCTAGTTCAACTCCTTAGCATTTAAGTGCATAATACAAATCACTAAAAAAAAAAAATGCAAGTGTGGAAAGTCAAAACCCAAGTTTTATAACTCACTTGGATGTTCCTTTTCTTTACTATTGTTATTAATCTTCTGTAGCCTGATTCTTATGCATTTCCATCTTGTTTAATATTTCCAAGTGAGAATTATTGCCCTCGGCTGGAGACACCATCGTCATCATTTTTGTCTGCAATGTGAGCCTCAATTTTCACTCGGGGAACCCTACAGCATTTCAGGGCCTACGTGCAGTCCCTCTCATGTGAACTTCGGTCGCTCCCTCCCTCCACTGTAATTTTACAGTCAACAAGCTCTCTTTCTCTGAAAGTGACACATTTTGTAGAATACAAAAAGTGGCACATTTTGAAGTAGATTAAATGATCTGTAGTATATGAAATGGTCTTAGGTGGTATGTGGATGAAATTCTATAGTCCTAAAAGTCATTTATTTTAACCTACATTAGAGGAAATATAACAGCAGACCAAACCTGTGATTTCCCAGATATTATCCTTTAGGCTGAGAATAAAACAGTGTAAAGTCGAATAATAAGGCGTTTAATAATGAATTAAGTAGCTTGGCATGGCAGCAAACATTTGTAATCCCAGCTACTTACTCCAGAGGCCAAGGTAAGAAGATTGCAAGTTCAAGACCAATGGATAACATGAAGACACGCCATATCAAAAAAGAAAAGTTGAAGGAAAAAATAATGAGGTAATATGTGCTGCTCCTATTTTTCAGTTCTAGAAAGTTCAATTGACTCACATGTCTATTGAATTTTTGCTGAGCAAAAGCACCCAGAAGCTTACTGCTTACCTTCAGCTGCCCTCGGTCTCCTACCTCTCCATGGTGACTGAGGGGGGTTGAACTTCTGGACAATGCAAGTGAAAGATGGCAGAGCCTAAATCAGCCTGTGTCCCTGAGTGACTGTTTAAAGAAGAGCCCCTGTGGACCTATGACAGTCTTATATGGTGAGAAACATCCTTTTTTTTTATTTACTAAGTTGTGGAGATTGCTCATGAACCAGCATAGTAGCACCAGTTAAAACCAGATAGGTGGTCATGGCAGTATTTAAGATTATACTTTCTTCCACTGCCCCAAATACCAATGGTTTCGAGTCTTTTCCCCCAACCTGTCAACACTTCTGTGAGATTGTTCTAATTTGTCAATGGCTTTTTTTTCAAATAAAATGTTTAGAGATGAATACAACCCAACAGATGTATTTGGAGTAGTTTCTCTTCACCTCTATTAACTCAGCTTTGAGACATAGCTTTTTTTCAGTCATACAAACCATAGTTGCCCATATTAAATATATGTCACTTAAAATGCTTTTCTGCTAATTTCTGAACTGAAGACTTGCCTTCTCCTTGAGTGGGTGATTTATTATGTTTCGTCAATACTTACCTATTTTTATCCTTGAAGGTCAACGTATAGAGATATCTTTACAAATATTGATCGTTTTATGCAACATAAAACCACCCCGCTGTGCTCTGTATTTTCCACAGGTTGAAGTAGCATGCTTTGCTTCAGGTAAAGCAGTGGTTCTCACAATAAGCCACAAAACTCTTTAATCCCTGAGAAGTCAGAAATAACTTCCTAGAGGGTGGACACAGAGTTGTATTCACTTGAAGCAAAGATGATATAAGTTGATATGTTTAAAACATGATTCCATGTGATTTTGTTCATTCGTTGTAAAATGGGTCGATGCTTATGGCATCATTTTCTCTAACATCATCAAGTAAAATTGTCATTCTAAGAGAAGGTACAGGGATTATATTGTTTCTGGCATTGGATAACATGCAAATGCATTTCAAGAGAGAGAAAGACAATATGAAGCCTGTCCTTGGCTAATATTGTACAATGGACCTTCAAAAGAACAACAGTTTCTTCTGTGATATTCTTCTTGTTTTCAATATCTATTTGGTTAATTTTTATTTAATACTTTCTAACCTCTCATTCGGGCCTTTTTTTCTCCCCTCAGTTATTCTCTATTCATGTTTTTAATACTCCCTTCTTTCCATTTGAATATGTATATATTGTATAATATTCAAATACAGGTTTATTTACTTAGCAAATATTTATTGAATGCTAATGATATGTCATGGACTTTGCTTGCCACAGTAAGCATAGCAATAAGCAAGACAAAGTTGGTCACAGTCCTTAAGAAATTAGAAATCAGATCCTTGGACGATCTACAGATGTCCTTAGGCATCTCACCTTCCTCCTCATCAGAAATCCTTGTTGTTTTTACAGTTGGAACTTGGAGTGGGAGGACTCTACTATTCCACTAAAAAACCTCTAGCTGCAAAGTCATAACTCCCTGTTTTCTGAAAACTCATCCAACCTTCAGTCTCAACGCTGCTGTCATCTTTTCAACATGTGTGATCCCAAGCATGAAAGTTCAGCTTAAGCTGAAGTTGGACATGCTTGGTGTAGGTGGGGGAGAAAACAGAAAAGGACCCCTGAGTGACCATCATGGACCATGAACATGAGGCCCTTCTCCAGATCTGCTGCCCCAGACTGAAGCATGGTGTGTGAAATCACTCACATGATGATTTGACCAGCTGGTGGTAGCTGGCTGGGTGGGGGGAGTGGTGGAGTTATGCCATTTCTTTCTGAAACAGAAAACATTGCAATAGTCTCACTGCCTTATTGTAAAAACCTCTACAGTTTTTACTACAAATGTCCACTGTGTAAATATTTTAAGATATCTATAACAATAGAAGAAAATTGAAATAAACTAGAATATTCACTACTCAGAAGTATCAGTATTTTTGTATAGAACTTTCCATACTGAAACTTTAAAATTACAAATTTGATGGTACTCACATTTGATAGTGTTGGATTTTATACCATAATAACTAACGTGATATTTTCCTCCTATTGCATGTAGATATTTCCTATGACAGTGCATTATTTTCTGAAACATAGTTTTAATAACAGTGTAGCATACTCTCATATCATTTATTTTAAAATACCTTTATATGCAAATCTTAAGCAACTTTTAAATTTTTTATTATTATGAAGTTTTGTCTGATGAACCTCTAATGAAATATTTTAACAGAAATCAGTATTTCCTTAGGATAGGCTCATACTACAAACATGAGTACATTCCTAAGTCTGTGTAGCTAAATTTTTAAGGTTTTGATACCTATTCCAAAATCATCCTAGAAAGTTTGTATCAATTTATTTACCAACATCAATATAGTTTTTATAGTAATGTTCCTTCAGTTAGCAAGAAATATTACTATAAATATATTGTCTTTCTGAAAAATAAATCATGATATCTCTTATTTCTTCTTTCGTGAACTGATCTTTTCATTCTTGTTTTGTTTTGCTAGGATGTCTTTGTAAATTAAAGTCTATTATGTATGTATATATATATATATATGTATATATATATATATATGTATATATTATGTGTATTATGTATATATATTATGTGTATATATATTCTGTTATTTGTATTTAATCTTACGTGTTAAGAATATTCATGTTTTTCTCATATGTATAATAAAAATATTTTCTCAATTTTTCATCCTTTGAATAATAATTTTGATTATAGTGTTTTAAAAGTGCAGCTTTCATTTTCATTGTAATAAAATATATTTATATGGTAGCCTTTCATGAGGCATTTATTTAGTTTTTGTCTTTAATTCTTTTTCTCTTCAAAAGTCCCATCAAAGGGTTATGCAAGTGGGGAAGGCATTTTAATCATTGCTGAAAAATTGACTAGTATGGATTCCATATGATGGAATTTTTAAAATTGACATGATAGAATCTTACAGAAATTTCTAGCAGCAACTGGAGGAAGAACTGATCAGCCCTTGAATTTTACACAATTAACTGAGACCGAGTGCAGCAAACTCAGGTCCAATTATAAATTTTCAAATTCGATTTTTTGTATCTTTAATTTTTAAATCCTCTAGAATAAGGATATATTTATCTATGATGCAAAAAAAAAAAACAGAATATATGGGTGAACTTCAGGGTGAGCACATAGGGTTAGCAGATGGTTGTTATTTAATGCATAGATGTAGATTGTGAGAAACATTCAGTCTACAGCCTTCATCTGCATAAATTGGTGGTTCTTAACTAAGTGATTTTGTTTCCTACCCACAACTCCAGAGGCCTGGAGCAGTGTCTGAAGGCATTTCTGATTGTCACAGCTAGAGGATCACAGTAGTGTTGGTGGGTAGAGACCCAGGTGTGGTGAGCCGTTCCTGCGGACTGTGGTCGCCATTACATGATGGCGCTGGCTCCGCTGTGGTCAGTGAAGGACAACTCCATATCAAAGAGAGTTGGCGTGTTCCCAGCTCCTTATCAGAGAAAGTTGGCGTGGCATTTTCTAGCACCCTGTGAGAAGGGTACACGTGGCAGCTTTGCATTGGGGTTCGCGGTGCTTTATTAAGGCTGGGAGGGGCATCCGAGAGAGAGTAGAAGAATTATTAGAAGAATATCAAGGGCCTGAATAAACTGCTGAAAGAAGATTCCTGAGTCGCGTCTTCCTTGCGGGCAAGGGGGGTCGCGACAAGTGGTGCCGAAACCCGGGAAAAAAGAAACAAAGAAACACCCAGGAAACAGAACTATCAGTGGTCAGGGAGGTGCACTGGTAAGTCCCAGGTAACGTGGGACCCGCTGTTAAAAAGCGGGAAGCTCCTCTGTAAAGAGAGGGCGCTACATCTTATAGCAATTGCACTCTGAATTTTTGTTCTCTTTCTGTGTATGTTCGTTTTGTTTTGTGTACTTTCACTTTCGATTTCTGTGTTTTCTTGTGTTGCGTCATGGGTGCCGTGACTTCAAGTCTACTTCTTCTGGTCTTAGATGGCCTTTTACGTTCCAAGGGACTGGAGGTGAAACATCGCACCTTAGAAAAATTTTTACAGAGAGTAGATGTCGCTGCACCATGGTTCGCATTTTCGGGCAGCCTCACTACACCCAGCTGGGATAAATTAGGCAAAGACCTTGACTTTGCTCGTGAGCAGGGCATGTTAGAGGGCGGGGTGATACCCCTCTGGAAGATGGTCCGTAGTTGTCTTATGGATGGCAGATGCCAAGAAGCGCTTGTTAAAGGGCAAGAGGTTTTAGAACAATTGCATGAAGAAAAATCAGAAACAACAGAGAGCGAAGTGTCTCAGGAAGAGGGGAGTGTGCGGGGCGTGGAGAACGGGAGGAGACTGTATCCAGATCTCAGTGTGCTGCGCACGCCCCCATGCGAAAGTGGGTCAGAGGCAGAAGACGCTGAGGAGGAGGAGATAAGAACGCTGTCCCAGCAGTTAGGGAGTTTAGGTACAGGAAACCGAGATAAGCAAGGGCTCAAGAACGGGCGGCCTCCCGATCCGCCTCCGTATGGCGGGGGTGTTTCGGGACGAAGTTTCCACGCCCAAACATGGAGGGCTGTTAACGCTGAGATGGGTCTTGCTTATCCAGTTTTTCAGGATGATAATAGGGGAAGATTTCATGAGCCTTTGGATTTCAAGATTGTAAAGACCCTGGCGGAGTCTGTGCGCACTTATGGGGTTGATGCCGCCTTAACACTAACTCAGGTAGAGAACCTGTCTAGATACTGCATGACTCCCTCTGATTGGGCTAGCCTCGTTCGGGCTTGCGTCTCCCCAGGCAAATATCTGGACTGGAGAGCATTTGTGCTAGAGGGCGCAGCAGAGCAAACCGCCCAAAATCATGCAGCAGGACACCCCCATTGGGACAGGGACATGCTTTTGGGGCAAGGGAGATTTGCTAATCAACAGACAGGATTTCCTCCTGAAGTATATGACCAGATTAATAATATTTGCATTCGAGCATGGAAATCACTTCCTAATAGAGGAGAGGTGTCTGGTAACCTGACTAAAATTATACAAGGCCCTACAGAACCCTTTTCAGATTTTGTAGCAAGGATGGTGGATGCCGCTGGAAAAATTTTTGGAGATCCTGATAGAGCCATGCCCCTTATCAAGCAATTGGTTTTTGAGCAATGCACCAAAGAATGTAAAACAGCGATTACTCCTTATAAAAATAAAGGCATAGAGGCATAGATGAAGGTGTGTAGAGAGCTTGGAGGACCTTTAACTAATGCAGGTCTTGCAGCTGCTGTCCTTCGGGTTACAAAAAGGGGCGGCTCTGGTGCCGGAACATGCTTCCGTTGTGGTCAGCCTGGTCATCTCAAGCGTGAATGTCCCAACAAAGACAATTTCAATGGACCTCCCCATGGTGGCTTTTCCAATGGCCCTCGTTTACCGGGGTTGTGTCCAAAATGTAAAAAGGGGAAGCATTGGGCAAGAGAGTGTAGATCAGTGAGGGACATCCATGGGCAGCCTATTTTAACTGGGTCAAAAAACGGCCGGAGGGGCCCTCGACCCCAGGGCCCACAAATATATGGGGCAATGGAGAATGTCACACCCGAACCCGAGACATGGCCATCTCTACGCCATCCCATGAGACGCGGAGAGCCACTGCAGGTGCAGCGGGATTGGACCTCTGTTCCACCTCCAGACTCGTATTAACACCTAAGATGGGAGTCCAGTTGGTAGAAACTGAGTTCAAAGGGCCTTTACCACCTGGCACTGTGGGCTTATTGATTGGACGTGCTTCCTCTATTTTACAAGGTCTTCATGTTTTTCCCGGAGTCATAAGCCCTGATACAGTGGGGACAGTAAAAGTCATGGTGGAAGCTCCAAGAGGCATTGTGTCTATCTCCCCAGGGGATCGGATTGCTCAATTACTAATTTTGCCTAGTTTACATAACCACTTCCCGGCTGACTCACGGTCACGGATGGGAAATGAGATTGGTAGCACTGGAGGGAATTGTATCTATTTGTCACTGGGTATGAGCAACCGCCCCACCTTGGAATTAATCATAGAGGGTAAATCTATTGTGGGACTGCTGGATACAGGAGCAGACCGTAGTATTATAGCCCTTAAAGACTGGTCTAAGGGATGGCCAGTACAGACTTCTGGTCAATCCTTAAGGGGACTTGGATATGCCCAAGCTCCTCAAATTAGCTGCAGACATCTATCCTGGAAGGACCCGGAGGGACACAGTGGTACCTTTCAACCTTATGTGCTTGATTTACCTATTTCTTTATGGGGCCGTGATCTGATGGAAGACATGGGGTTCACCCTTAGTAATAACTATTCCCTAATGTCTCAACAGATTATGCAAAATATGGGGTATAGGCCAGGTCTAGGACTAGGAAAACATCTACAGGGGCATAAACACCCTGTGCAAGGTCATCAAAAACTTGACAGATTTGGTCTGGGTTTTTCATAGGGGCCGCTGGGGCTCAAATACCCATAACTTGGCTCACCGAGGAGCCTGTTTGGGTGCCTCAGTGGCCCCTTCCCTCGGCTAAACTGGCAGCAGCCCATGACCTAGTTAAAGAACAACTTGACTTGGGCCACATTCAACATTCTACTTCTCCATGGAATACTCCCATATTTGTCATTAAGAAAAAATCAGGGAAGTGGAGCCTACTGCATGATTTACGAGCAGTTAATGCTCAAATGCAACTTATGGGGCCCATTCAAAGAGGGCTGCCGCTGCTTTCCTCTGTTCCTCAGGGCTGGCATATCATTGCTATTGACATTAAAGACTGTTTCTTTTCTATTCCTTTGCATCCTAAGGACTCACAGCATTTTGCCTTCACCCTTCCCTCGTGTAATCACGAGGAACCAGATCAAAGGTTTGAGTGGGTTGTTTTACCACAGGGAATGTCTAACAGTCCTACGATTTGCCAGATGTATGTAGGGAAGGCACTCGCACCTCTCAGACAAAAATATCCTTCCATCAAGATTATTCATTATATGGATGATGTATTATTGGCAGCCAAATTAGAGCAGTCAGTTAATGAGGCCTATAAAGACCTGGTGAAGTTGTTAGCTCAGTATGGATTACATATTGCACCTGAAAAGGTTCAAACAGGGGATTCTATTCAGTATTTGGGAGCGACGATTAAATATGACATGTTAAAACCACAAAAAGTTACTATAAGAACTCAAGATCTCCAAACTTTAAATGATTTTCAAAAACTGTTGGGAGATATTAATTGGATAAGAGGTTATTTACATATTCCTAATATCGTGCTCCAGCCTTTGTATGCTATTCTTAAGGGTGATCCAGATCTTACTTCCCCTCGTACCCTCACTAAAGAGGCCAGAGCGGCCCTTATAAAAGTAGAAGAAGCTATACAACATGCTACTCTATGCAGGCTCCAGAGTGATAAACCTTTCCAGTTATGTGTGCTTGCCACTATGCGGCAGCCTACTGGAGTACTGTGGCAAGATGGGCCTTTACTATGGATCCACCCACATGTATCCCCAGGAAAATCTTTAGAATACTATCCTGATGCTGTTGCAGCATTAGCACTTAGAGGGATTCAACAGAGCATTCAATTTTTTGGACAAGCACCTTCTTCTCTTATGATACCCTATTCTAAAGCTCAAACTAATGTTTTGTGTGCTACTCTAGACAACTGGGCTATTCTATGTTGCTCGTTTCAAGGGGATATCGATAATCATTACCCTTCTCATCCATTACTCCATTTTGTTAAAGAGCATCCCATCATTTTCCCTAAAGTAACTTCACCCACTCCGATTCCGGGGGCTGTTAACATTTTTACTGATGGCTCTAAGTCTGGAATGGGAGCTTACGTGATTAATGACTCTCCCCCTGACAAGCATCAATTTGCTCCTGGAAATCCACAATGGGTAGAACTACAAATTGTCATTGAAGTTTTTAAACAGTGTTCTTTTCCTTTCAATCTCATTTCGGACTCCATCTATGTGGTGCAGGCGCTCAAAATTCTGGAGGCTGTAGGAGCTATTAGTGACACCCATACTGTGTCTGCTTACTTTAATCAGCTTCAACAGCTTATCCGTAGCCGTACTGCCCCTTTCTATCCAATGCACATTCGGGCTCACACCTCTCTTCCTGGCCCGTTATCACAGGGTAATGCCTGTGCTGACTCAGCAACTAGAAGCCAGTTGGTATGCTTGGCCTCCTCCTTAGAAGAAGCTAAATTGTTTCATCACAACTTTCATGTCAATGCTATGACACTGCATAGACGTTTTTCCATCTCCAGAGCAGATGCTCGTCAGATAGTATTACAATGTCCCCATTGTGTCACATTTCTTCATCCTCCTACTTATGGTGTAAACCCACGAGGATTGAAGCCATTGGTCGTCTGGCAAATGGATGTAACTCACGTGCCTGACTTTGGTAACCTCAAATATGTACATGTTTCTATTGACACATACTCTGGAATTATTCATGCTTCTGCTTTATCGGGAGAAAAGGCACGTAATGTTATTACTCATTGCTTAGAGGCATGAGCAGCATGGGGTGCACCTGCATCCCTTAAGACTGATAATGGACCTGCTTATACTGGCAGACAGTTTACATCTTTTTGTTCTACTATGGGAGTACAACTTGCTCATGGGTTGCCTTACAATCCTCAAGGGCAAGGCATTGTTGAACGTGCCCACCGCACCTTAAAAGAAACCTTAGAAAAACAAAAAGGGGGAATAGGAGTTGACCACACTCCTAAAGAACGCCTGTCCTTAGCTCTTTTTACCATTAATTTTTTGAATTTGGATATTCATGGCCGCTCTGCGGCCGATAGACATGTGTCCCCTCAGCCCTCTGTGACTGGCTATGTTAAGTGGAAGGATGTTCTTACGGGCCAATGGAACGGCCCTGACCCCGTGCTGACATGGGCACGAGGATCTGTATGTGTTTTTCCCCAGGATCGCACGGAGCCGCTGTGGATCCCTGAACGCCTGACAAGAAGAGTCTCGAGATCTACTAACCAGCAGCAGGAGGTGCCACAACAGTCCCATGATGAGGAGCTTCATTCTGATGAGTGCTCTGGCTCTGATGCTGGTGCCAACGGAACAGATGGCACCAATGCAGTGGTGGGCAGTGGCACGGGCATGGCCAATGCCAATGCCAGTTCATAGTAATTCTAGTGTCCTCCCCACTCTTTTTTCTACCTCATGTGAGATGTCTGCTCCTTGTACCTCTCCTAGAGGGGACATGGAAAATATTTTTAATCAGTCTCAAGTTAATCTCACAGGAGTTTTTTGTTTCAGTCTTGGGAACACTAATTGTATTAGCCTTAAGACCAAAAATTTGACTAACTGGGAGGACCCATTGCGGTCCAGTCGAGTCTCAGGGAGTATTCTCAGTGCTGTATTGAGCCAAGTAGTTTCAGGGAAGCAATCAGGCTCAGGGACCGCCGCAACTAGCTCTGTTTTAAACATAACTACTTTAGCTATTATCTCCGAGGTACTAATCCCAATGCCTCCTTCTTCTAATAGTACTTGTAATGCCACTCATTTCAAGGCCTCTCCCTACTGTACCCCTAATTTTGGTTTTCCCCCGACATTTACGCCTTGTCAGGATCATTCTTGGGAGAAACATCAAGTTGCTAAAGGTTTCTCCTTTTCCCCCCCTCTAAAGAGATATGTTTATAACTTTAACAACAATGCCAACTCCTCTACAGGAACAGGTTGGTCCTGGTTTCAATGGCTCATTTCCAATGAGAAGGGGGCTTCAGCCGATATTTCCACATTGGCTCAATTACTAGGAGCCAAAAGTTGGCTGGCTAATGTTTCTGGCACTACTAAGGAGAGTGAACAAGGTAATAGGCTTACATCTGTTTCGTTCAACTCTCTGTTACATTATGCCACATTGCCTCCTGCAATGGTCTGTATACAATCCCCGTTCCTGTTCCTTTTAGCTAATCACACCTCATCGGGGATGCTGGATTGTTCTATTATTACCTGTTTCTTATCTGAGTGTTGGAATGGTTCTTGGACTGTAGCAGTGATTATGAAAATTCCAACTTTTGTCCCAATCCCAGTCACTGCGGATCCAGATAAATTTCCTATTGTAGAGCTACTTAGAGTCCGCAGAGATTTTGGAATCACAGCAGCTATAGTGACAGCCGTGGCGGCGTCTGCTGCTGCAGCAGTTATGGCCGGAGTAGCCATGGCCAGTCAAGTACAAACTGCTGCCACTATTAATCAAGTTGTTCAACAAACGTCCACTATACTTGAATCGAAAAATGCGATTAATCAACATATTTTGTCAGGGATTTTAGCTACCAACCAGAGAATAGATTTTCTTCAAGCTCAGGTAGAGGAATTGGCTGACCTAGTACTTTTGGGCTGCATTGACCAACGTGCACATTTATGTATAACCTCTGTCAGATTTAATGATTCCAGGAATGCTTCCCACATCATTGGTGGATATTTGGCAGGAAATTGGTCCATGGAAGCGGAAGACATGATCCAGTCTCAACTAACCCAGATAGCTGTCTTGAATAGTACCCGTGTCGATCCCGTGACTCTGGGTCAATTCACCAATTGGATATCTTCTGCTTTTTCCTTTTTTAAAGAGTGGGTGGGAGTAGGCATTTTTGGTGCACTGTGTTGTTTTGGTATGTTCCTCTGTTTGTGGTTTCTCTGTCGCCTTAAGGCTCGTAGTGCTCAAGATAAGGCTATGATCATACAAGCTCTTGCTGCTTTAGAAACTGGCAACTCGCCACAGGTCTGGCTTGCGCATCTTAAGCACTAAACTTTTGACATGGTCATTGCACCCCAAGTTATTATAACATTGCACTGGGATTGACATGTCTTTCCTCGTTATTCTCTTAGTGTCAGAAAGCCCTTGCACTCTGCCGGTCTTGCTACCATTGCACGCAGATGGGTTTCTACACTAGTGCCTTTGACATGGTCGTTGCACCCCAAGTTATTATAACATTGCACTGGGTACGACATGTCCTTCTTTTGTCTTTCTCTTAGTGCTGGAAAGCCCTTGCACTCTGCGGGTCTTGTTGCCATTGCACGCAGAAGGGTTTCCACACTGGTCTTTATCTATCACTTTAAAGTCCGTGCCTTTCTTTCAGGGTGCTGCCAACTTGTTTGTAGTTGTACTTCTGCATGGCCACAGTTCAACCTCAGCTATTCCCTCTTACTCACCATCGTCACGATACAGGATGCGAGGCAAGGCACTGCACTTGAGTGATCCATTGAGAAGAGGGACCTCAAGGGGAGCATGTCCTATTGCATGCGGGTTTGACGTGTCTCCGCCCCGCCCCACGAAAAAAGGCGTCGGCTGATATGGTGTC
Source organism: Ictidomys tridecemlineatus (assembly GCF_052094955.1). Classification (NCBI taxonomy): domain Eukaryota; kingdom Metazoa; phylum Chordata; class Mammalia; order Rodentia; family Sciuridae; genus Ictidomys; species Ictidomys tridecemlineatus. The sequence goes on along the minus strand of NC_135485.1, from coordinate 83,329,202 downwards.
AGATCTGGGGAAGGCGCCCCCTGGGGCTGGCCCATACTATGCAGCCACTTTTGCACAGTGGGATAGGACCTCTACTCTCGCCTGTATTGTCTTAGTGAAACAAAAAGAGGGAGCTGTGGTGAGCTGTTCCTGCGGACTGTGGTCGCCATTACATGATGGCGCTGGCTCCGCTGTGGTCAGTGAAGGACAACTCCATATCAAAGAGAGTTGGCGTGTTCCCAGCTCCTTATCAGAGAAAGTTGGCGTGGCATTTTCTAGCACCCTGTGAGAAGGGTACACGTGGCAGCTTTGCATTGGGGTTCGCGGTGCTTTATTAAGGCTGGGAGGGGCATCCGAGAGAGAGTAGAAGAATTATTAGAAGAATATCAAGGGCCTGAATAAACTGCTGAAAGAAGATTCCTGAGTCGAGTCTTCCTTGCGGGCAAGGGGGCTCGCGACACCCAGGATGCTGCAGAATATCCTCAAGGCATGGTCAGTCCCTCACTACAAAGGATTACTTGTCAAAAATATTAATAGTGTCAAGATAAATAAACACTAGTGTAGAGACTTTGAGAGAACAGTTGACGAACAGTCTGGGATATAAGCAATCCAGACAGTATACAGGACAATTTATTGAAGTGAAAGAAAGCAATACTAAAATGTCAATGTAATTTTTATTAAAAAATCATATTCATTTATATTAGAACTTAAAGAGTAGATGGACATTACTCCTTTTACCTGAGCCAAATGTCCCTCCAGGCACACACTACATTCATCCTGAAATGTCCTGAGAAATGAGAGGACACTAGCATCTAGCAAAGCCATTCCTAGGTTGACAACTCATGTCCTTACAAAAACTTACATGCATGGAAACTATCTCAGAGCAGTCTTATTCATTGTAACCCCCGAGTGGAAATAACCCAACTGTCCATCATCTGATGAATGCATAAATAAGTGTGGTCTATCCATACAATGGAATTTTATTCAGTCATAAAAAGGAATGAGGTACTTATACATACTCTAGCACGGATGAACCCTGAAAAGATTGTTAAATGAAAGAAGTTAGATGTGAAACATATTGAATAACTCAATTCATATAATGTTTAAATATTGGATATCATTATTTATGTTTGATAATGCCAATGAAATCAGAAATTCATAGCCACTGAAAAGATAATTTATTACATTCCCAAGAGGAGAGGGCACACCACATCAGAACGAAGGGCATATGGGAAAGCACTGGGTCATTCAGGAGGCAATGTGACATATTTAATACACATGAAATAAGCAAGTCTCTGGAAACAAAAATCGAATTAGTTGCCAGGAACTCAGGGTAGAGGGGATTAGGGACTGAATGGTCATGGGATTTTTTTTAGTAGGATGGTGAAAATGTTCTGGAATTAATACTAATGGTTGCACAAGTTTGTGAATATACTACAATCCGTATGCTTTGAAAGGGTAGATTTTATGGAAAGTAAATTATATCTCAATTTAAAATGTACAAGTCTTGCTAGTGGTTACAAAATTTCTATATGACAAATATTCTGCTTGATGGTGGGAGAAATGATTTAGGGGACAAATGCATTTTGAGGGAAATTTATTTTTTTAGAATTTTCCTCTAGTCAAGGAATGGAATATTGGGCAAAATCAGGTTCTTTAGGTAAGTCGACTTTTTTAAATCTTGATTTAATGTAATAAGCTATTTAAACCATTTCTTCTGGCTAAAACCAAATATTCTTCACGTCATATAACAGAATGAATGGTATATGAAATCAACCTAGATGACCATCGATGGAAAAAATGAAAACAAACAAGGTGACATATACACATGGTATATCATTCAGCCATAAAGAATGATATTCTATCACCTGCAGCAAAATGGATGGAATTGGAGGACGTTTAAGTGAAACAAGTCAGAAATTAAAAGACAATTCTAGGTGTTCTCTTTCATGCATGGAAGCTAATAATAAGTTGATCTGACTGTAGAATATTGATTATTAGGGGCTGAGATTGGTAGAGGGAAGGGAAGATGGGGGGATTGGATCATGGGCACCACAACACAATTAGATAGGAGTAAGTTCTAGTGTTACAACACAGTGGCAGCACTACTGATCACAACTACCTATAAGATATTTTATGGATAACTACAAGAGATGAGCTCGAGAGCTCCAACCATGAAGTAGTTAAGGAGATGGAAACAGTAATTATCTTGATTTGATGAGTACACATTGTACAAATGTAAATATCCCATGGTACCCCAAAATATGTACCATTAGGTTTATAATTGAAAGTAACATAATGGCTATTCATTCTCCCCTTCTTTTGGTGAACAAACTCTATCTGCCCTTGATTCCCTTTGTATCGGTACCTCCATGAGATATAGGACTTAAGCCTGACTTTATCCCCTAAGACATCACATTATTACCCTAGAGGCAGGTTAAGGCATTCAGATCAAACTATCCTTTAAATTAATCCTTATGCAAGGCCAATTCTGAGATTCCTATCTAAAGAAAAAAAAGGATGTGACCTTTTTTATGGAATTGAACCTGGCAGTACCATGGGATATTTCCATTTGTATAATGTATACTGATCAAATCAAATCTACCTTAAAACTGTAGAGAATAAAACAATGTGAAGGGGAGAACCAAGACATGGAAAGAGAGATTGGGTCATGGTGTCATGACTTATATACCTGGATGAAGCCATGACTGTTCAGTTATGAGAGGCCACAATATTTTATGTTGACGTAAGTTGATTTCAGTGGAATTTCCCGCCATTTGCAATTGAATAGATCCTAAAGAAAACCCAGAAAATGCATTCAGAAAAACATGCAAATAATATAGCATAAATGATCATAATGATCATTTATAAATGATCTTGATTAGAAAGAAAAAAGCAAACGTTCATAAATTACTTCACAACTTTTATAGGATCCTATTGATCAGCTATTGTTAACTATATTGTACATATAAAATTTGGTATTCCTGACTGAATTTTTTCTAAACCGATGCTGAGAAGAATAATGCAAATGACCTAACAGTCACTTAGATTGTTAAAGAGTAGAACAAAGAACTAGAACTCAGGTCTTCTATACCTCATTATAAACTGAGTCATCATTATAAACTGAGTCATCTCCTTAGTAAGCTAAAATTGTCATCTTTTCTTGTTTTTAAAGCCATTGAGCAATTTCCACCAAGGCCATATAATTGAAAGGGGAGAGAGAGAGAGAGAAAGAGAGAGTAAGATGTGCCTTTCTAGGCACAGCAGACTAGCCCTAGGTGTTTTTCGGCAGCCCTCAGTTGGATTGACAACCCCAGCTGTTGATAGACTGCTGGGAGACAGGAGACAGGGAGAACGTCATTTATCAGAGCACTGGGCAAATGGGCTTGTCTTAATGTTACCATTTTCCTTATGGTCATAATAACCCCCTGCATTGCACACCTGGAATAATTTAACTAAGTTTGACGGATCAGATGAGAAATTATTTGGGAACTATGTGGTCTCTCTTTTTCGGCTAGGAACTGCTGATTTCAGCCTGGAACAAGTCAAAGTACACTCTCCAAGCCTGGTGATATGCTGGCATATTACTGAAAGGGTCCCACTTTCATCTAAATCGTGGCCTTTTACTATCTCTGACCATGTGAGCCCAGCTCCTGATTCTACCCAATAGCAGATACCAAGATCACCAGCTGGCAAAGAGATCAGGAGTTATTCATTATTTTTCTTTCCCATTGAATTAATTGCCACCCTTTAAAATACATGAATTGATATTTTAAAAATCCATTCTGTCTTCTCTGAGAATGTCAGGATGTTTGGTTGAACCAGCCTTCCATTTTCACATGACAACAGTTGGCTGAAGCTGGGTGGGAAATATCCCCTTGAGCCAAGTGACATGACGTTGAATTTGCTGTGGTCTTCCTTATACCTAACATTTCCATTTTATTCCCTCTTGCTGCTTGCTCATACCCTGGAGGTTTTGAGTTTGCAACTTCTTGAAAGAACCGCTAAGAAAATTATCCTTTGGCCAAAGATTATTAAGCAGGCCTCTATTATGACAGGCTACTCCCTCTGTTGGGTTTCAAACCACTAACGGCTCATTCAGATAGGACTGTTTTTAATATCACTTTCTCTTTACATATTTTTAAAAAAATTCTTCCTCTCTTCTTAACTCTATGAGAAATAGCTAACTTCTACCTTAGGAAGCTCCCATCTGAACGGGATGTTTGAAATAATAATCAGACACAAACTGATTCTTTATCTTAGTCTCGCAAATGGAGAATGTTTCTTGCTGTCTCCAGCCATGTGTTAATGGTTTCTCTGAGGTCACCTGTACAGATAGATCTTTTGAATTTCCCTTGTAACACATGTGGTTTTAAGCTAGATGTTAATTGGAAACATTTATAGTGTCAAACATTTGATTAATGCTCTGGGTTTTAATTGAAAGGAATAGGCATTTCTTAAATCAACTCTGCACAGTAATATGGTTTGAAACTAAGGTTCCTAGAATAGATTAAAATTTTATATGAAAACTGAGTCATATTTTTAAAAACAGTCCTCGTGATTTAGTGATGATTTACCATCACCCCTTAAGCAAATATTTTGGAGACAATTATCTGCCAATGGATAATTATAAAAATAATCAGGTGCCAATAAATTCAATGCTGCTTTTGGGTTAATGGCCAGAAACAATTCAGAAACATGTTGAAGGTGATTTCATGCTACCGTGAGTTTTGCCTACAGTGCAAAACTTTGGACAGGTTTAACCCTGAGGAGGAACAGTCCATTGTCTGTACTATGAGAAATTGACCTGCGTGGCTTGGACCCTATAAACTGAGACGACTAGCATTGGGCCTGGGGAACAAACATGGAGTGATATTCTCTAGGTGTGAAAAATCCAAAGTGGGATCTCAGTTGAGTTCAGAGGAAAGTACATGTTGACTTTAATTTTTGTTCACAAAGAGCACAAATTGGGTCTCCAGATGGTGCCCTGCAGACATAATTAAGCATTGCAATAAATCACATGGCAGTGACACGGCAATTATTCTTGTGCCTTCCACCTCTCCCTTGTCAGGTGATGGGGAGACGCACCCAGACATTCTTTCAGGTGTTCTGAAACAATGATGTGCCATCTATTAGGGGCCTGCTGGGGGATATTGCCATTAACTTTATACTGTCATCCAGGACAGATAATAGGTGCAAGATGTAGTCTGGTGCTGAGATATTAATCCTCACTGTGGTGGTGTATTTAATAGTGTAAGAGAGAAAACAAACGGGAGGGAAAAAGTGTTCCAAAGCAATGTCTACATAATGGCTAGAGATTGCTACAGATTGCTACAGAACATGCAAACAGTTCTTCGATTTTTAATACCACCAAGCAACTCGCTTTACAATTTTTTTCCTCACTGAATTCACAACCTGATTGGTTATTTTGGAAACCTTTATTTCTCATCTCTCTTTGTTCATTCAACATATGCGTTATTTCAATGTCCCCTGGAACTCAAGCAATGTGCAAACATCTTTAAAATCCCAAGAATATATTCCTAGACCCATCTTTCCCCACAACCAGGATACACATTCATTTCCTTGTGAAAACACTGGCTCAAGAAATTAAAATACTATTCCATGCCAAGGTCTGACCATGTTAAATATTCAATGAAAAATAAAAATAATTTTTATTTATTTTTTTGTTGTGTAAAATATTTTCTAAAGTTTTCAGAGGTTTTTTTTTTTTTTACCAAAAAAAAATAACAAACATTTTTATGGTTTGGATATGAAGTGTCTCCTGAAATCCCCACTGTTAATTCAGGAATGGTCAGAAGTAATATGCAGGTGGGACATGACTGAACAAAATGGGTCACTAGGGACATGCCTTTGGGGTTTAGATTTTGTCCTGATGGTTCTCTCTCTCTCTCTCTCTCTCTCTCTCTCTCCACTTCCTGGCCACCATGAGCTAAGCTTTGGTACCTTGCTTTTCCTCCATGATATTCTGCTTCACCTTGAGCTCACAGCAATGGAATCAATAAATGTTGGACTGAAATTCTGAAACCATGAGTCAAAATAAATCTTTCCTCCTGAAGTTGTTCTTGTCCGATATTTTGGTCACGACAACAAAAAAGTGACTAACACAAACATAAAATTTTAAAAAATATTCTTTAGTGTGAGAAACGGCTGATGGGTTTTAAGTATTTCTCATAGGTCAGATGACATAACAATCCCTGAGTGTACAAAACAATAGAATCTGCCTTTGTGGTCAAAAAGACAAAGAGGATCAGAAGAGATTTTCTGTGTTCTAATGACACTTGAGTATGGTTCTGAGTTCCTGGGTTACCTTAGTGAAATCACAGGGCTCCCTGCTTTGGATAACAGAACTAAAAGACTGCCTGAACATTGGAAAGAACATGCTTTAATTATAGGAAAAGAAGGTCTCCTGCTTCCAGTAACCACTAGACCCTTCTATTAGTTTCCTGTGGCTGCTGTAATAAATCACCAGAAACTTAGTAGCTTAACACAACACAAATTTATTATCCGGCAGTTCTGGGGTCAGAAGTCCGAAGTCGGTTTCACTGAGTCCAAGTCAAGATGTCAGCAGGGTCAGTTCCTTCTAGAAACTAGGGAAGACTCGGTTCCTTGCCTCCTGAGACTTCTGGAGGCTGCCCACATTTCCTGGCTCATGATCCCTTCCTCGCCTCATGCAACCTCTTGCTTCCAACATTGTCTCTTACCTTGCTCTAGTCTCTGATCTGCCTCCCATAAGGGGATTAAATTAGGCCCAGTGACACAATGCAGGGTAATCCTCTCATTTGAAGATCTTTAAACTAATCATATATTGGTGAGAGCTAAATAAGATTCCTAATTCAGTGTCTGCATTTTTAAATCATTTGGGCTCTTTTTTTAAAAAAATATTTATTTTTTGGTGCAGATGGACATAACACAATGCATTTATTTTTATGTGGTGCTGAGGATCAAACCCAGGTCCCACCCGTGCTAGGGGAGCACTCTACAGCTGAGCCACAATCCCAGCCCCTAGGCTCTTGATTCAGGTTAGAAGTACCTAGAAAAAGGCTGGTAAATATATTTCACCTTATATTGGGAAAAATATTTTATAATATTTTAAGAGAATTTTTATAAACACCATTATGGTTTGGACATGGAGTGTCTCCTGCAAGTCTCCAGGTTAATGCAGGGATGTTCAGAAGTAAAATACAGGTGGGGCTGGATGAAGCAGGTGCCTGCCTCATGTTCATGAGGCCCTGGACTCAATTCCAAGTACTGACCAAGACAGGGAGAGGAAAAGAAATACCTAGAATAAAATTTGGCTTGAAAATCAGTATCTATGTTGAAGTCTAAATGGCACTTTGAATTGCTTAATCACTGAATCCATAATTTTCTTTCTTTCTTTGTTTTCACTACAATGCCTTTGGAATATCAAGTAGACACTATAACTGATAGTTTTCTACTGTAGAGCTTCTCTACACATAGCCCCTTCTCTACACGTAGCCCCTTCAGGAACCTTTATTAGACACCTAACAGTTGAGGCAGGTGATTTAACTACGTCTTGGTTGAGTGACTTGTTTCTTTCCTAAGTTCAGAAATTCTTTGAGAACGGTAACTATGACAACTCAGGAAAATACAAATAAATACATAACAAAGCTAAGTACAAGCACTTATAGTTCAAAGAATTTAAATTCAGTGTTTGTAATGAAGCTTTTCTTAAAATGTAAGTAAATTTCTACCAGCTATAAGCCAATCTTTGTGGGTGATGGTTTCTAAAACATCCATTCAAAGAGAGAAAGTTTTAGGGAGTTTGTTAAACATAGCTCTTTTTTTTTCCTTCCTATCCAACCATGATTTTATAGTCACACTGTATATTTTTAATAATGAATTTTCTCTGTTTTAATTCATAAGCTTAGCTAACAATATAGGAATAGCCTACACCAATAGTGAAATCCTATTTGTTTTCACACATAAACATTATAAATTAACTTAAACATTCACTATCTAAGAATATGATTTGAAAGCATAGACACCCTCAAAAATCTGTACTTGATTTGAATTCTCATTGAATCTGTAAATATCAGTTTTGAAAATAAACCTTAAAACACATCTCAGGATAGACTTTTGTTCTAAAAGCCTAAGCCCCTGTGTGTTCGTGTATCAGTAAGAAACATCACATTCAACTTCATGTTTCATTAGTTTGAGTTTATACTTGGCTGAAGGATTCAAACAAAAAGGATTAGAGCTGTCTTTCCTTCCAAAATCTTTTTTATTAAACTCCTTGATATTTTCTTAAGGACTTATAAACCCTGAAATGAGATAATATATAAAAAGTTCTTTATAATGAGAAATAAGAATGTGTGTTTTTTTTTAATATCACCCAATGTGTGTTCCTTTACCTTTATCAGTAAGTTTGTTTTTCTTTCTGTACCACAACACACCACTGAGGAAGGAAGCCAAATCATGAGGCCAGGTGTCCCCAAGAACAAGAAGGATAACAGGAAGAGGAAGTCCCACTTGTCAGGAAGTCGAAGTCTCATTGCTTCCAGCTTAGAGGAGTATGGAAAGGGAAGAGCAACAGATGCAGGTGGAATAGATCAGACTGAACGCTTCTCCTCCACATCCATAGGACTGATGCACAAGGGCAAGATGTTGTGGAGATATTTACATGACTGTGGGGGACACATGTAGATCAAGAAGAGAGGTCTACTTTCCCCATGGTGTTCTTCTAGGTGAAAGATCTTCAAGGGTGCAGCAGTGATGGGTAGAGACATTTTGATAAAATGAGCTTGAGCTGACCCTAGGGGATGTGGCCTATGTCCTACCCGAGGTGGGAGATATAGAAGATTCTACATTCCCAGGATGAAATGTCAACTGCTTAATGGATTGAGGGATTCATGTCCACTTGAATTTGAAAATATAAATATGGAGAATTGGTTACCAGACGTAAGGAAAGAAGATCATGGATTACAGCTAGGTATCTCCAAGATGTCCCAGGTAGTCAGCATTCACCATCAGACTAGACCAGCCAGCAGTGAGACCAGCATGATTCCATCTCCAAAAGCCATGACATCACTTGAATTCTCCCATATATATTGACAAAAAAGGGTTTAATGGGAAAATGACATGAACTCTCATTGATTATTTCCCCCTCCCCAAATTTAATAAATACAAAGTGGCTGTTTAGCCCCGAAATATTAAATAATAATAATAATAATAATAATAATTGGAAAGTTTCTTTATTGTCCTCTGACTCTAGCCAACTGGATAAAGGCTTATGAGAAAGATGATACTATTCATTAAAAACATAAAGTTAGACGTTTTTGTACATCTGAATAGTAAAGTACAAGAAAAAACAGAAATACTCTACCTTCACAAATATGTGAGTTTTTATTTATGGAATTATCCATCCTCCAAATCAAAATGGTGTATATTCCACATAGGTATTGAATAAATATTTGTTAAATGGCTCAGTGAACTCCAAGATGGTTTCACTGGTATGGTATTAGAAATGCCAACACCTCACACAATCTTTTTCTCATCAGCATCAAGAGCATTTTAATGGGAGCCAGAGTAGAATTGGTCATAATACTGGTAACTCTATTCATTGAAAGACACATATGCTGCATCTTTATTATTTAAGAATAATGGTCTATTCTGGTCCCTGTAAAGACTACCATAGACTTTGGCTTAGAAACAAAAGAATTTTTATTTCTCATTGTCCAGGAGGCTGGGAAATCCAAGATGAAGGTGCTGGTCAGTTCAGTATCTGGTGAGGGCTCTTTTCCTGGTTTATAGATAATCACTTTCTTAATGTATCTCCTATAGTGAAAGGGTCTTTTTTATAAGGCTATTAGATTCCTTCCTGAAGAGTCCACCTTCCAAGACTTCATTGTCTCTTGACACCATCCCCCGGTTTCATTCCATTGAGGATTAGGTCTCAAATATGAATTTTTGGGACACACAAATATTTAGTCCACAGCACCTCTCTGTGGTCCTCAGATACAATGCGTAATGCAAGATGGACACGTATAAACCCAAACTCCCTTATGGAGGAAAGAAATGAGATTTACAGGAACAGTCTTACTGGGGACAACCTCACCTGAGTACAAAATGGTGCACACATCAGAGTAATGGGAACAGATCTTAAAAGGGGCCATAAATACCTAACAGAGGTGCTTAGAATGGCTTTCCTGCCCACCAGGCATTTTGGAGCCATCCCTCATAAATGTAGAGCCCAAAGAGAGGAGTTAGACAGCACATAATTCTCTGAGACAAAAACTGTGCCCTCATTAAGAGGATTCAATAAAAAGACTCCTGTCTTCTCTCGCTCCTTCCAACCACAACTGGAGAGGAAGAAAGAGGGCCGGGAGGGGGAAGAGGGAAAGAGGAGCTGTGTCAGAGCAGACCACCCAGCCCATCCCTCTCTCTCTCCTAAAGCCACTACAGCCGCAGGCCTGGCCACCCAAGCAGGAGGGAAAAGACAGAGGGTATTAGGAATGAGAGGGGAGGCTTTAAATAAACAGGACTGATTCTTCAGAACCCAAATGAGACACTTCAAAAAACCAAAAGGGACTGAAAAGTCAGAGAATCAAGCTGAGACATCGTTAAACAGCCCCAATTCCCAGAATAGAGAATGTGGTTGGCAAAGTAATTAGAAGAAATAAAACTGTTTCATGTTTGTCCCACACTCAGAAAAAAAAAATTTTTTAAAGATTCCTTAATAAACTCTATATGAGGCTCATGTCTCCTACATCTCTGGGTTGCTTTGAAAATTAAAGGTGTTCATTACACCACCTAGTGCCTAGGAAGTACTTAATAAATGCCAACATCCTTCTTCCCTTTTTCTAAATGATTCCCAATACATTTTTATCTCCATGAGAAGAAGGTACTCACATATAAACTTTGAGAAATAAGTCATTTACATGAAAGTTTTAACATACAATTATGTGTCGGTGTATATGTGCATGTATGCATACCGGTGTGTTCAAATGAAGTGGAACCTCACTGTCACCCTTTCCTCTGTGTTATAGTGACGAAGCTGGAACTATGTTTATAACACAGGGCACCAGCAGATCAACCACACCCTTGAGGTTGGTGACTCAAAAGAGCTAGAGAGGGTCATGGATTCCAGTGTGAATTTCCTCTCTTACACTTCACATCTATCATTTCTTCCCAACCATCTGCTCTACTGAATTCAAGCTCTCACACCAGAGACCAAAGCAACAGAGGCATGCAAACTGTTTCACCAGCTCTGCTGATGTAGTAAAGTCAAATCCCCATGGTCAACCCCCTTCTTTTATACCCATCTAGTATTTCTCTTTTGGTAATAGGAGCCTGGGTAAAGCCCTTCATCAGTGGTGCTACGGTTGCAGGTGGTAACCTCTTTTTTGTTAAGTTGATTTCAAGAGCATGATGAGTCTTCCATGTGGTAATGTCTAACGTAGAGAGAAGAACTGAGGTCAAGGACGTTCAGTGATCTCATGATCATAATCAGCCTGACTTTGCACTCATTCAGGGACTGCGGTAGGACCTCTCTAGTTTTATCATCTCCAGTAACACTGAATTTAACAGTTTATCAAAGCAGTCTCACTGTCTTCTCTAAGAGTCAGAGAAATGCAAGAAAATTTACCATGGGAAGGGAGGGGGCTGAAAAAAAGAGAATAAATTCACTATACTTTCCGAAAACGGTCACTTTTTCATGTCACATTCTGTATGTCATAAGCCATAGGTTACTGCGTTCATTATTTCATCAGTAAATACAGAGTCCGGGTGTGTAAAACCCTCTCCCATTGACTGATCAAGTTAGACTGGAAAAGATTTCCCGGGAAATAAATAAATCAGTGAAAAGCTCATCAGTAATTTTGCTTTTATAACCATGCCTGAGACCCACAGCAAAGAGTAAACACATCAAAGAACAATAGATAAAGTACTATTAAATGCAAAAGAAAAGTAACATAATTCCCTACATGTTAGAAATACTAATCCAAGCAAGAAAAAAGACTGGTGGTAGCAAAAGGTAATCATTCATGTGCTTTTCACTGTAGTTTTCTTGAACTTAGCCGCCTATTACCCCATTAATTATCCCAGCAGTTCTCAACCTTTCTCCCCTACACACTTGATGGATGGCATGTGTGACCTATTACCATGGGCATGCCTACATGGTGCAGGACTCCCAAGCTTTCGCTGTAACTTTTTGCTTTGCCGTCAAGTTCAAAGTCACATATTGGACTATAGGCGAAAGACAGACTTTTCCTTTTTAAAAACAGAAATAACCTTGAATCTACGCAAATATATGAAGTCAGTGATTCACATACTGTCATCAAAACACTTTTACTACCAACAAGTCTGATGGTCCCTTATTGTAAGGCAATAGTATTTTGCCATAATTGAGAACTGATGGTTAATAAAACTATTATTTCCTTCCAAGACTTTAGAAGACTACCTATACTGCCAACACAGATGACATAAGGTGTCTCAGTGACAGGAGGCATCTTGGTCTCAGAGAGCTCCTCACTGCTTTAGTAATTAGGCTTCCAAAAACACTACCACAGGCACCGTTACCAGACCTCCAAAGCACCTAGCTATAGAAAGTGAAAATTCTGTTTGGTTTGTAAAGACCCAGTCTTGGATGATGGAACAAGCTCAGGTTGATGAAGCCACAGAGACACATGCTTTCTCATTTGGCATCTGTTCTTGTCCAGTGCTCCATAAAAGTGTCCATTAAAATGGCAAATGACACCAAAAATGCAAAGAGGACACACGTCAGGAGGAGAGGTTGGTCAAGTTCATTTCACACCTGTGGGTCAGCTCCCTCCAGGTTCTCCTCCCACACCTGCAGAGAAATCAGGCTCTGAGGAGTTAAAGATCAAAAAGACTTAACAGCTCATCTGATCCCACCGCAGGCCTCTCAGCAGGAAAATGGCCTGGGCCTTCCACTGGAGGGGTCTGGCTTTGTGTGTTTGGGGTGAGGACAGCTCTCTTGGAGATCAGGGCTGCCTGGGCAAAAGGAAACTCTGATCTCCCAAGGAGGCAGAGGTGGGCATGGAACAAACAGAAAAAGGTTTTAGATGTGCAAAGGCCTCTCTTGTTAAGGGGGCTCAAAGAACTTTTTTTCCATGTGTACTGCTAAAGGGAAAAAAAATTAAAAAGCTATTTAAACAAAAACTGACTGCAGCTGTGTCTGCTTTCTCCACCAGTGACATAATTCATCTTTGGGGTAAAGAGTTCTTTTGTTTCAGCCTATTTTGACCCTCCCCCTCCCACCATGAGGAGAAAATGAAGACGCTTGGGCACAACATGAAGGAGTTTGTGTGAGACCAAAAGTACAGATGCACCAACAGCCTCACGTAAGACATCTAAATCGCTCTTAATGAAATGAGGAAGAAATTGTGGTTCTCTTGCAGACCTTGAGACTGCCTCAGTTTCAGGGGTCTGAGGAAAGGTGAGAGAGATACAAGGAATTTTTAGAGCAGCGGTTCTCAAACTTGGCTGAACATTAAAATCAACTGAGTAGACTTGAAACGTTGATCTCATCCCCAAAGATTCTGATTTAGTTGGTTTGAGGCAAGTCCCGTGCACTGGGATATGTAGACTCCCTTTGGGTGATTGGAATAAATAGCCTAGACTGAGAACCCTGGAATGGTGAGACCATAGCAGAGAATTTTGCAGAAGGACAAAGCCTATGAGAATGTCCCTATTTTAGGAAGAATTTGATCTATTTATAAAACTACATTTGTCACTAAATTGGACATTGTTTTCTTCTCTGTAATATAATCAATTTCACTTTTCACCCTCTACGACCTTTTAAAACTTTTCCACCTGCATTCACGCCAGCCCTGGTGAAGAGTTTTCTGTGGGGCAGAGGAAGAGTACCCAAGAGAAGGGCAGAACAACACAAGACTTGGTACCTTAGTTGCAGGAGCTACATCACACATCATATGTCCCAAATTTTCTGTTTTGCAATCACTTGAAATCTTGCCTGCAATGAGCTCTAAAATCAACTGCTGCATCTCCAGCTGTATCATATATATTAAATGAGATAAATGCGAAGGTTCTCCAGTAAAATATGGCACATAGCATTTATCAGTTTATAAACATCTCCAGAGTAATGAAATCATATTTTATGCCTGCACTTGTTTTCATTTTGATTCATGTGCTCATTTCAATTATAATTAATCAATTTAATTTTTGTATCTTGTGCTAGATTTTTATTCCATGGGTCAAAGATTCACTGATGGATGGCAACCGTTGAAATTATTCAAAATATGTACATAGAAAAAAAGAACTTTCTTCTTAGACTCTCCTCTCACTTCTTCCCTCTCTGCCACCTACCAATGTTAATAACCCTAAGAAGGAGGAGAGGAAAATTTTGTTCTGTTTCCACTCATTGGGATCATACACTACATTTAACAATAGCTTGTTTTTCTCCCTGATGATATTCCTCCAGGTTAAAAAAATGCAATCAGTTTATTTTCAAAGATGTGTAAAAATCCCATAGTTTATTCAAATCTTTACCTATGGGTGGACATTCCGGGTGTGTCTTGATTTTTTTAATATTTTTTTCTTCATCATTCTGAATCTGCAACCCACAGACTTTCACATGCTAAGCAAAGGCTCTAATGTTGAGCAACTTCTCCAATCCTAATTGTGTTTTTATATTGTTTATTTTTTCTTTATTTCATTTGTTTTTCCACTACAATTTGGAAATATTATAAATGTACACTTAAGCGTATTGGTTGCACATGAGGCATTTTAACTTGGAGAAATATAAAAATAAAATAATTTTATTTTTTCCAATAACTACTCTTACCCATACTCTGTCAAATTTTCCTTTCCATAAAAAAAATCCCATAATCTTTTGGTAGTTTTTCGAGATAAGGCAACCTTATTTGGACTCAAAAGGTTTGTCCTTGTTCATTCTAAAACTTGAATTTTACATTGGAGTCCAAGTTCTGCATTACCCTTCTAATAATGTTCCAATATCAGCAAGACTTGCATCATTAGTAAATGCCAACATTGACCTGGGAAAGTAAGAGTATTCAGTCTTATATCTACACTCAAGTTTTAATTTTTGAAAAAAAAAATAGCCACACAGCCCCTTGGACCACCTTGCTAAATATCCTCTTGTTCCAGGTTTTTTACTTTGGTGGGTTAAATTTGCATAGAAAGGCTGATGGATAGTATTGTATATTTTTTAATAGATAGATATTGCTAGATTACTTTCCAAAAGTGCCAGACCAATTAATTCATCATCCTCAAACCATGTTGGAGGGTACCATTCATTCCTTCATACCCTGGTCTTCCTTTGATACATGTTGTTAAATTTTTATTTTTAAACCAATTATTTTGATAAGACATGGGTACACATTACACTAAAAAATGCTCATGTTTTTATTTTAGAGCTTTGTGAGATTGAAAAAAAAAATTTTGAAGACACTGACTATGTGGACATGAGTCATTGAACAAACATTTACTGCAGCCCGTGCATCTTGATTTATACAGTGAAGAAACTGAATAACGTGACTTTCATCAGTGGTGCTGGAAGATTCTGATGATAATCATGACTTTCCCAATGCGATGGGGGACTCCTTAGCCAAGGCCCTACTCCTTGAGGGTGAGCAAATAAACACATTTATAGGAAACAGATGGACATAGGGAGACTTTTCACTGTAACAAATAGCGTGTCAAGAGGATGACTTTTTTTTTCTCCAAAGACTGCAGAGAGCTGAGATTTCCTTTGGTGTGGATGGAAACTGCTCCATGCATCAACCAGACCTTCAACCCAAGTGTGCAAATGAAAAAGATGAGGATGAAGAATTGGCCAAATATCTGAAATTCCAACTTTGAGATTGCCTCCAGATCTGACGGTATCTGAACTGAGATTGCTCATGCTTCACTCCTTCCCAGGTTTGGTTCAGTTCCCTTTGAAAGGGGCATTGGCTTTCTACTCCCAGATGTTTTTGAGATGGACACAGTACCTTTGAAAAAATCTCTGGGTTAGGAAAGAGAACATGGCCTGTTCTAGGAAGTAACAAACCTAAAAAATAGGATCATAATTTTGATTGGAGGGAAGGAATTTTCCAAGATGTTTCTATCTAAGGAAAAGCAATTAGTGGAGGTCAGATGACTTCTGTGCTATTACAGATGATTTAAATGCTATTGTTCATATGTTTTAAGTATCTGTACCAGTGTAATGCTAAACTCCAAGGGAACAGCATGACTCTTCTCTATTGTCCCTAAAGGAAAGGTGGATGATAAAACCCCATGGCCCCAAATGACTCCCTTTTGTTCGCCCAAACCTAGCCAATCAAGGGAACAATGAGAGCAAGCCTGGGCCACAGGGCAGGTACATATCATCTTGAAAGATGCTGATTTTCTCCTGTGTACACTGAAAATTAAGGAAGCTAATTGTTATCTGTAGAAAGCAACTTTTTTGCATATCTGCTGTAGCAATTGCACCTTGAGATGCAGGTCAGACAAACAAGCTAACACTGGTGGTGTGGCTACTTCTGTAGCCTAAGATAGAAAAATTCTTTTCTGAGTGGGGACTGGTGTAGAACTGAGTGCACTGTGGAAAGGATATATGTCACTTGTCCAGCCAGCCACCACTGGACAAATCACCATGGGAGAGGAGATGCATTTTCCTGGGAAAGTACCTTGAGGGACAGAAGTGCTGTCAGCCTTCTTGAAGCAATCACTGATCTCTTACAAGCTTTCCTCAGTAAATCCTATGTCTCCCATGCTGTCTTGGGGCACTTTTCTTCAGTCTCTCTAAAACCTACCCCATCATTCTGGCAAGACTGGGCTGTGGAGGAGACACCCACCTCGTTCCTGTGACCCAGATGTTAAGAGCAAAACTGTTTTTAGCTACAGTGGGGAATCTCAGGGTTTCACCTTCATGCAAATTAAAAATCTGGAATTTCCTAATTATAGGGTACTGGTAAGGGAAGCTTAACCTGCATACCTAACTTTTAAATTCCAACGTGTTCCTTCTACAATCTAAATATATGACTTTCCTGGTTCTTACCATTAAAAAGGTACTTTTCCATTGGATTCTAAAAAGAGTTTTAATCCCCTCATTTAAGACTAATAGCCACTCTAATAGCTTCTCTCCATCTGATTAGGATCATTCTCATTTCCAGATTTCACAGTCATACTTTCTATGATTTAAATGCATACACTTTTTTCTATTTGACAAACCAAGAATAAGTATAACAAGATTGAAAATTGTGTTTGGCAAGCAAGGTAGTGCCACAGTTCTAGTAAAGCTTCTACAAAGTTTAAGATCAGTGGAGCCGAGCTGAGCAAAATATTCTCAGGTTCACTGCAAGGACTCTAAAGAGTCTCTTTAACAAATCAAGGTGACATTCAGGAGTGGCTCAGGAGCAATACCCTTCCACCCTAGCTTGTGTCAATTTTTGTCACAATGAGGAATCAATGTAACTATTCTACCCCAGGCATGAGAGCTGCCTTTTGATGGGGTCTAACAAAATAGAAAATTGAGGTTAAATGAGAATAATGCTAAATTCTGAAAAGAGGCTGATCTTACAAAATCTATCCAAATACATTAGACACTGAAGATATGAGTTGCGGATATGCAGATGAAAATTAGAGATAATCACTATAAATGGAAAGCAAATGGAGAAATTAACAAAAATACCATTCTGATGAGATTTTTTCAAAATATTTTTAGATTCTGATAGATCCATTAGATAAAAATAAATGAACATGATAAATAATATCAATTTAAGGAACATTATGTTTTAAAATATATTGGAACATATAAACTATATCTATTATAGTGCTTTTTCAAACACCTATAGAATATTTGTAAAGGTTGATCATACATCATGACATTAATAAAATCTTCCTATAATAAGTTCTCATAAGAAGTTCTCCAAAACCAAAAGAACACCCCAGAAGAGTTGTGACATGCACAGAGCACATGGAGATGATTATTTCTAAAGATTCATGCAAACTTAGGTGCTATTTAGATTGTTAGTAGCCAAAAGTCAGAGTAGGTGTTTAACTCGGCTTTGCATCACTGTGACCAAAAGACTTAATAAGAAAAATTTACAAAAAGAAAATTTCATTCTGGCTCATAGTTTCAGAGTTTCAGTCCAGCTGGGCAATTTGGCTCTGGCCTGAGATGAGAAAGCCCATCATGACAGAAGGACAAGACAACTCAGGACATGGCAACCAAAAAGGAGAGAGAGAGAGAGAGAGAGAGAGAGAGAGAGAGAGAGAGAGAGCGCTCCACTTATTAAGGGCAAAAGTGTAAACCACAAAGTCACACCCTGAGTGACCTGCTTCATCCAGCTATATCCTTTCTGCCTACATCTACCACCGAATTAATCCATATCAATGGATTAATACACAGATTGGATTGCAACTCTCATAATCTAAACATTACACCTCTGGACATTCTTGTATTGTCTCACACATGAGCTTTGGGGGAACATCTCATGTTTAAACCATAACTGAGATAAACAGGATTTGCTGAATTGCATTGTATGCTCACATAAAGCAAATAAGAATTATCCCAAGTTATCAACTTTCCATTTCTCCATCACACTGAACTGCCTGTTCTCCTGATTCAGTCTAATGAAAATGGCAATACTCATCAAAAGGATTTTTTTAATAAGTCCTTTTGAGCTATTTCTAAAAGATACTCTCTGCTGAAACTGAATGGTCCCAGAACCACAGGAACGCCTTCTTGGTTCATTCCATACCTAGACAACTTGATGCAAAACACGCCTGTGTTGCTAAACTGCTCTGTTGAGAAAGGCTGGAAGAACAAATATCGAGCAACCAGGCAATCTAACCTCGTCTTCTTGATTCTGAGCTGCCTCAAACTGATATTTTTTCAATGAATCACCCACTTTCAGATTTGCATCTGAGACCCACTGATCTTATTATTAGGCAAATTCACAAGTCTCAATCTCCAGCTTGTGTTAGTCATCATTGATACACTCTAGAACTACCAGGGTCCACGCAAGAATTGGAGATAAAAGCATTTAAAATCAATGGGCTTTGGATATCTTTGTAAGCTTCCCGGTATATCTTGAAAGGAGGGGAAAAGTATCCTGATGAAGTTAACAGAATACCAAGGTGAGAGAAACAAGGCAAAGGCGAAATGGGAATGTGTGCAGAGTGATAAATTGACTCAACGTCAAGTGAAATAGATTTTGAAATAACTGTGAAAAGTATAAAATGTCTGAGCACACACACACAAAAAAACCCTACCACTGACAAAAGATGAATAAATGCAGCACTTCAAAGGAGAAATTTCCCCAGCTGTGCCTCACAGGAATCTTCAAATCTTCAAAAGCTGTTCCATATGAGATGGGGGGGGGGACATTTTGATACTAAATAGAAACAAATATCTATATGTAAAGATATGAGAGCAGAAGTTTTGGAGAGAGCTATTTGCTCTCATTAGGATCCCTGAACAGAGGTCATGTGGGTTGCTTTTTAAGATATTTGGGGTTGAATTATTATAGCTTGAGTTCAGAGAATGAAATCCCCTGGGGTGAATTTTGTTCTTATTCCCGGGAGAAAGTGCATAAAGTCATTCTTCAATAATCACAGAGTAAATACCTGGGGGAACCCTGAGAAGTTAGAGGAGAAAGGTAGAGCACAGAGACCCTGGTGTGGGCATAAGAACAAATGCTTGGTGTGCTTATGAGTTATTAGGAATGAAGCAGATCACGCACGTGAGCAGGGGTGCACGTCACTGAAACCAAAGGCCTGGATCAGATCGGGTGTCAGCTCCCTCCTGTGCTCGCTCTCAGCTCAATGGAGGATCCTTCTCCTCTCCAAGCCTCCATGTGAGCCACTCTCATCATTCACACAGCGGGACCTCAGCTCCCTTCCTTAGAGTGTCTGATCACCTGTTGTAGCAGGAAATCTTTCTTCTACAGCATCTGCTATATTCCTCTCATTGTCATTTATATCCCCTTAGCCCTGGGTTCAGTCTTAAGCCAGACTGGCCAAGCACCAAAGAGTAAGCCGTCCTCTGTGTTTCTCCTGAAAGGAAAGAAACAAACCAACGAACAGAACAGACAACAGCAAACTTCGCTCCAGAAACCATCAGGCTCACAATTCTGCAATCACGCAGGGCCTTGCGCTCAGAAGGGACCCTCTGAGGTTTCGTACCCTGTGATTATTCAAAGATGATTTTGAATGGGTGTTTTGCAGTGATTGTCTGATGGAGCAGGGAACAGGCTCTGGTAACTTAAGAGTTTTTGACTTACCTTTATTCTCACCTCCTAGAACCTCCAGCCTCCCGTGGATGCATTTCTGCAGGCTTGGTTTTCACCTCCGGGCTTCTGGCCCTGCCCTGCCTGATCTTCCACTGTCAATAACCACAGCCAGCCAAGTGAATTCCCTGTAAGGCCACACTGTTCTGGAAGGCAGGTTCAAAGGTTTCATGAGAAGCCACAATAGAGGATTTCAGATCTCATGCTGCTAAGGGGAAAGCTTAATACTTATTTTAAACCTTCCCTTCTCCCCTCTCCAAATGTGAACCCCATTGTTCAAGACCACCATGAACCATCTACTTCTCTTGCTTGTCCCATGAAGCATGAAGTTCACCACAGGGGAGATGCTTCCAAGGAACATCATATGGGTCTGATTGTGGACTGGGTCATCTCCCCCACAGTCTTCCAGGAGGAAGTGGGTGCTCAGGTCCCTAGAGATGAGGGCATGTGGAGATTAAGGGGTTGGGGCTCTGAAGGCAGATTGCCTCTGAATCCAGGATCCTGGGGTGATGACTTGGGAATGTGAGCCAGTTACCTGACTGCGCATGTTACATGTTCCTCTGTAAAGCAGGCAACCAATAAGACATAGCTCATAGGCTTTTTTGAGACTAATTGTAGCTAACACCCAGAAAGGGGGCATGTGGACATGAGCACAAGACCCTGCATATACTCAGGGAGGCCATGGTCACTCATGGCAGCTGGGACAGCCTACAGGCAATTGCCAGGCTTCATCTCTTAGATAATTGGTGTTTCTCCCCAACCCTAGCTCTGCCTATTCCTTGCATCATTCTATCACAACTCTGAAAGACAGAACTTCTACAATCTTAAAGACAGTCTGGCCAAGAGTGAGAAATGGAAGACAGTTATGGCACACGTTAAATACGATCTTATTGAAAGAAAATAGAGACAAATATTTGGAAAAATATTATAAAATTGACAGATCCCAATGAACTGAGATTCTTTTAGGGCAGATACTATGACTTTGTTCTTGTATTATGTAAGAGTGTGTGTGTGTGTGTGTGTGTGTGTGTGTGTGTGTGTTTCAGGTTTGCTTAAACCTATGACTCTTGTTTGACAAATATATAAGGGTTCATGAAAGTTTCCACCAAGATTTAAGAGGAAGACCTGGAGCAAGGTAAAGTGTTGCCAGGACAAGTCCCTGTGTGCTGCCTCTGAGAGACCAATGCTTGAGGTTGTAATGGTGGCAGGCTAAAAAAGCCCATGAGCACTGCAGCCTGAGGAAAAAACGCCTCATAGTCAAGTGTCCTGGCCACTGTAGGTGGACTCAAGGGGCCTCTCTGCCCAGCTGGTCTTGGTCTTATTTTGGCCTCAGTCCTTCTGCTGGGCCCTAGTCCTTCATTTTGAAATGGGAATGATTATTGTGTACAACTGTATTTTAAATACATGAAACTTGTCTTTGACTCTTACAGGGTATCACCACCCAGAGTTGGTCTGAGGTCTCAGAGGAGACTTGGACTTGGCCTGGACTTTTGGGCAGTGCCAGAGCTGTGGACACGATGAGACTCATGGAGACAAAGGGCATGCATCTTGCTCTGTGGGAAAGATATGAGCTTTTTAGGAGACAGAAGCAGAATGTTAAGGTCTGGATGTGATGCTTGCCAAGTAGCTCCTGTTAGTGCTAGAATATTCAGAGGTCACAGGATGAGATTGTGAGATCTGAAAGCTAATGAATTCATCCTAGTTTGAATGAACAGACTGGGTAGGTGTGACATGTTTGGAGGAGTTGAGTCCCTGGGAGTTGGCCCTAGGAGTGTTCTTCCTGTGGCCCTTTCCTGTCTCTGTTTTCTGACCCCCGTCTGTTGATACATTTCCCCCACTGGGCCCTCCCTCCATGATGGGCTGCTGTAAGGGAGCTAGTTACCTATAATCTCAGAAAATGTGAGGCCCAAATGTACTTTCCCTTCTCTAATTTGTTCTTGTCATATACTGTGGTCATAGGCACAGAAAAAAAAAAATGACCAAAGCAATGAGATGGGTCCTGTGGTTTTGTATCCTTTTTTTCTGGTTTCACACTTGTGGCTCTAGTTTGTTCCTCTATTGACAAAGTAGCCAACAGTCTTGGAATCCAGGCTTCTGACAGTTGCACTTCTCAGTTATAGAATTCAGTATCTGAAGGACTTCAGGTAGCCTGTGTCTGCCTCAGGAGTTGGCAGCATCTCTTTCCTAAGGAAGTACAAGAGCCAGGTGTGACAGTCTACAAGGTACATGAGTGTGTGTGTGTGTGTGTGTGTGTGTGTGTGTGTGTGTGAGAGAGAGAGAGAGAGAGAGAGAGAGAGAGAGAGAGAGAACTAATGTTTGTATATTCTCTTCCCCAATAACTTGCTGGAGCACCATGAAAATGCTGGACTAAAGATGCAATCAGATGATGGCAGGATGGGCATTTAAATAGCTGTATTCTTTCTAGAAAGTAATTTAATATCAATTATCATAATTTTATAATATTTGTAATCGTGGATCCAATAATCCAACCTATAGGACTCTTGTGCCCTTGACTGGAGAGTGCAAATACAGGATGCACTTCTGCCTGAGTGGGATAGCTGGGGATGGATAAAGGAATGGGCATCATTTGGAAAAGTAAATGAGTCCCTTTCCCATATCACCTATTAATGTTTTTCTTTTGAAATTTCCAGTGTCCAGGGAGACTGCACATTTGAGCCCTTGGACCCCATGGATGACTCGTCCCCTGGCAGCAGCTGCCCTGTCATGGAGCGCAGCATTTCAGAATCCAAATCCGACCAGAGCCTCTCGGTAGGCCATTTCCCCTCTGAGGCTGGCCCTGACTGTGAGGCTGTCATACCCTGTGAAGATTTGCCTTCTGAGGGTCCTTCCTCCCTCCCTCCTGTCCAAGGGGCATGTGGAACCAGCCATGTAAGGGGACCCATGGGGAGAAGAAATGGAATTCAAGACAAACCAGAGAAGCTTCACGAAAAAGCCATCATGGAGA
This sequence comes from Ictidomys tridecemlineatus, assembly GCF_052094955.1. Classification (NCBI taxonomy): domain Eukaryota; kingdom Metazoa; phylum Chordata; class Mammalia; order Rodentia; family Sciuridae; genus Ictidomys; species Ictidomys tridecemlineatus. Next base: position 83,306,000 of record NC_135485.1, on the reverse strand, counting down.
TCATGTATGCCTATCTGAGCTGCCTCCATGAAGACTCAGTAGCTAACTGGGCTCAAAGTGACGACTACCAGAGGATGGACAAGTGCCAACAGGAGACGATGACCCAGTCATTCTGTGAACTGGAGGATATCATGAAAAATATTAAGGAGTTTCTAGACAATCCAGATGATGAAGACAATGACCCAGTGCTCTCTGATTCTCCTCTGGACAAGGATGTCCAGCCGTCCAGCAGTGTATCTTCCCATATGGATCAGATCAGTCCTGAAGAGCAGGAGGCTGGTCAGGACTTGCCCAAGTGTCAACGAGCAGAAAATGGAGACCCCAAGCAGTGTCCTGGGCTTGAGGAGGATGAAATTGTTGAGGTGAGCACAGAGCTGACCCCCTGCAGAGGAAGGACAGGCCCAGTGGGGGTGCCAGGTGGGACAGCATGGAGTCCTTGTACCTGCTGTGAAGCAGAGGAGGACCCCAGTGTCTGGGCAGATGAGCAATGGGAGAAGGTCCTCAGCCAGGAAAGGGGTCAGGGAAGAGGTGTTGGGGAAATGCCAGGGAGCACTGAGAGAGAGAGAGGGGAGGACAGAGAGAAGCACCTTACAGACCAGTGTGTGTGCCTGTGTGTGGCTTTAATGGGAGTGAGTCCTGAAACTTTACATTGACAGTTGGCTTATTTAGGTAAAAACATAAATTGGAAATCCATAAATGAGTAATATTGGCCCCATTGCTGCTGACCCTGAATGTCTCTAACTCCTCCTCTTTGTCTTGGCAGATGGAAAGCCAGGAGCCTGGCACTGCAAAGAGCTCCCCAGGGTCATCAGAGCAGTCAGAGGAGGGGGACCTGCCTTCAAAGAAAGTACTTCCTGTCTGAATTTCCCGGGATTCTTCCACTAGCTGAGGATGCCAATGGTTTCTTCCCTGCCAGGGAGAAAGCACCGTGAGAGGGCCAACAAGGTCCCATTCTGCTGCCACTAAAGAAAAGACATTTGGTTGGAGGCCACAGGCTCCAACCTCAAGAATCCCTCCAGTTAGGAACCCTATGCACCCAGAATTTTAATTGATTCCCCAGCCTGTGTTGTAGAGTTAGCCTGGTTTTCTGTTTTCCTAATAAATGTTCTTGTTTTGCATTTCTTCCTCCTCTTCCATCATAACATCTGGGCCCAGGTTGAAAGTAGGTAGGTTGACCAGAAGACTGAGGTTGACTCTGAGGACATCACAGGGAGTATCCTGCCTCCTACACAGAAGGCCTTCATCTCTCTCTCCCTCGGCCCCTTCTTACTGTATTTCCCCATACTTTGTCTATTATTTCATTCATTTTAACCTCTGTTACCATTAACTCCTACCTGCAGTGTCAGAACCCCTGTGACTCCCACATGGCAGGATGGTTTGGGGGGAACTTCTGAGTCTGGAGTGAGTGGCAGAGGGCAGTGAGTCACTGGGAAGGCCATGTCAGTCAGTAGTGTTAGACAGTCAGGGAGCTGTTCTCATGACCCTGGGGACCAGGTGGTTGTAGCATGTTATTCTAAAATGTCCTGGCATGGTGGCTGGTTCTAGCAAATCTATTGGCATAAGGGGCAACATGGAGGCGGGGAAGGTGGGGGCTGGGCATGCCACTTAACCACACTGAGCCTGGTGTCTTCATTCATAAGTTCTGGGAGATGATATTACAGACCTCACAGGATTGTTCCAGAATGAATGAGATAATGCAAGCTCTTGATAAGGACTGTGGCTGGTGGGGGTGGTCATGTTGCTGAGAATCCTCCCCCCCACACACACATTCAAGGCATATCTAAGAAAACGAATTGGAGTCAACTCTCATGGAGCTATTTTCCACATTGAAACCATTTTACCAACTTTAAGTGTTCAGCAGATCTTGATTTAACAAGTCCTCTCAAGCCACTGCACTGTGCTCTCTGGAATTCCTTTGCAAGTGTCATTATAACTATCCCTACAGCTCAACTTCTTTGAGGCTGGCTGGACTCATCCTTCTTATTGATACTTCCTATGTTGCCAGTTCACCTCCAGGGCCACCATCCTCCTCCTCACTCATCCACAGGTTCTCTCAAAGGCGTTTCTCCTCCTTTAGTACCACCCTGTGTGACCTTCATGGTTCACATTTTGAGAAGCCAATGAATGTTTAATCTTAGAGTCTTCCTTTCCTCAATTTCAACCTCCTTATTTCCCTCCTCCCTTTCACAGACATTGAGCACATAGAATCCTCACTAGCTTAACATACCAGAAAAGAGATCTTAATCTTTGTGGTCAAGGGGCTAATTGTTGAAGAGTTAAGCCAGGAAACATATGAGTGTAAAGGTTTGTGGGTGAGAGTATTCTGTAGCAGGTAAACAAAGAGTACTAAAGAAAGAATGATTCAACCTGAGAGAGTTGAATGTGGAAGTTCTCATAAAAAGTATCACAGAAAGTCTTTTTACATTGGTATTTTCCCTGTTTTTTTTTGTTGTTGTTAAATATCAGGGAATTTAACTGTTATTGTTAAATATTTTCCCTGTTTTTGTCGTTAAAATACATTTAAAGTGTACCAGTTTAACCACTTTTACGCATACAATTCAGTTTTATTGAGTGGCAGTAGTAATGTTCTAGTCTTGAGTCTGAAGGCTGGAGAAGCAGGAGAGCTGATGGGACAAGTCCAGTCCACGTCCAGAGGCAGGGAGGACTGATGTCCATATATTTTATCCCCAAAGTAAAGCAATATATTAATATGAAATAGCATTAAAACATGCATAATGTAAACTTCAAGAATAATGTGAACATTGAGAACAGTGCTTGTGAGGGAAGTGGGAAACACTGGGTACAGCAAACAAATGGGAAGTCAGGGGCCTAAGTTTTATCTATAATATATTTTGTGTGTGTGGGGAGGTTCAGGGATGGAACTCAGGGGCCCTCGACCACTGAGCCCGTTCCCCAGCCCTATTTTGTGTTTTATTTAGACATAGATTCTCATTGAGTTGATTAGCACCTTGCTTTTGAACTTGTGATCTTCCTGCCTCAGCCTCTGGAGCTGCTGGGATTACAGATGTGCACCCCCACACCTGGCTATCATGCATTCTTACTAGTAAGTAATGAATCAAATATAACAAAATGTTAAGGCCTGACAAACTTAGATATAATACATGGTGGGTCGTTTGCAATACATGGTGGGTTGTTTTATCCTTTTTCCCACTTTAATTCATTTTTCTTTGAACTTTTCATCTTGGCCTCAGTGGGCACTTCCAGAGAAGGTGCAAGCCTACTGAAGGGCATCCATATGTCCCTCAGCCCACTGCTCCAAGGGTGACATCTACACGGCTACCACAGTGAGCAGACCACGGTAGGAACTTGGGTGCAATACCATTGACTAGAACAGAGACAGCACTGGAGCGGCCCCAGTTCTTCCACTAAGGTCCTTTTCCTACTCTATGAGCTCATTAGAATATAAGTTTCACTTAAATGTACTTTCCCATGAATGGCCTGCACTTTCCCGACAAGGATCACATATTTTGTCACATGTCCCAGAGCTGGAGTTGTCTGTCACTTTACCATAATTGCAGTAAGGTGATGCATGTGGGCAAGAATCCACAGAGGCTTTGTTGAGCTTTCTGTGCATCCTATCACAGATTCAGACTGTCTCATTTTATACTTTTGAACTAGATCATAATTTCAAAAATAGAAGCCAGGTGCAGCGGTGCATCCTGTAACCCTAACCACTCTGGTGACTGAAGCAGAAGGATCACACGTTCAAGGTCAGCCTGGGCAGCGTGAAAAGACCCCATCTCAAAATAAAATAAAAAATGAGTGAGGTCAGTGGTAGAGTGCTTGTCTAGTGTGTCCAAGGTCCTAGGTGTGATCCCTGGCACTACTACAGTAGGAGGAAAGGAAGGAATGAAGGAAGACAGGGCAGGCACAGTATGTCATCTGGGATCTCTAGAGAAACATAGTGAGTAGGAGATTGTAGTCTGTGTGTGGTGGTGCATGGTTGTGATCCCAGCGGCTCAGGAGGCTGAGGCAGGAAGATGCAAGTTCAAAGCCAGCCTCAGCTACACAGCAAGGCGCTCCTAAGTAACTTAGCCAGACCCTGTCTCTAAATAAAATATAATTTTTCAAATGGCTTGGGGATGTGTCATAGAGGTTAAGCACCCTTGGGTTAAATACTTAGTACCAAGAAAAATAATAAGAAATGTGAAACACATAGAATATTGTACACATAAAGAGAGAAACTTTTCCAAGGTATGGGCTCATAGAGTTATGCAGGGTGAGAAGTCCAGGACCTGCCATTTGCCAGCTGGTGACCCAGGAGTGCCTATGGTAATGTTCTAGTCTGAGTCTGAAGGCTGGAGAAGCAGGAGGGCTGATGGGACAAGTCCAGTCCACGTCCAGAGGCAGGGAGGACTGATGTCCAAGCTCCAAGACAGTTGGGCAGAGCAGTCTTCTGTTTTATTCAGACCTCAAATGGATTTTGAAGAGGCCCACCCACACTGGGGAGAATAATCTGCTTTACTGCATCTACTGTGACATTTATTTATTTATTTGTTCATTTGTTTGTTTTGGAACTGGTTGTTGAATCCAGAGGCACTTAACCAGTGAGCAACATCCCAGCCTTTTTTATGTTTTATTTAGAGCTCACTGACCTGCTTAGGTCCTTGCTAAGTTGCCCAAGGCCAGCTATGAAATCACAATCCTCCTGCCTCAGCCTCCCAAGCCACTGGGATTACAGGTTTGCACCACCGTACCTGGGTTACATGTATTAATCTCATCCAGAAACATCCTCACAGACACACCCAGAATGATGCTTAACCAAATATCTGGAAACCTGAGAGCCCATCAAGTTGACATATAAATTAACCATCATATTAGCTTAACTTACAAGTGAGAAACTTCCTGTAGGCATTTAGGTTCCAAGTCTTGTTGAGTCCAATGGATTTCAGGGTGTCTCATCTCTTCAAGTCACTGTGGGTACTGACTTTATATCTGAAGTGTAGAGCCACAGCTTATTATCCTTTCTAATATCTCAAGAAGATGTGTTATGATCTTGCTTCATGAGAAGGCAGCTGATGCCACATTAGATGATGAAACTGTCATCTAAAAGAGATGGGCCAGCGAGTCTGACTAAGGCCCTAGAAGGAGAGGAACATTGGAGGTATTGTGAAGGAGGACCCCAAGTCCCCTAATCTGTTAGGAGAGGTAAAAGGTCAGTTTTCACTGGGAAGTGACTGCACTCCTCAGCATGGCCACCAAGGGGGATGTGTGCCATTGCTATTTCTATGATGCTTTAGAAAAACATTCTAAGTAAATAAAAAAAAACTATTAAACTACAAACAGTAAGTATTGTTTTTTTCTGGGGAAGGAGAGGGTGTGAGTGTCAGGGACATTTACTAGCTGAGTTGCACATTTCAAATGGGGACAAAATGTGTGTGTGTGTGTGTGTGTGTGCGTGTGTGTGCGCGCGCGGGCGCGCGCATGTGCTCTTCTTTCAGTAGAGAATAATAATACATAAAGATATTTCAGAGAAATGGTAGAAATAAATAAAAGTTCAAATTTTCTTGAGTCTCTCTCTCTCTCTCTCTCTCTCTCTCTCTCTCTCTCTCTCTCTCTCTCTCTCTCTCTTTTTAATTTCCAAGAGCTGTGCTTTATTTTCGCCTTTAAGCAGCATTACTGAGATATACTTCGCCTATCACAGCCTCTACTATATAGTTGAATGGTTTCTCATATATTCATCTGGCTGTGAAACCCTCACCCCTGTGTAACTCTAGACTATCTTCATCACCCTAGAAAGAACCTTTGGACACATTAGGAGGGGATCTGCATTTCCCCAGCAGCTCCTCATCCACATTCTTTCTCTCTATATTTGCATATTCTGAAGGTTTCCTATTAGAGGAAGCAGATGACATGTGATCTCTTGTGAGTGGCTTCTTTCACTGAGATCCGGTTTCCCGGGTTCATAGATGTTGTCATGAACCCATACTACATTCCTTTTCATGACGGAGTACTGATCCCCTGTGGAGATCTGGCACATAGAGTTTACCCCTTCATCCACTGATGGACATTTGGATTGTGTCCACCTTGGGGCTTTTGCATGTGAGTGTCCAGGAGCACACAAAACTAGTCATTAAAGGACTGTTGTTGTTGTTTTTTCATTTGTTATTTTGAGATATACATGACAGTAGAGTGTATTTTGACATGTTATACATACATGGCTGTAACTTCGAGTTTCATTCATGTTGTTGTACACGATGTGGAGTTTCACTGGTGTGTTTTCTTTCATGAGCATGGGAATGGTTTGTCTGATTCATTCTACCTACTTTCCTGTTCTCCTCTCCTCTCCCTTTCCTTGGTTGTCTCCTTTCAAATCTCCCTTGGCCTCAGGATCACTCTGCACTTCAGGGGTCTAGGCTGGAAACCTTTCTTTTCTCCTCAAGTGTTTATATGCTGGTCAAAGTGATCCATTAATGGTGACAGTTTTGTACAGCTCCAGTCCAACTTCACAGAAGGGGAGATACCGGTGAATTCCCTGCAAGGCCACACTGTTTGGGAAGGCAGGTTCAAAATTTCATGAGGATCCAAAATAGAGGATTTCAGAGCTCATGATGCTAAAGAGGAAGCTTAATACTTATTTTAAACCTTCCTTTTCCCCAGCTCTTAATGTGGACCCCATTGCTGAGGGCTAGCCCCATGGACCACCTATTCCTTTTGTTTGTCCCATGGAGCATGAAGTTCCCCACAGGGGAGATGCTTCCAAGGAACATCATATGGGTCTGACTGTGGCCTGGGTTAGCTCCCCACAGTCTTCTAGGAGGACGTGGGTGCTCAGGTCCCTAGAGATGAGGGTGTGTGGAGATTAAGGGGTGGGGGCTCTGAAGGCAGATTGCCTCTGAATCCAGGCTCCTGGGGTGATGACTTGGGAATGTGAGCCAGTTACCTGACTGCAGATGTTACATGTTCCTTTGTGAAACAGGCAACCCATGAGACTTAGCTCATAGGCTTCTTTGAGCATTACTAACACCTGGAAAGGGGGCATGTGGACAAGAGCCCAAGACCCTGCACATAGTCAGGGATGCATTGATCTGAGATGCTGGGTTAGCCTACAGGCAACTGCCAGGCTACATCTCTTGGACAGTAAGTGTTTCTCCCCAACCCCAGCTCTGCCTATTTCTTGCATGATGCCATGGGAACTCTGAAAGAGTAACCTACTCCAACCTTATCGAACAGAAACTAGATATTTACATCCAGTCAAAAGTGAGAAATGGAAGATAAGGTTATGCCACGCTATAAATACTAACTTTTAAATGGAAATGGAGACAAATATTTGGAAAACAGCTTATGAAATTGAACAGATCCCAGTGGGCTGAGGCTCCTTTAGGTTGGATAGGTATTTCTCAGCTCTGTTTTCTTATTACATAAAGCGTGTCTGTGCTCGTGTGTGTGCTCATGCATGTGTGCTTTGTTTTTATCAGGGGTGCTGGAACCCATGTCTCTTTGTTGACAAATACATAAGGGGTCATGAAAGCTCCCACCCAGATTTCAACAGAAGATTTGGAGCCAGGCAAAGTGTTGCTGGGCCCAGTCCCCACGGGCTGGCCCTGAGAGACCCATGCTTGAAGTTATAAATGTCAAGAGAAGCTGTGACAGAGACCCCAGGAGATGCCAGTAACATGGAGTGTCGTCTGAGCCAAGCTGGGGGCTGCAGAGACCACCAGGAAAAAAGAGCCCATGAGCACTGCAGCCAAGCCCTGAGGAAATAACAACTCACCATCAAGTGTCCTGGCCACTATAGGTGGACTCAGGGAGCCTCTCTGTCCATCTGGGTCTTGATTTTATTTTGGCCTCAGTCCTTCTTCTGTGTCCTAGTCCCTCATTTGAAATGGGGATGATTGTTGTGTGTGACTATATTTAGAATATAGGACACTTCTCTTTGACTTTTCCAGGGCATCCCAAACCAGTGTTGGTCAGAGGTCTCAGAGAAGACTTGGACTTGGCCTGGAGTTTGGGGCAGTGCCAGAGCTGTGGTCATTATGAGACTCTTGGGAGAGTCCGTTTGGACTGCATCTTGCCCTGTGAGAAGGATAGGAGCTATTTAGAAGACAAGGGCATAATTTATATTTTGGATGTGAGGTGTCCATCATAAGCTCTTTTGTTAATGCAAAAATATTCAGTGGTTAAAGAAGTAGATTGTGAGAGCTGAAACCTAATGAATTCATCCTAGTTTGAATGAACCGCTGGCTACTAATTGTAGGAATGCGGGACATGTTTGGAGGAGGTGTGTCACTGGGGTTTGGCCCTGGAAGTGTTCCTCCTGTGGCCCTTTCCTGTCTCAGTTTTCTGACCCCCATCTCTTGATACATTTCCTCCACTGGCCCCTCCTCCCCCATTATGTGCTGCTTGGAGGACCCAGAGCAAGGGAGCCAGTGCTCTATGACTTCTGACAATGTGAGGCTTAAAAATACTTTCCCTCCTCTAAGTTTTTCTTGTCATATACTTTGGTAACACTGACAGATAAAATGACTAAAGCAAAGGGATGTGCCCTTTGGTTTTCTATCCCCATTTTCCTTCCACAATAGTGACTCTCCCGAGTTCCTCTGTTGCCACGGCAGCCAAGGTTCTCAGAACTCAGGATTCTGAGAGTTGAATTTCTCAGTTGGATTCAGTACCTGAAGGACTTCAGGTAGCCCGTATCTGCTTCAGGAGTTGGCAGAATTTTTTCCCGCAGAAAGTAAATAGAGTAAGGTGTGACAGAGTCTACAAGGTAGGTGAGTGTGTGTGAGAGAGAGAACAGGGAGAGAGAGAGAGAGAGAGAGAGAGAGAGAGAGAGAGAGAGAGAGAGAGAGAGAGATATCAAGGGAAAGCCAATGTGTATATATTCTCCTCAAAGATTTTCTGGAGCATCAGTAGAAAGGATGGTCTAAACATGCCATCAGTTGATGTCAGAATGGGTGTTTAAATAGCTGTATTCTTTATAGAAAGTAATTTAGTGTCAATTATCATAATTTAAAAATGTTTTAATCTCTGATTCAATAAAGCAACCTATAAGAATATGTAAAAAAAAGGTAAAAATGTGTGGAGAAGGGGGTTTACTATCATTAATTGGTTTTGGTCTTAATTATCTAACGTTCTTTGATCATCTATGTTGATGGTTGTTAACAGGTGATCACCAAAGAGAGTTAACGAGAAAGTGCTGAAGGATCACAGAATAGCCATAGATGTGTTTCCTGTAGGTTGTGCCACAAAATTTAATAATCTCACTGTCTTTGATGTGAATTCCCATATATATAGATGTGTGCACACATGCACAAATCCATACATGTATGTAGATAAGAGGAAAAAGAAGACTATAAAGTAAAGCATCAAACTCTTTCCCTGAGGATTGTCATTCCCCTTGGATGGCAGGGTATGGGTATTTTATTTACATCATTGACTTTCCTAAAACTTTCAAATTTATACAACGATCTTTTATGGCAGGCAGTTCTTCCAACTGTAGTGATAAGACAAAGCATGAGAGGTATCAGGTGGAGATGCTCAGGGCAGAGGGTCATTATTCAATAAAATGAGTTTTCCAAGAGAAACAACTGCCTCTTGTGCCCTTGACTGGAGAGTGCAAATACAGGATGCACTTCTGCCTGAGTGGGATAGCTGGGAATGGATAAAGGAATGGGCATTATTTGGAAAAGTAAATGAGTCCCTTCCCCTGTCATGAATTAATGTTTTTCTTTTGAAGTTTCCAGTGTCGAGGGAGCCTGGGCTTTTGAGCCCTTGGACCCCATGGACGACTTGTCCTCGGGCAAGTGCTGCCCCGACATGCATCGCAGCATTTCAGAATCTAAATGCAACCAGAGCCTCTCAGTGGGCCATTTCCCCTCAGAGGACAGCCCTGGCTGTGAGGGTATCACACCCTGTAAAGATTTGCCCTCTGAGGGTCCTTCCTCCCTCCCTCCTGTCCAAGGGGCATGTGGAAGCAGCAGTGTCAGGGGACCCATAGGGAGAAGAAATAGAATTAAGGAGAAGCCAGAAGACCTTGGTGAAAAAGCCATCTTGGAGATCATGTACACCTATCTGAACTGCCTCCATGAAAATTCAATAGCTAACTGGCCTCAAAGTGAGGACTACCAGAGGATGGACCAGCGCCAACAGGAGACCATCACGCAGTCATTCTCTGAGCTGGAAGATATCAAGAAAAATATCAAGGAGTTTCTGGACAACCCAGAATATGATGAAGAAGATGACCCAGTGCTCCCTCAGTCTCCACAGGAGGAGAATGTAGGTGAATCTGTCTTACCTAATTCTTCTCATCAAAATGATGTCCAGCCGAAGACTGTCAAAGATAACAACACTGGGCACCCTGATTCACCTCAGGGGGAGGATATAGCTTACTCTGTACCTCCTGAGTCACCTCAAGAGGAGGGTCTAGACGACTCTGTCCCAACTGAGTCACCTCAAGAGGAGGGTCTAGACGACTCTGTCCCAACTGAGTCGCCTCAAGAGGAGGGTCTAGACGACTCTGTCCCAACTGAGTCGCCTCAAGAGGAGGGTCTAGACGACTCTGTCCCAACTGAGTCGCCTCAAGAGGAGGGTCTAGACGACTCTGTCCCAACTGAGTCGCCTCAAGAGGAGGAGGATGTCCAGCTGTCCAGCTGCGACTTTTCCCTTACGGATCAGGTCAGTCCTGAAGAGCAGGAGGCTTGTCAGGACTTGCCCAAGTGTCAAGGAGCAGAAAATGGAGATATCAAGCAGTTTCTAAAAATGCCTCCTGGCCTTGAGGAGGATGAAATTGTTGAGGTGAGCACAGAGCTGGCCCCCTGCAGAGGAAGGGAGAGGCCCAGTGTGGGGGTACCAGGTGGGACAGCATGGAGTCCTTGTACCTGCTGTGAAGCAGAGGAGGACCCCAGTGTCTGGGCAGATGAGCAATGGGAGAAGGTCCTCAGCCAGGAAAGGGGTCAGGGAAGAGGTGTTGGGGAAATGCCAAGGAGCACTGAGAGAGAGAGAGGGGAGGACAGAGAGAAGCACCTTACAGACCAGTGTGTGTGCCTGTGTGTGGCTTTAATGGGAGTGAGTCCTGAAACTTTACATTGACAGTTGGCTTATTTAGGTAAAAACATAAATTGGAAATCCATAAATGAGTAATACTGGCCCCATTGCTGCTGACCCTGAATGTCTCTAACTCCTCCTCTTTGTCTTGGCAGATGGAAAGCCAGGAGCCTGACACTGCAAAGAGTTCCCCAGTCTCAGCCTTTCAGTTAGAGGAGGGGGACCTTCCTTCAGATAAAGAAGGCACCTCCTGCCTGAATTTCCGGGGCTTCTTCCACTGGTTCAGGAAGAGATTGGTGTCCTCCCTGCCAGGGAGAAAGCGCCGTGGGAAGGCCAAGAAGGTCTCAACCTGCTGGCGCTAAAGAGAAGACATTTAGTTGGAGGCCACAGGCTCCAACTTCAAGAATCCCTCTAGTTAGGAACCCTATGCACCCAGAATTTTAATTGATTCCCCCACCCGTGTTGTAGAGTTAGCCTGGTTTTCTGTTTTCCTAATAAAGTTCTTGTTTTGCATGTCTTCCTCCTCTTCCATCATAACATCTGGGCCCAGGTTGAAAGTAGGTAGGTTGACCAGAAGACTGAGGTTGACTCTGAGGACATCACACGGTGTGTCCTGCCTCCTACACAGAAGGCCTTCATTTCTCTCTCCCTAAGCCCCTTCTTACTGTATTTTCCCCCGAGTTTTTCTATTATTTTACACATTTTAACCTCTGTTATCATTAACTCCTATCTGCAGTGTCAGAGGCAGCAGGACCCCTGTGACTCCCACGTGGCAAGATGGTTTGTGGGAACTTCTGGGTCTGGAGTGAGTGGCAGAGGGCAGTGAGTCACTGGGAAGGCCATGTCAGTCAGTAGTGTTAGACAGCCAGAAAGCTGTTCTGATGACCCTGGGGACCAGGTGGTTCTAGCATGTTATTCTAAAATGTCCTGGCCTGGTGGCTTGTTCTAGCAAGTCGGCTGGCATAAGGGGCAACATGGAGAGGGGAAGGTGAAGACTTTGCATGCCACTTAACCACACTGAGCCTGGTGTCTTCGTTCATAAGTTCTGGGAGATGTTATTACAAACCTCACAGGGTTGTTCCAGAATGAATGAGATAAAGCAAGCTCTTGATAAGGACTGTGGTTGGTGGGGGTGGCCAGGTTCCTGAGGATCCTCCCCTGACACATTCAAGGCATATCTAAGAAAGTGACTTGGAGTCAATTCTCATGGAGCACTTTCCAGCACTGAAACTATTTTACCAAAACTTAAAAAGTGTTCTGCAATTTTTCACTTAAAAAATCCTCTCAAGCCACTGTACTTTGTTATCTGAAATTCCTTTGTGCCGCAGTCTGGCTGGGCACAATTCAGGAGCCACTTGTCAAAAGAAACAAACTTTACTTTTAGAACCACACACCACACCACAAAGCTCCTCAGGAAAAACCTTCAGAGCCCACTGCCACCACCGGCTTCCCACAAGCCTCTCAACCTCCCCCACTCCTCCTGCTCTTGAGGCTGATTGGCTGGGTCGTGTGGGCAGAGCCAAAAAAAGTCCCCCAATGAGCAGCTTCGTAGTCTGAAAGGGTGGGGAAATAGACCAATGAGCATCACTGCAGAGGAGCCAATCAGTTGGCAGCTAGAAGTTTGCTGGGGCCGCTGTGAGCCAATCATCAGCTGGCAGCTGGAAGTTTGCTGGCAGCTGAAAGTTTGCTGGGGCCCCTTCGGCTGTGGCTCTCAACATCTCCCCCTCTCTGTTTAAACAACTAGCATGTGGCTTAGGGATCCTGCCTGCCTTAGGTTGTCCAATAGTACATATGGTCCTTACCTGTAATCAGATGAGCTGACCTCAAGGCGTCAGCCTCCTGTCTTAGGTTGGTACCGTTGCAATTGAATCTTACCCATTATTGACTACCAGTTCAGCATACAGCCACACCTGTGGATAGGTCTTTGTACCAGTGTGGGGGTGAGGTTCTTTTCTTCACCTCTTTTGGCCCCCAAATTTAGCTGAACGATCATGACAAGCAGAAGGGAGGATGATACACCAAGCCAATTGATGGCTCATTTTGGAAAGTTTGTACCACCAATGATACCATCAGCAAAAATACCCAAACACTACCACAAGTCGCTGCACCAACAGATAGTTCACAATGCATACAAGTGAGTTCACAATGCATACAAGTGATACATAGTCCAGGCAAGTTCTGCAAGCAGTTCAGTTATGGCTATTGCAGAAGCTGTAGATTGGTTTTATCTTTGTCTTCACCGGCACTGGGATGAAGATAGGAATTCTGGCAATAATGGCTAAAGAAAAAATTATGTAACATTCCAGAAGGCACTAAAAGAGAACAATTTTCATAACAACTTACATTATCTTGAACAGAATTATTAAATATAATGAAAAGGAAAGGTGAAAGTAAACAAACAGATCTGTTAACCTCCTTTTTTGTTCACATTTTAAAACAATCCTCAACAGCTGTTTACTCAGTTTAAATTAAACCATTTAAATCACATGAATAAAAAAAAAATTATTTGGATCCATTTTTTCATGAGCACTCATCATATATGATATATGGATATACGTACATACAAACATACAACATAAAACACAAGTGTGAACACATAATATAATACAACACATAACATAATAGTAAAGGCCTTATAACTTTTTACAGGTGAAATCTCCATTGAAATGTTTAAAAACACTATAGTCAAAAAATAGAACTGATCAGCAAAACATTAACCTAGGTCTGTATGACCTCAAAAAACAAAATAGAACTTCATGATGTGGGAAAGGGTAATAATAAAATAGATATTGAAAAAAGCATCCTGGTTCTGTTGCAGATGTAAGCCACACTGGAGTTTTGGATATCAGATGTTATGGATTTGAGCCAAATTATCTTCTTTTTGGTCTGTAGAAATCACTTTAGTTAATCTTTCTGAAATCCAATTTGGCTGCTGTTCTCCCTATGGAAACACATAAACAGAACCCCAGCTCCAGACAATCACTGGGACAGGACCTTAGTTAATCTCTCTGGAATCCAAATCAGCTGCTGTTCTCCCTGTGGAAACACACAAACAGACCCCTGACTCCAGACAATTACTGGATCAGGACCTTTCCATTGTCCTGTTAGAATATCCTTCCAAAGTACCTTGGGCTTATGTACATTTTTTGGACACATATGCCTTTCCGCAGCACTAAGCCCTGATGAATCCAAATTTAAAAAGTTTAGAGTAAAAAGGGTTATTTTAAGTTTATCTTTGGGGAATATATACCCCTTCCCAATTCCTTCTTTTTGCTTTAATAAGTACATTTTAATAGTTTGATGAGCTCTTTCAACTATGCCTTGTCCCTGTGAATTGTATGGGATTCCTGTTATATGAGTCATGCCAAATGTTGAGCAAAATTGTTTAAAAGAGGTAGAAGTATAACCAGGGGCATTATCTGTTTTTAATGTTTTGGAACGCCCACAGTGGCAAAATTTTGTAAGCAATGAGCTATAATATCTTTAGTTTTTTTCTCCGGCATGAAGGGAGCCCACCAAAAATCCAGAAGAAGTATCAACTATAACATGCAAATATTTTAATTTTCCAAATTCTGGCAAGTGTGTGACGTCCATCTGCCAAATATGGTTAGGTATCAATCCTCTAGGATTAACTCCAAGATTAACTTGTGGTAAAAAGTTCACACAATTTTGACATTGTTTTATTATTTGTCTAGCTTGTTTCTTAGTTATTTTAAAATGCTTTTGTAAAGTATTAGCATTGACATGGAACTTTTTATGAAAATTTGTAGCTTCTTCTAGTGTAGAGAAAATATGTGTGTCATGTGTAGTTTTATCTGCTAAATCATTGCCCAAACTAAGGGCTCCAGGCAATCCTGTATGTGCCCTGATATGTCCTATAAATAATGGATCTTTTCTGTCCCAGATTAGACTTTGTATAGTGGAAAGCAAAGAGAAAACAGTAGAGGAAGGGGAAATCCTACCAGCATCTTCAAAGGATACTATAGCATTAACTATATACTATCGGAAAATAAATTAAATACAGAATCTTTAAACATCACAAAAGCTTGTAATATTGCATTAAGCTCTACCTTTTGAGCTAATTATTTGGGTACTAAAAATGTAAAAGTTTGATCAGGTGTAACTATTGCTGCTGTACCATTATTTGACCCATCAGTGAATATATTTGGAGCATTCATGATAGGTGTTTTTCTTGTCATTTTTGGAAAAATTACAGAATGCAATGACCAAAAAGACAATAAAGGATTAGATGGTAAGTGGTTATCAAATGAAACGTTAGATTTGCACATGATTATTGCCCAAGTATTTAACTCATTAGCTAACTCATCAATTTGATTCATAGTATATGGAGTAATAATTTTGTGGGGAGAAATTCCAAACACTGCCTTTGCTGTTTTTATTCCTTTGAGTATTAATTGTCCTACAGCCTCAGGATATCTAGTAAGAAAGTGTTAGGAGAATAAGATAAATGTATCCATAATAATGGACCTTCTTGCCAAAATACTCCTGTAGTAATATTTTTTGTTGGTAATACAATAAATAATAAAGGCAAATTTATATCAATTCTATCCAAATGCATATTTTCCATATATGTTTCAATGATTTTTAATGCCTTTCTTGCTTCAGGCATTAACATTTGGGTTGAATTTGAATCTGATGGACCTTTTAGGATATCAAATAAAGGTCTCAACTCTCCTGTTGGTATACCTAGATAAGGCCTTATCCAATTTATTTCTCCTAATAACTTTTGAAAGTCATTAAGTGATTTGAGTTGATCTACTCATATTTGAATTTTTGGTGGACAGACCATGGTTGAGGATAATAGAACTCCTAAATAATTAAATTAAATATAATTGTACTTTATCTATTGCTATCTCTAGATTATAATTTTTTAATAAGTTTGAAAGTGTGGCATAACATTCTAGCAATGTGTTTTTATCTTTATGTGCTAATAATATATCATGCATATAGTGAAATATTTGTAGTTCAGGGTTTTGATTTCTAAGTGGCTGGATTACTTTGTTAACATAAATTTGACACATAGTTGGGCTGTTAGCCATCCCTTGAGGGAGTACTTTCCATTCGTATCTCTGATCAGGACCTTCATGATTCAGTGCAGGGATAGTAAATGCAAAACGTGGACTATCCTCAAGATGAATTGGAATTGAAAAAAAAAACAATCTTTAATATCTATAACTAAAACATACCAGGTTTTTAGCAAAACAGACAATTGAGGACTTCCCAATTGAGCAGGTCCCATAATAACCATCTCATTGTTAATGGCTCTTAAATCTTGCAATGATCTCCATTTACCAGATTTCTTTTTTATCAGATTTCTTATGGGAGTATTATGGGGAGATACAGAAGGTTGTATATGTCCTTCCGCTAATTGTTGTTTGACCAGGTCATGGGCTGCTTGTATCTTTTATTTAGTCAGGGGCCACTGAGGAACCCATTCTGGTCTTTCTGATTTCCAAGTAATTTTTATTGTCTCAGTGGCCCTTTCTGAAAATCCAACCCATGTCTGTCCTTTCCTTGATCTATTTGTATTAGTGCTGCTATACCTTGTTCTTGTTTTTCTAATCTTTTTCCTTTCCTAAAACATTGTCTAGTCATAATAGTAGGTGTATTTGGGTTGAAGTTATTTGTTAATGTCAAACCTAATTGATCTAGGATATCTCATCCCCATAAATTTACGGGAAGATGATCCAATACATATTGCTGTTTAGTTCCTTCACATCCTTCATGATCCTTCCAATCTAATACCATTGCACTTCTATGGGGATTAGTCGCCACTCCTAGGCCTCGAAGCGTTTGAGTGGCTTGTTGTAATGGCCAATGTTTTGGCCATTCTTGATGAGAGATGATGGATGCTAAGGTCTGCACCTGTATCCAGTAACCCATTAAATTCATGTCCTTGAATATTTAGTTTTAGCATGGGGCAAGAATCTAAATTTAAAGAAAGCATAGCCCAGTCTATACCTGTGGAGCCTAATCCCTTGGAACCTCTTTCTACAGCATGACTGGAAAATTTATCATGTAGGCTGGGTATTATTAGTAACGGTGCTATTCTATCTCCTGGTGAAATTACTGATATACCCTTTGGAGAACTGGCTATAATCTTTATTTTACCTTCATAATCGGGATCAATTACCCCAGGACTTATCATAAGTCCTTCTAGAGTAGAAGAGCTGCGTCCCATAATAAGCCTACTGTTCCTTTAGGAAGAGGTCCTTTTACCCCTGTGGGAATGATTTGAACTCCCATCTCTGGAGTTAGTACTGATTGACGGAGGCACAGATGTCCAACCCTGCACTCCCTCTGGTTTGTCTGATGAGGGATCTGATGGACAATGTGTCCTGGGCACTACCCTGATGGGGTTGCTTGGTTACTCCAGTGCTCCGTATATTTGTGGTTTTGGGCCCTGGAGCATTGGGCCCCCCTGTCCATTTTTTAGCAATGGAGCCCGATGCCTTTCTCCAGGATATCGTGGATAAACACCTGGTCCTTGTTCATTTTTTGATAATGGAGTACCCTCTATGGTGGTTTGAGAATGGCATTCATTAACCCAGTGTCTCCCTCTACAACATCGTGGGCAAATACCCGGTATTCTACTCCTTTGATACCTAGTTTTGTTCAACCCTCCTCCTATGGGGCAATTCCTTTTAAAATGTCCTGTTTGTTCACAATTGTAGCGTGTTCTTGGCCTGGCATCTAAAGCCTGTTTTACTGCAGCTGCCATGATTTGCCCTTTTCATTAATGTCTCTGGCATCTAAAGCCTGTTGTACTGCAGCTGCCACGATTTGCCCTTGTTTATTAATGTCTCTGGCATCTAAAACCTGTTGTACTGCAGCTGCCAAGACTTGCCCTTGTTCATTAATGTCTCTATACATAATTTAATATATGTGTTTAAATCTTCATGTTTCCATGGTCTAATGACTTCTCTGCACCAACGATTCGCTTGTTCATAAGCCAGTTGTTTTATTAATGGCATTGCTTGTTCTATATTCCCCAAAACTCTGGTAGCTGTTTGAATAAGCCTATCTACAAATTCAGCGTAAGGTTCATTAACTCCTTGTATTACCTTAGATAATTGACCTTGTAAACCTCCATGTCCTTGTAAAGTCTTCCATGCCCTAACCGCATCTGCAGCAATTTGTGCTTATACACCAGGATCATATGCAATTTGTTGCTGCTGATCCTCATAAGGTCCCTTTCCTAACAACATATCTAGATTTCTCTGAGGATAACCAGCTGCTGCATTTTGCCTAGCCGTCTCCTTGCAAAATTCCTCATTGGCAACCTTCCATAACAGGTATTGTCCTCCATTTAGCACAGCTTTACACACATTAGCCCAATCTGCTGGCATCATGTTCAAGTTGTTAATGGATTTGACCATGCTTACAGTGAAGGGTGCTTGGGGACCATAGGTTGTTACAGCCTCTTTTAGTTGCTTCACTTTTTTGAAATTTAAAGCATGGTGAATTTGCTGCCCTCCTGCCTCAAATACAGGGCATGTTAATATTTGAGATCCTGTCTCAGGATCCCAACTATCAACTGCGGGGTTTGGGGGCCTCCCAGCATATGGAGGTGGCCTTGTTAGTTGGACACTTACATCCTCTGGTGATAGAAAGGTGTTAGTAGCAGTCTCCTGTAGAGGTGGTGCTGTTGGTTGGACACTTACACCCTCTGGTGATAGAAAAGTGTTAGTAGCAGTCTCCTGTTGTAACTTTCCCCCTGATGGCTTTTTCTGCTTTACACTTTCTTTCTCTGTCTGACTAGCTTGAGAGGCCTTCTATTTTACTTGAATTTTTTCCTCTGTCTGACTAGTTCAAGAGACCTTCTCTTTTACTTGATTTTTTTCCTCTGTCTGACTAGCTCGAGAGACCTTCTTTTTTACTTGAATATTTCTACTATAACTATAATACAACCCAACAAGATAATGCCAAACAAAACTGAAACAGAATGAAGCAAAGGTGGAACAACAGAAAATCATTATAATAGCCTTTCTATCCTCCTGAAATGTCCATCCGTCCTTTCTCCCTATCTGTTCCTCAGACGCAAGCAGTTTTTCCTCAGATGTGAGCAGTTTTTCTTCCATCTCACTCATCTCCAAGGACAGGAAACTTAAAACAAAAGTGAAGCAAAACAAAAGAAGAATCTTAAAATGGCTACCCATCCTCTTGCCCTGCCCTTAGGGGCGAGCAGTTTACCTTATCACTTACCCTCAGTCGTTCCCCTGTGCGGCCCACCAAATGCCACAGTTTGGGTGGGCACAATTCAGGAGCCACTTGTCAAAAGAAACAAACTTTATTTTTAGAACCACACACCACACCACAAAGCTCCTCAGGAAAAACCTTCAGAGCCCACTGCCACCACCGGCTTCCCACAAGCCTCTCAACCTCCCCCACTCCTCCTGCTCTTGAGGCTGATTGGCTGGGTCATGTGGGCAGAGCCAAAAAAAGTCCCCCAATGAGCAGCTCCGTAGTCTGAAAGGGTGGGTAAATAGCCCAATGAGCATCACTGCAGAGAAGCCAATCAGTTGGCAGCTAGAAGTTTGCTGGGGCCGCTGTGAGCCAATCATCAGCTGGCAGCTGGAAGTTTGCTGGGGCCCCTTCGGCTGTGGCTCTCAACACCTTTGCAAGTGTCATTAAAACTGTCCCTACAGCTCAACTTCTTTGAGGCTGGCCAGACTCATCCTTCATGCTGATACTTCCTATGTTTCCAGTTCACCTCCAGGGCCACCATCCTCCTCCTCACTCATCCACAGGTTCCCTCAAAGGTGCTTCTCATCCTTCTTTTACTACCACCCTGTGTGACCTTCATTGCTCACATTTTGAGAAGCCTATGAGTGTTTAGTTTTAAATGACTTCTTTTTCCTCAATTTCAGCCTCCTTATTCCCTCCCTCCCTCCCTCCCTCCCTTCCTTCCTTCCTTCCTTCCTTCCTTCCTTCCTTCCTTCCTTCCTTCCTTTCTTCCTTCCACAGACATTGAGCACATATTATCCTCACTAGCTTAATATCCCAAAAAAGCTGTCTGGAGTTTTTGTGGTCAAGGGTCTCCTTATTCAAGACTTCAAGCCATGTGTAACATATGACCATCAAGGGTGGTGGGTGAGAGTAGTCTGTAGCAGGTAAACAAAGGGTACTAAAGAAAGAATAATTCAGGCTGAGAAGGCTGAATGTGAAAGTTGTCACAAAATGTCTCACAGAAAACCCATTTACATGGGTTTGTTTTCTTGATTTTTTAATTGTTAACATACATATAAAGCTTACCAGTTTAACCACTTTTAGATGTACAATTCCAATGTATTGAGTATGTTCCTACCCACATGTTTTCTCCCCAAAATAAGGCAATATATGAATATGAAATGACATTTAAACAAGCACATTGTAAACCTCAAGTTAAGATTGGTGCTCTTGAGGGAAGTGGAAAACACACGAACAGCAAGGTGTGGATATCAGGGGCCTAAGTTTTATCTATAATATATTCTCTTTTGAGGGAGACCATGGATTGAATTCAGGGACACTTGACTACTGAAACAGCTCCCCGGTCCTAGTTTGGTATTTTATTTAGAGACGGGGTCTTACGGAATTGCTTAGCACCTCACTTTTGCTAAGGCTGGATCTGAATTTTAAGATCCTCCTGCCTCAGCCTCCTGAGCTGTTAGGGTACAGTTGTATGCTACAGTGCCTGGCTATAATATTTTCTTTTTAGAAAGTAATGAATCAAATATGGCAAAATGTCAAGGCCTGACAAACTTTGTTGTAACACATGGTTGGTTGTTTTATCCTTTTTCCTACTTGAATGTGTTTTGTCTTTGACCTTTTCATCTTGGCCTCAGTGTGCACTTCCAGAGCCTACTGAAGTGTAAACCTACTGAAGGGCATCCATATGTCCCTCAGCCCACTGCTCCAAGGATGACATCTCACACAGCTACTGCAGTGAGCAGACCATGGTGGGAATTTTGGTGCAATACCATTGACTAGCACAGAGACAGCCCTGGAGCTGCCCCAGTTCTTCCACTAAGGTCCTTTTCCTCCTCTAAGATCTTATTAGAAACGCAAGCTGCACTTAGTTGTAGTTTCCCATGAGTCACCTCAGTCTTCCCTCACCTTTTATGAACTGACAATGATCAGGTATTTAGTCAAATGACCCTCAGTTGGAGTTGTCTGTCATTTTTCCATCAATGTAATAAGGTGATGCACGTGGGCAAGAATCCACAGAGGCTTTGTTGAGGGTTCCGTGCCTCCTGTGACAGGTTCAGAATGCCTCTTTTTATACTTTTGAACTGAATCATAATTTCAGAAATGGAAGCCAGGTGCAGTGGTGCATTCTGTCACCCCAGCTACTCTGGTGACTGAAGCAGAAAGATAAGAACATAAGCCTGGGCAATGTGAAAAGGTAAGCCTTGGCAATGTGGAAAGACCCTGTCTCAAAATAAAATAGAAAAGAGGTGTGGGTATAGGTCAGTGGTAGAGTGCTTGTCTAGTGTGGTACAAGGTTCTTGTTTTGATCCCCGGCCCTGCAAGGAAGGAAAAAAAAGGAGGGAAAGAAAGAAGGAAGGAAGGGCATAGTATGTAATCTGGAATCTCTAGAGAAGCAGAAGAAGTACCACATTGTAGTCTATGTGTGGTGGTACATGCTTGTAATCCCAATGGCTTGGGAGGCTGAATCAGGAGGATCGCAAGTTCAAAACCAGCCTCAGCAACTTAGCAAGTCCATCCTAAATAATTCACCAAGACCCTGTCTCTAAATAAAATTTCTTTTTTAAAAAGACCTGCGGGTGTGGCTTAGATGTTCATCACTACTGAGTTCAATCCCTAGTATCAAGAAAAGTAATAATAAACTTGAAAAAAATAGTAGATTTTACATATAAAGTGAGAAATTTTTCTAGAAATTGGCTGATGGATTTATGGAGTCTGAGAAGTCTGGGAGCTGCCATCTGCCAGCTGGTGACCCAGGAGCGCCAGTGGTAATATTCTAGTCTGAGTCTGAAGACTTGAGAAGCAGAAGGGCTGATGGGACAAGTCCAGTCCATGTCCAGAGGCAGGGAGGACTGATGTCTAAGCTCCAAGACAGTTGGGCAGAGCAGTCTTTTGCTTTATTCAGACCTCAAATGGATTTGGAAGCAGCCCACCTACACTGGGGAGGACAATCTGCTTTACTAGATCTACTGAGACACACTGACTTATTTGTTTTGGTACTGAGTGTTAAATCCAGAGGCACATAACTAGTGAGCAACACTCCCAAACTTTTTTATGCTTTATTTAGAGACCATCTCACTGAGTTGTTCAGGGCCTTGCTAAGATGTCACAGATGGCTCTGAAATCACAATCCTCCTGCCTCAGCCTCCCAGGCCACTGGGATTACAGGTTTGTGCCACCCTACCTGGCTTAGAGGTAAAAATATTAATCTTATCTCAGAAACATCCCCACAGACACATCCAGAATGATGCTTAACCAAATGTCTGGAAAGTTGAGAGCCCATCAAGTTGACATCTAAATTAACCATCATGTTGGCTTAACTGACAAATGAGAAACTTCCTGTAGGCATTTAGGTTCCAAGTCCCATTGAGTCAGATGGATTTCAGGAAGTGTTCCATCTCTTAAAGTCATTCTGGGTCCTGACTTTAGATCTGAAGTGTAGACCCACAACTTATTATCATTTTTTAATACCTGAAGAAGATGTGTTATGATCTTGCTTCATGAGAAGGCAGTGGATGCCACGTTAGATAATGACACTGTCATCTAAACGAGGTAGACCAGAAATTCTGATTAAGGCCTTAGCAGGAAAGGAACACTGGAGGTATTGTGAAGGAGGACCCCAAGACCCCTAAAAAAAAAAGTCAGCTTTCCTTTGGAAGTGGTTTATTGTCAGGAGGCTGACAAGGCTCCTCTGCACAAAGGGACAGCAATATCGACTCCCTCTTGAATGTTACCTTTTATAGGCTACAATCATGGCTGTGCTAGGGGCGGGTTTAGTCTTGACTGACTTAGTGAGCACCCTCTGATCTTGTGTTTGTTTCTTGGGCACAGAGATAGGCAGTTTTCCTATCAGAAGGGGGAACAGAATAACAAGCATGTCCTTTATCTTCTCAAGGAGAGAACAGGGAAACCAGTAGGTCCCCATCTCAGGGGCCTGTAAGTTGTCTCCTATCTCTCAATGAGAGAACAGGGGGAGAGACCAGCAAGTCTCCAGGCCAGTAGGTTTTATCTCAGGATAGCTTCTGTTTCTTGGGAATAAGAACAGTATTCATAAAGTGGAGGTGGGGGAAAGGAAGATAGCTGCAATTATGCTAACGCTCATCATTGCTTATATTCTTGATAATTCCCACTCTGATTGGAGTCAGATAAAGATCTATGAATAGTTTTGTTTTGCAGTTCTCTAATTACTAGAGAAGTTGAACATTTTTTTCATATATTTCTTGACCGATTGCATATCTTCTTCTGAGAAGTGTCTGTTCAGTTCCTTGGCCCATTTATTGATTGGGCTATTTATTTATTTATCTGTATTTTATTTGAGACGCGGTCTCACTAAGGTGATGAGGCTGGCCTCAAAATTGCCATCTCCCTGCTTCCTGAGTCACTGAGATGACACACCTGCACCATCATGCAAAATTTTTTAAATGCCCTGTTCAATGATTTCCTAGAGTCTGAGCCCTTCATAGACAAGATGGGAGGATCTACTTACTGAGCAACCTGTCTCTTTCATTGCACACTAGATTTAGTCCTGACTATGACCTTGTAGACTTTCCAAAGGATCCCAAAAATCCTGCAGTCCCTGGAGCAAGCACATCTCCATCCATCTGTAGAGTTTAGGAGTTGGCAACCTACACCTCGCTGGGTGCAGTAATGCTTGTATCTTCTATTTCAACAATCAGTTAGGTTTGGGTTAAGCACACCTACCTGCATGCATATCCTGCATGTGCCATATGTTACTGGAGGGGAAAACATGCCATTGAGGTGTGGAAAGAGCCTGGGCTGAGGTAGGAGGCCATATCCATGTGGTTCTGTCCCCTGGGCTTTCAGTTCAGACGAAGTTCCTACCATGACGAGTGCTTTGTGAATGATTGCATATTCCTGGGGAGGCACAGGGGAAGACACAGAGGGAAGGCAAGGAAATGTGTTTCTCAGCACTGTTCACGTTGTACTCACCCCAGAGAACTTTGTTCACCTGGATTTCTTCCAGAAAGTTCTGACACCTTTAATTATTTCTGCTCATCCATCAGGAGCAGACCAGGTGCTACTGATGGAAGAAGGCTTAAGGCTTTGCATTTGCAGCAAGCTGATGTCATGCCAGCCAGCAGAGTCTTTCTAGGTGCAGAGGTATTCACTCTGGGTTCTGACCCCAGTGACCTCTGCCAACATCTCCCCAATGGAAAGGTTGATGAATCCTTCCTTGCCAAGATTTCATTTCTTCCCTTCCTTCTTCTAAGATTTCAGTTGAGATTGGTGCCTTCCCCTGGGTTTATAGCAGCAGCAAAAAAAGACTCCAAGATGGTATTTGGCTCATTACACAGATGCCAGTTGGTCAAGTCTTGTCATGCTGAGGTGAGCAGAATCACAAGGGCTTTGATGATAATTCTTGGTGAATTAAGTATCATCAGCAAATCAGGGGCTTCTCTTTTCTCTCCCGTGGGAGTGTGAGAGTCACTGCGTTAGAATCCCCAACCCTTCCACCCAGGCTCAGTTGATAACATATTTACATTTTACTAGATTGCTCCTTCCCCAGTGAAACTGGCCAGCTTCGTTTATTATCAATTTCCATTTTTAGCTGAAATGTGATTCTTCTGAGCTTTATAGCCTCATAACAAGATCTCCTACCACACGTGATGCTGTAAAGTGAGATCAAGTGGGGGAAATGATTATTTTAAGAAAAGAAAATTATTTGTTTTAATACAAAGTTTATATTGGACTCATTTTTTTTAACATTTCAGAAAACACTCCATGTTGAAGTGATGGCAGAAACGAATACAAGAGCTTCATGTTTCTTTTTCTGAATGACAAAAAGAAAATTGAGTCCAAGATATCTCAGGAAATATTTTTTTTGAGGAAAAAGTGAAAGTGAATTCTATAAAATTCTTTAAAATGTATTCAGTTTTATGCCATAAATACCAAAGAATTGGTAAATATTCTTAACTCATTTCTATCTCTTTTTCTCCTCCCGAGATTTTTAAATTTAGGGTCTCACTTTTTGCGAGATTGTTCTCATGTCCTTTAAAAATACAACTTCATCCTCATGTCTAATGGCACCTGTGTGGTCTTCTTTCAAATATATTTTAAAAATTTATTCGGTTACAAGAGTTTGTGAGCTTACATTGTACATGTAGACAGAGAACCAAATGGCAAATTTCTGAAGCAAATGGGTTTTTTGTTTATAAGAGGAGAAGATCAGAGTCAATAAACAAATCCCCTATTCCTGAATGAATCATGCTAAGGGTTGCAATAGAAACCAAAGTGGGAGATGAAAGTAAGAAGCTCAATCCTATGATATGATTATGGGGTAATGCCAGGTAAGGCAGACACGGGGGCCTGGATCTTATATATCATAAAAGTCCCTAACTGGTCCAATGTTTTACTCTCCTGATTTTTGTCATCAAGTTGCTCTGTTGGCTAGAACTTCTTTTTCCTGATGTTTATAGCCTGTGTTTGCATATACAAGTCTCACATTTACAAATCCCAGCTGTAGCAATGGATTTCCAGAGAATTTCCAGGTTGGTTTGGCTCACTTTTGCATTGCAAAATCTCCACATGAATACAACCACGATACTCATATACACTGTCCCCTCTTCCCCTACTCCCTTGGATCACATTCTTTCATCTATTTATATTATTTACTAAATATTTATTAAATGACTATGACCATCCAGAAAGCCGATGCCAACTAGGAAGGTGCCAAAGAGCCCAGAGCCTAAAAATTACTCATCATCTGTAAGGTCCTTTGTGTAAAATATGCTGGAGTCTGTCATCTAAAAATACATTCAGGGCTGGGGATGTGGCTCAAGCGGTAGCGCGCTCACCTGGCATTCGTGCGGCCCGGGTTCGATCCTCAGCACCACATACCAACAAAGATGTTGTGTCTGCTGATAACTAAAAAATAAATATTAAAATTCTCCCTCTCTCTCTCTCCCTCTCCCTCTCTATCTTTAAAAAAAATTAAAAAATTTAAAAAAATACATTCAACATATTTGGTTTCTACCTTAAAATAATTCATTCATGGGGATTCCAACATGGCGGCAGGCGCGGAGAGATCAAGTCTCTGACCTCTTCAGCTGTGCAGGCATAGGGAGTCGTAAACAGCCTAATTCTGTTTGCTCAGGATCACTAGGCAATGCTGAGCTGACATGGATCTGGAACGAGCAGTCTAGGACTCTCAGAACACACACTGAACCTGGATTGGCTGAATTCAAGCTCCCGTTCGCCTGCTTCCCGCAGACAAACAGCTGTGACTCAGCACTAATCCATCCAGCTGAAACAACCGGTCAGCCCTTCTGTTCCTACGGAGGAAAATGCCAACCGAGCCTTCATAGGTAGTGGCCACAGGTTTGAAACAGGGCTTGGGAGAGACAGCAAGGACCCACCCGTTGCATTGGTCACCCGGCAAAGGGAAACGAACTGTCGCCATTTGCAAGAGATATCACCATAGCAGACAACTGACGTCATCAGACTGCGACGGAGGAGATAACTTCATTGAAACCTACGGCTACAGGTGTGTAATTCCCTAGCCTTCCCTCTCCACACATCGGGGAAACCTTAAGGGCCAATCTCAGCTCTCCTGTAAGGGCCCCTCCCAGCTCTCCCATGAGCACGGTACCCAGAACGAGGGAATTAGAGGTGGTGTGGGACTACCGCTCCCACCAGTGCTGACAGCTGAGGTCTCTTGCACCAGCTACTGGGGGTGTGGCTACCGGAGGGGCAGTAAAATTCGCTGAGGATTCTCAGCCCCAAGCTCTACAAACTTAGGGTCTGAGGGAATGGCAAACTGGAAGAGGGTGCCCAGTCATTCATGACAACAGGGCTCCCGGGAGCAGCAGACCTGGTGTGTACCCAGTATTGTGGTGAGCCGCACCCGTGAGAGGGGCCTGGCTAGAGGAAAAGTGGGGAAGTGACTAGACACAAGAGGAGGCCCTAGGCACCCAGGATTGGAGACTCGCCCAGTCTGGGAGGAGGAGCTGCTGCACAGTGATTGGTTTCCTCGTATTGATAGGAGAAACTTGGCCTGGTGGTCACAGCGTCACCTACTGGAAGAGAAGTTAATCAAACTCTAAGACTGCATTTATTAGTTTTTTGTTGTTGTTGTTTGTTTGTTTTTAATTTTGATTTGGGGTTTTCTTTCATTTTCATTTTTCTTTCTTGTTTTTTTATATTTTTTTTACAATTTTTTTTTAATTTTTTTTTCTTCCAATTTTAATTTTTTTATTATTTAAAAAATTTTTTTTTCTTTTTTTATTTCCTATTTTTTTCTTCTTTTGTCTTTTCATTTCTTTTCAATTATCTTATCCCCCCTTCCTTGAATTCTACCTGCTTACTCTCATTCTCTTTAGTGACTTTTTCCCTTCCCTTCTAATACCTTTCCTCCCAAGCATCAAATAAATTTATAGGAGTAAACAGTAACTCAGCAGTCAAACAGAACAAGAAGTAACATGAGCAGCTTCAAAAAGCAAGGAAGAAAAGGAGTACAAACAATGCAGGACAGCTTAAATATTCAGGAGGACCTAGAGTCATCAGAAAAATGGTCATATAAAGAACTCAAGGAACACCTTAGACAGATGGAATGGAACCTTAAAGAGGATACGAGACAGCAAATTCAAGGAGCAAAAGAACACATTGAGAATGTATTACACAAACAGATAAAAGAAGAAGTTAAGCACCTTTATCAGGAGATAGAGATTATAAAAAAGAATCAAACCATAATCTTAGAAATGAAGGAAACTATAAACCAAACTAAAAACTCAATAGAGAGTATCACTAACAGAGTGGAGCAAGTAGAAGCCAGAACGTCAGATAATGAAGACAAATTATTTCATCTTGAAAAGAGTCTAGCCAACTCAGAAAAGCTGGTAAAAAATCACGAGAAAAACATCCAAGAGTTATGGGATAACATAAAAAAGCCAAACTTACGAGTCATCGGTATAGAAGAAGGTACAGAGATTCAAACCAAGGGAATGAGTAACCTGCTGAATGAAATAATTACAGAAAACTTTCCAGAAATAAAAAAGGAAACAGATATACAAATTGAAGATGCATACAGGACACCGAACACACAAAATCACAGTAGACCAACGCCAAGACACATTGTTATGAAGATATCCAATATACAGAACAAAGAGAAAATATTAAAAGCTACAAAAGAAAGGAGACAGATTACATTCAGGGGTAAACCAATAAGGTTAACAACGGATTTTTCATCACAGACACTGAAAGCAAGAAGGTCATGGAACAATGTATTTCAAACACTGAAAGACAATGGATGCCAACCAAGAATTCTGTATCCAGCAAAATTAAGCTTCAGGTATGACAATGAAATAAAAATCTTTCATGATAAACAAAAGTTAAAAGAATTTGCAGCCAGAAAACCAGCATTGCAAAGCATTTTGAGCAAAACACTACACGAGGAAGAAATGAAAAACAATAACCAAAACCATCAGAGGAAAGTGCCTCGGTAAAGAAAGAGGGCGAGGGGAAAAATAATCATGGAGAAACAAACTAAATTTTTTTTAAAAAAAAAGGATAAATAATCAAACATGGATGGAAGTACAAACCATATATCAATAGTAACTCTGAATGTTAATGGCTTAAACTCTCCAATAAAGCGACATAGGCTGATATCATGGATTAAAAAAACAAATCCAACAATATGCTGCCTCCAGGAGACACATCTGATTGGAAAAGACATACACAGGCTGAAGGTGAAAGGATGGGAAAAAATATACCACGCACACGGTCCTCGTAAGCAAGCAGGGGTGGCCATCCTCATATCGAATAAAATCGACTTCAAGACTAAGTTAATCAAAAGGGATAAAGAAGGACATTATATACTGTTAAAAGGAACCATTCACCAACAAGACATAACAATTATCAATATTTATGCACCAAATAATGGCGCTGCGACATTCATAAAACAAATTCTCCTCAAGTTAAAGAATCAAATAGACCACAACACAATAATTATGGGTGACTCAATACCACAATCAATAACCTAGACTTAACTGACATATATAGAATATATCAACCATCATCAAATGGATATACTTTTTTCTCAGCAGCACATGGATCCTTCTCAAAAATAGACCATATATTATGCCACAGGGCAACCCTCAGTAAATATAAAGGGGTGGAGATAATACCATGCATTTTATCTGATCATAATGGAATGAAACTGGAAATCAATGATAAAAGAAGGAAGGAAAAATCCTACATCACATGGAAAATGAACAATATGTTACTGAATGATCAATGGGTTACAGAAGACACAAAAGAGGAAATCAAAAAATTCTTAGAGATAAATGAAAATACAGACACAACATATCAGAATCTATGGGACACAATGAAAGCAGTTTTAAGAGGAAAATTCAACGCCTGGTGGTCCTTCCTCAAAAAAAGAAAAAACCAACAAATAAATGAGCTCACACTTCATCTCAAAGCCCTAGAAAAGAAAGAGCAAAACAACAGCAAATGTAGCAGAAGGCAAGAAATAATTAAAATCAGAGCGGAAATTAATGAAATTGAAACAAAAGAAACTATTGAAAAAATTAACAAAACTAAAAGTTGGTTCTTTGAAAAAATAAATAAGATCGACAGACCTTTAGCCATGCTAACAAAGAGAAGAAGAGAGAGAACTCAAATTACTAACATACAGGATGAAAAAGGCAATATCACAACAGATGCTATAGAAATACAGAAGACAATTAAAAATTATTTTGAAAACCTATATTCCAATAAAATAGAAGATAGTGAAGACATCGATAAATTTCTTAAGTCATATGATTTGCCCAGACTGAGTCAGGAGGATACACACAATTTGAACAGACCAATATCAATGGATAAAATTGAAGAAGCCATCAAAAGACTACCAACCAAGAAAAGCCCAGGACCGGATGGGTATACAGCGGAGTTTTACAAAACCTTTAAAGAAGAATTAATACCAATACTTTTCAAGTTATTTCAGGAAATAGAAAAAGAGGGAGCTCTTCCAAATTCATTCTATGAGGCCAACATCACCCTGATTCCGAAACCAGACAAAGACACCTCAAAGAAAGAAAACTACAGACCAATATCTCTAATGAACCTAGATGCAAAAATCCTCAATAAAATTCTGGCGAATCGAATACAAAAACACATCAAAAAAATTGTGCACCATGATCAAGTAGGATTCATCCCTGGTATGCAAGGCTGGTTCAATATACGGAAATCAATAAATGTTATTCACCACATCAATAGACTTAAAGATAAGAACCATATGATCATCTCAATAGACGCAGAGAAAGCATTCGACAAAGTACAGCATCCCTTTATGTTCAAAACACTTGAAAAACTAGGGATAACAGGAACGTACCTTGACATTGTAAAAGCTATCTATGCTAAGCCTCAGGCTAGCATCATTCTGAATGGACAAAAGTTGAAGGCATTCCCTCTAAAATCTGGAACAAGACAGGGATGCCCTCTATCACCACTTCTATTCAATATAGTTCTCGAAAAACTGGCCAGAGCAATTAGACAGACGAAAGAAATTAAAGGCATAAAAATAGGAAAAGAAGAACTTAAATTATCACTATTTGCAGATGACATGATTCTATACTTAGAAGACCCAAAAGGGTCTACAAAGAAACTACTAGAACTAATAAATGAATTCAGCAAAGTGGCAGGATATAAAATCAACACACATAAATCAAAGGCATTTCTGTATATCAGCGACAAAACTTCTGAAACGGAAATGAGAAAAAACACTCCATTCACAATATCCTCCAAAAAAATAAAATACTTGGGAATCAACCTAACAAAAGAGGTGAAAGATTTATACAATGAAAACTACAGAACCCTAAAAAGAGAAGTAGAAGAAGATCTTAGAAGATGGAAAAATATACCCTGTTCATGGATAGGCAGAACTAACATTATCAAAATGGCGATATTACCAAAAGTTCTCTATAGGTTTAATGCAATGCCAATCAAAATCCCAACGGCATTTCTTGAAGAAATAGATAAAGCAATCATGAAATTCATATGGAAAAATAAAAGACTCAGAATAGCAAAAGCAATTTTAAGCAGGAAGTGTGAATCAGGCGGTATATCGATACCAGATTTTAAACTATATTACAGAGCAATAGTGACAAAAACAGCATGGTACTGGTACCAAAACAGGCAAGTGGACCAATGGTATAGAATAGAGGACACAGAGACTAATCCACAAAGTTACAACTATCTTATATTTGATAAAGGGGCTAAAAGCATGCAATGGAGGAAGGATAGCATCTTCAACAAATGGTGTTGGGAAAACTGGAAATCCATATGCAAAAAAATGAAATTGAATCCCTTCCTCTCGCCATGCACAAAAGTTAACTCTAAATGGATCAAGGAGCTTGATATCAAATCAGAGACTCTGCATCTGATAGAAGAAAAAGTTGGCTCTGATCTACATATTGTGGGGTCGGGCTCCAAATTCCCTAATAGGACACCCATGGCACAAGATTTAATAACAAGAATCAACAAATGGGACTTACTTAAACTAAAAAGTTTTTTCTCAGCAAGAGAAACAATAAGAGAGGTAAATAGGGAGCCTACATCCTGGGAACAAGTTTTTACTCCTCACACTTCAGATAGAGCCCTAATATCCAGAGTATACAAAGAACTCAAAAAAATAGACAATAAGATAACAAATAACCCAATCAACAAATGGGCCAAGGATCTGAACAGACACTTCTCAGAGGAGGACATACAATCAATCAACAAGTACATGAAAAAATGCTCACCATCTCTAGCAGTCAGAGAAATGCAAATCAAAACCACCCTAAGATACCATCTCACTCCAGTAAGATTGGCAGCCACTATGAAGTCAAACAACAACAAGTGCTGGCGAGGATGTGGAGAAAAGGGTACTCTTGTACATTGCTGGTGGGACTGCAAATTGGTGTGGCCAATTTGGAAAGCAGTTTGGAGATTCCTGGGAAAGCTGGGAATGGAACCACCATTTGACCCTGCTATTGCCCTTCTCGGACTATTCCCTGAAGACCTTAAAAGAGCATGCTACAGGGATGCTGCCATATCTATGTTCATAACAGCACAATTCACAATAGCTAGACTGTGGAACCAACCCAGATGCCCTTCAATAGATGAATGGATAAAAAAAATGTGGCATCTATACACAATGGAGTACTATGCAGCAATAAAAAATGACAAAATCATAGAATTTGCAGGGAAATGGATGGCACTAGAGCAGATTATGCTTAGTGAATCTAGTCGATCCCTAAAAAACAAATACCAAATGTCTTCTTTGATATAATGAGAGCAACTATGAACAGAGCAAGGAGGAAGAGCAGGAAGAAAAGACTAACATTTAACAGAGTCATGAGATGGGAGGGAAAGGGAGAGAAAAGGGAAATTGCATGGAAATGAAGGGAGACCCTCATTGCTATACAAAATTACATATAAGAGGTTGTGAGGGGAATGGGAAAATAAACAAGGAGAGTAGTGAATTACAGTAGATGGGGTAGAGAGAGAAGAAGGGAGGGGAGGGGAGGGGGGATAGTAGGGGATAGGAAAGGTAGCAGAATACAACAATTACTAATTGGGCATTATGTAAAATTGTGGATGTATAACCGACGTGATTCTGCAATCTGCATTTGGGGTAAAATTGGGAGTTCATAACCCACTTCAACCTAATGTATGAAATATGATATGTCAAGAGCTTTGTAATGTTGTGAACAACCAATAAAAAAAAATTTAAAAAAATAAAATAAAAATAAAAAATAAAAAAAAATAAACCTAAAAAAAAATAATTCATTCATCCCATCACTTTTTGATTATTCTTCAGAAGGACAAACCCAGGATACCATTTGGAAGCCTGTTCCTCTCCTCCATCTTTGTGGAACATAGATTCTAATGGTCCAAAGCTTAGATTTTAAGGCATGATCCTTTTATGAGGTATAATACTTGTGGATTGAAAATAAAAGAAAATGATCTTAAACAACAAAGGGTCTAAGTTTATTCACAGAAGTGACATGTGCAATCATGGATTGGGCTCCTGGTGGGGGCTGATCAAGGCCTCGTGATTATCTCTGTGCACATCTCTCTGCTCTGCTTTTCTCTGTGTCTCAACTTTACCCTCAGGTTGGATTCCAGGTTTTGAGGTTATGGGGAAAGATGAGCAATAAGTCCAGGTAAGTTTTTTTTGTTTTGTTTTGTTTTGTTTTAATGGAGAGAGAGAGAGAGAGAGAGAGAGAGAGAGAGAGAGAGAGAGAGAGAGAGAGAGAGAGAGAGAAACATCTTGAACATTTGATCCAGTTTTCTGGACATTGGAATGGAAAGTAACAAGCAGCTGACTTAGCCATGGATCATGGACACATCACTAAACCAATTATGGTGTCCAGAAGGTGGGCTCAATATGCTGAAACCACATGGTTACTGCAAAACGGGACAAGAGTAAATACTATGTTGGAGAGGAAACGAGTTGAAATGACACTTTCCACGAACATGTTGACGTTAAAGTAAATAAGGATTTTTTTTAAATTGTTCTTATCATAATTAATAGATTAGATATAATTCACTTCAAATCTTTCATGTGGTGAGTAAGAAATTGGTGATCAGAGAGGATACCTGACTCATTAAGGCTCCCCAAATAGCAAGTAGCAGGGGCACAGCTCAACCACTGGCTTCCCTAATTCTCGTTCAATGCCCTTTTGGCAACAGGAGATTTGGTTCAACAAAGCTTTGCTGCGTCCTGACTGTGTCCACTCTGAGACGTGTGAAATGGGCACCAGGCTGCCATGCAAAACTTGAGGTTATGTCAAGAAAGAAGGGGACAATTAATATGGCGAAGTGACCAGCAAGCAGCCCTTGACCCAATTAAGAGCATTTTTTTTCCTATTGGTATAAAACAGGCATTGTTTATTGTCTTACAAATCACTTTATGCTTTTCTACTTTGCTGATGGTCCTTTACTTTTCAGCCAAGAGTGGGGGTTAAACTTTGGCAAATATATGCTGGCATTCTGCTTGATTTTATAAGACTCCTCCCTCGAGCTCCTATCCTGTATTCTGGTTTCCTTCCCAGGCTATTATCATTCACCTGGAGCTGAGAACCAGATTAGAGTAGGGATGATACATGGACTTAACAAACCAAAAGCTGAAATGCAGTGTGAACAAGTAGATTTCCAATTGATCTCCAAGTGATCGATGGCACTCTTAGATCTTAACGAGCAGGAATTGCCTAAGTGAAGTTCTGCAGAGTTTAAAGCATTCTGTTGAGTTAGGTGCTCATTCAAAAAAGTGGCTCCCACTTTTTTTAATTGTACAAATGTGTGGGGTACAGTGTGATGATTCAGTACATGCATATAATGTGTAACAAGCAAGTCAAGAAAGTTAACCTTTCCATCCCCTGTTTTTTTTTTTTTTTACATTAACCTGAAATTCACAAATTATGGGTACAATGTGATATTTCAATGGCTATATACAATGTGTACTGTTCAAATCCCGGGTAATTTACATTTCTGTCTCCTTTTCATGATTTGCTTTGAAATCTTTGCTTGGCTTTTCTAGTTACTCATAAAATATAAAGTAGATTTTCAAAAATGTTTTGTTTTAATTAGTTATAATATTACAGTATAATTCATTTATGCACTTGAATATATCATACATAGATGGGATATAATTTATTTTTTTAATGTACATTCTGTAAAAAAATATTGATCATGCAGTCACATATATACATAAAGTAATAATGTCTGTTTCCTTCTTCTATCGGTCCTATCCCTGCATCCCCTCCCCTCCCCTCCCTTTATTTCCCTCTATCTAATCTAAGGTACCTCTATTCTTATCTAGTGTCCCCCACACCCTTATTGTGAATTAGCATCTGCATATTAGAGAAAATATTTGGCCTTTGGTTTGGGGGTATTGGCTTGTTTCACTTATCATAATATTCTCCAACTCCTTCCATTTACTGGCAAATGCCATAATTTCATTCTTCTTTAAAGCTGGGTAACATTCTATTGAAAAAAAAAAAATATATATATATATATATTATTTTCTGTATCCATTCATCTATTGAAGGACACCTACATTGGTTCCATAGTTTAGCTATTGTGAATTGAGCTGCAAAAACATTGACGTGGCTGCATTACCGTGGTATGCTGATTTTAAGTCTTTTGGATATAAACTGAGGAGTGGGATAGCTGGGTCCAATGGTGGTTTCATTCCAAGTAGATTTTTATGAACTATAATCTTTCTGTTGTTCTGTAGAACTCTAGAACTTATTACTCCAATCTGTGTTTGAACACCCTTCATATAACTTTCCACTAAACCCCTATCCCCTCACCCTTTCCAGCCTCTCATAATTACTATTCTACACTATGATAAACATTTTTAATGTCAATGTATAAGAAAGAACATTCAAAAATTATCTTTATGCATCTGATTCACTTCCCTTAATATAATATCCTCTAGTTTCATTCATTTTGCAACAGATGACAGGATACCATTTTTTTTATGGTTGAATAATATGCCACCACATATGTGTGCTATAGTTTCATTACACATTCATCCATAGATGGGCATCTGGGTTGATTCCATATCTTAGTTATGGTGAATAGTTCTGTAATAAATAGGAGAGTGACAGTTATCTTTGGTATATTGATATCATTTCCTTAGGTTATTCACTCAGAAGTGAGATAGCTGGATCATATGTTACATCTACTTTAGTTTCTTGAGGAACCTCATACTGTTTTCCACAGTGACCATAATAATATGCACTTCCACCAAGAGCATACGAGAGTTCTTTTCTCCACATCCTCCACCGTTACTAGTGAGGACTAGTAATTGTTATTTTTTGCCTTTTTGGTAATAGCCGTACATATGAACCAGGATAAGATAATCTCTCATTGTGGTTTGGACTTGCATTTGCCTGACAGCTTGTGATGTTGAGCACGTTTTCATAAATTTGTTGGCCATTTAAATTTTGCCAGTGACCTTTAAATAAACTTGTAGAACCGTGCAACCATAACCACAATCCTGTCTTTGATAATAACTAAAAGGAACCCTCTTGGTCATTTGTAGGCAATTCTTATCTCTAGGCCTACATAACCAACCATAGATACGATTTCTGTTTCTACAGGGTTTGCTTTTGCTTATATTTGCTTATATTCCTTCCATGTAAATGGAATTATATACTTCTTTCACTTAACATGTTGTTTTAGAGTTTCATCCATATAGTTTTAAACTGTTTTATTGTTAATAGTATGGTATTGTATGGACATACTACATGTTGTTTACCCATTTACCCCTTGACATGTGTATGGAATTTTCAAGTTTGGGGCCACTATGTATCATGATGTTATGAATATTCATTCATACACAAGCCTTTCGTGAGAACACACATTTCATTTCTCTCGAGGAGGTCACTGTCAATGCACTTACAGGATTGTATGGTAAATTTATATTTACAGGCTTATCGTAAATGTGAAATAAGATACGATAAGTCCATTAATTCTATTCTTTCACAAAATTATTTGTGTTACTCTTGGTTCTCTTATATTTCAATATATATCTTAAGATCTCCTTGTCAAGGTTTATATAAAGTCTATTATATTTTTAATAAAGAACTATACTGATGGGGAATTGTGTCTCATATGAGATTTTCATGAAGACTTTGTTGAATGTGTAACTCAATTTCATGAATCATTATCTTAACAATTTTGAGTCTTCCCATCTATGTTTTCCCCCTTATTTAGATAGTCTTTAGTTTATCTAAGCAAAGATTTGTAGTTTTCAGGGTGAAAGTCTTTATACTTCTTTTGTTAAATTTATTTCTTAAAGTTTTCCATGCTATTATAAATTGAACTGTCTTTCTAACTTCATATTTACATCCATCACTAACATAAAGAAACATAATTGAGGAGGCTGGGGATGTGGCCCTGGCATGCACAGGGCGCTGGGTTCGATCCTCAGCACCATATAAAAATAAAAATAAAGATGTCATGTTCACTGAAAACTGAAAAATAAAATATTAAAAAATTATCTCTCTTAAAAGAAAAAAGAAACATAATTGATATTTATGTTTGGATCTTATATCCTATCATTTTGCCTTCAATTTCTTCTTCCTGTCTTATTGCACTGGATAGAACCGCACATATCATATTTGAAGAGAAATGGTGAATGAACCAATTTTTTTAACAATCTTAGAGAGAAAGTGCTCAATCTTTAATCTTTAAGTACAATGTTTGCTGTAGATTTTTCATAGATTTTTTTTATCCCTTCTGTCTCTCGTTTGTTGAGGCAGAGTATTCATCATGAATAGGTTTTGGATTTTGTAAAGAGCTTTTTTTCTGAATATGTTTAAATAATTACATGGCTTTCTTATTTATCCTATTAATTGCTTTGCTGCATTAATTGATTTTCAAGTGTAAAACAATGTTGCATTTTTGCTATGAACCCCTTTG
This sequence comes from Ictidomys tridecemlineatus, assembly GCF_052094955.1. Lineage (NCBI taxonomy): Eukaryota > Metazoa > Chordata > Mammalia > Rodentia > Sciuridae > Ictidomys > Ictidomys tridecemlineatus. Next base: position 83,268,350 of record NC_135485.1, on the reverse strand, counting down.
GGTATGGTGTAATTTTTCTCTATATTACTAGGTTTAATTTGCTAATATTTTCTTAAGGATTTTTATCTATATTCATGAGGTACATTAACCTATAGTTTTCTTTCCTCATGATGTCTTTTTCACTTTCATATCAAGTTAATAGCAACCTCAGGATAAATTAAAGTGTCCCTTTCTCTTCAAGTTAATCAAGAAGTTTGTAAAAATTTGGCATTATTTCTTTTTAAAATATCTAATAGACTTCATCAGCAAAATCAGTTGGACCTGACTTCTTTCCTTTCTTTATTTCTTTATATTCTGCGTTTAAAATTCCTATCTCCATTTATTTGTTAAGGACCTATTCAAATTTTCTATTTCTTCTTGCATCTATTTTAATAATTGAATGTTTCTAATAGTGTTTCCATTTCTTCTAACTTATTATCTTTGTTATCATAAATTCAATCATAGTATCACTTTGTAATTCAGTTTGGTTGTTAGCAATTTCTTTAGTATGAGCTCTGATCTTTAGTATTTTCTTCCTTCTGCTTGTTTTTGTTTTAATTTGCTTTGTGTATTCTAGTTACTTAAAGACGTTCAAGTTAGATTTCAGATCTTCTTTCCTAGTGTAGTTATTTACAACTCTGAATTTTCCTCTAAACTCAATAGTATTCCATACATTTTGATATATTGTGCTTTCCTTTTTATTTAATTCAAAATATTTTCTAATTTCCACTGTGATTTCTTCTTTACAAATGGGTTTCTTAAAAGTCTTTGGGGATTTCCTAGTTTTTCTTTCCCCTATTGTTTTCCATTGCTGTTTAATTGCATTGTAATCAGAGAATATACTTTTTTTATTATCTGAATCCCTTTAAATGTATGAATGGTTTATGGCCTTGTATCCATCCTGGAGAGGGTTCCGTTTGCACTTTAGAAGAATGTGTGCTCTGCTGTCATTGGGTGGAATGTTCTGCTGACGTGTTAGCTCAAAGCAGTTGACAGTGTTGTTCAAATGTCTCATATCCTTGCTGACACGTTGTCTAGCTGTTTTATTAACTACAGGGGACAGAAGAATAGTCAAGTCTGTTGCTGTTAAATTGTCTATTGCTGTTGTCAATGGTATACTATTTTACTGTTTTGTTTGCTGTCTTATTTTTCCTGCCTTTTGTCTTTTTTAAAAAAGTAACTATTTTTTAGTGCTTTCATTCTTTTGTCTTTTTAAGCTATCCATATTTTTGTCACTTTTTAGTAATTCCTCTAGGAATTACAGTTTGCATCTTAGTTTATCATTGTCTGCTTCAGATTAATATCAATAAAATTTATTCAGACAAAACAGAAATTTTGCCTTACGATTGCTCTATTTCCATTTCAACTTTTTTATCATTGTTGTTATATATATATATATATATATATATATATATATATATATACATGCTGTAATCTGAACAGTACTATGTCATAATTATTATTTTATGTGATCTTAAACAAACTTTTAAACAAGTTAAGAGAAGTAAACTGTGCATTTATACACTCTTGTATGTTCATCTACTCTTTTACCACAAAAAGATTTCTTCCTTTCTTCACCCTGATTTGAGTGGCCATCTGGTATTATTTTCCTTTTCAGCCAAAGGGAATTTCTTTAATATTGCTTATAAGGCAAGTCAGCATATGACAAATTCCTTTAATCACTTGTGAGAAACAGTGCTTCTCAAAATTTTGGGAGAGAAACAAAAGTTAATCTTAATAAAAGGTCAATTTTAACTTAGAAAGGAAATGATCTTTATGTATGAATTTATTTAATAACTATTTACACAAAGTACATTCTTCTTTTATTTGTTCTTTTTAGATATATAAGACAGCAGAGTGCAATCTGACATACTATATATTTTAGAGTATAAATTCCCATTTTTGTGATTATACATGATATGGAGTTGCAGTTGTTTACACAAGATACTTTCAAGACAGTAATTGGTGATAGAGAATAAAGATACATCACTAATTGTTTAAATAAATACTTTTAAATGGATGTTTTGTTTAAAATCAAGGAGCCGATTTAATTATTTGACTAATATTTGTAATGTTCAAAACCTTGACTGTTAGCCAATATCATTTGGAGGCAACATAATATAAGTTTAACCAAGTTCCTCAAAGGACATATTTTGTGTGTGTGTGTGTGTGCGTGTGTATATGACATTTTATAAATACATATACACACATATTTATACATGTACATATATTGTTTATACACATACACATATATAAAATATTTCACATAGCTTTTGTTATTCACACACATATATAAAATAGTTTGAATAGTTTTTGTTATTCCACCAGCAGGACAAACTTTAATCTCCTATTTGCATTTCAGAACTTAAAGGACAGGAAATAAAATATTCAATTGAAACAAAAAAAAAGAATAGAAAAGGCAAGGAAAAACAAAGAAAACCTATCAATAAAAATTAGAATACCAAATCAATCTTCATTTGAAGATATGAGGTGTATGTGTGTGCTTGCATGTGTGTGTGTGTGTGTATGTGTGTGTGTGTGTGTGTGGTGAGAGTTCAAGAATGATCCATGTGAACTATGCACTCCATTTTATGTGAATTACCTATATTACATTTGCTGCATGGATTAATGGTTTATAAAAAGCAGTCTGTTAGTTTTACTTCCTAAAGTTCATTTTTCCTTGTGCTGTCATATAATATAGTTCATCTTCAATGAGTATCTGTACCTTGGGACAAGGGCCTCCAGGGACTTGGCACATAATTTATAACAATAATGGAAATGGCATGCTCCATATTGATAGCCATGGGACCCCCACATATGTGCAGGGAAGGAAAAGTTATATCACCCATGAAAAGGCTAATGAGATAGACAGATTTTGAGGGGGAAATGATCTTTTTGTCCTGCCCTTAGACCTCGTTCTACCAGCGAGACTCGTGCTAGAAGCCTAATGATTCCAACATGCACCTTCTGAGTATAAGATTATGTGACAGAAGAGGTCAGTTACTCAGAAGTCAGGGCTGTCACCAATAAATGCCAACTTAATTGGATGCCTTAATTATGTCACCTTCACTCCTAGGACGCAACCCCAGGGACAGTATGAAGACTGGTTTCTAGTTTAAAATCTCAGTCAATAGTCCCCAGCTTTCAATACAGTTTTGTCAAAAGATAGCTGTGGTCCCCTGCAATTGGGGAAATATGCACATATTTGGCAGTTGGAAATGCAGTTCTGGGGCCCAGGAGAGAAGTCAGGGGAGGAGACGAGATTTGAGAGTTGAAATATGCTTATGCCAGGTTGGCCTGTTTTACAAGGCAACTCTGATCACCTTGTTCCTGAGGCTGGGAGTTAGCCACCTTGAAACAGGTGGTCTTTGAGGAGGCTATTGGCTGCCTGTGAGCCAGCAATTATTCCCCTTTGTGTCGAGAGGTTGCACCAGTAAGGCAGTTTCAAAACCAGGAGAGAATCTGTTGCTGTTTCAAAGATTTCTGAAACCTTAGCATCTTAAACACGGAGACCATTCTCCAAGTTAGCAACAGGAGAGCAAGTTTGGACACAGGAACTAATCAGAGGAAAAAAAAAGGCATTTGGGATACATCAGAAATTCAATATCAACTTTGTAAAGTTGTTAATAATTAGCCACAGCTTTGGTCTCTGTCCCTGCAGCTAGTGACATGAAAGTGATTAGGTTTCTTAAAAACAGTTTAACCTTACTAAATGTATTAGGTAGCAAGGTTTTTAATCAACAGTTTATTGATTCCAGCAGGACAACTGTGAGAGCAAAAGGTTCTCCATGCTGGGGAAATGGATTCATTAGCCAGTTCACTGCTTACTTAAAAAAAAAAAATCAAAGCAATAGATATTTTAGAGGAATTTAATTTTCCCCCCTTTGGTAGTAATTCTAACACAAGGGGAAAGGTTACCATAAGAGTGAAAATATTATTCTGACATAAGACTAAAAGCTTTGTACCTTTCTCTTTTATCCTCCTCTATGTTTTTACATTTTAGGTAAAGAGAGGGGGAAAAAAGTTAATAATGTATCATTTTTATAGCCTGTGCTCAATAGGTATTTATGATTTTTAATTTAAAATAATACGCCCAAGGTGGTCCACAAAAATAACTGAAAATTCCGAAATATAAAAATTTTACAACCAAACTAAAAATGATTGCTAAGTAACATAATGCCTTAAATCTATTAATACATAATAGATTAATACATCATAATATCTGGTAAGGACCTTCTTGCTGAAATTTGCAGAAATCTCTCCTTAACTGATAGAAACAGATTGGAAAAACACTTATGTTGGCCTTAGTCACATAAAACAAAGACCTCTTACAAATGGATGGGAGGATTTGAGCCACCCCTCTCTAAGGTGGGTGGTGTTGCATTTTGAAGTAGCCAGGCCACCAATCACCCTGTCTGTCCTGCCCTCCTGACCACATCCGTTTCCAAGATGTCAACTTGCAAGAACTGGTAGATACCTGAAGAAAGTGGTTGAGCTGTGTTATCCAATGTGAAGTTGAGAACTGAAGTTGATTCAACCACCAGCCAACGGGAGGGTCTCAAGGAGAAAGAGAAGAGAATAGAAAGGAGAAGACATGATCAAAGTAGAATTATCCAAGGCTAAACAGTTTCATGTTCAGAGAGACGTGAGTTTTCAGATGAAAAAGGGTCCCAGATTGCCAAGTAGGCTAAAATCTAGACACCTCCGTGTGCTAAAAGTAAAGAGACCCCAGAGAATATTGATTTTCATGTGGTTCTTCCTGGGAACATGGATCTATTATTATTCTATAGTATTTGTATTTTGTTTCAACAATCATCTTATGATACAAAAAATATTTAAATATTTTATTGAAATGTAAGTAAATACGAACTCCAATCAAGAAATAAAAATGTAGAGGTCAAGAATGAAGCAAATATGGTACAAAAGCTGGCAAGACATAGAAATAAAAGTGGATACGAAAAGAGGGGCACTTACCTGTTGCAAATATGCAAAAATGAATGAAAAATGAATTTTACTTAAAAGAGAAAATATGTAATGTAGTAAATGATTCCAGGGGATACACATTGTTATAAAAATAAAATAGATATGTAAAGCGGGGGGGACTATAAATTATTTAATTTTTTCGTCTTCTATGAAGAAATTCTAAAATGCCTCTATCATTATTTGATTCTACCAAAAATCAAATATAAGTTCTCTTTTAATTTTTATGCCACTGTATAAAACCTTTTCCAAGACATCAGGAAATATTAGACAAAAATGAATTTCCCCATATGGATAGGGACATAAAGAGAATAACAAGAAACAGCATAAAACAACATCAGAGAGGTGAGACAAACTGGCTTTAAAAATCAACAAAATGTTTTAAACTTGACACATTGTTTTTCAGGCCTTATAGTTCTTGACTTTGGAGGGATTTGGATGCTTTCAAAGACTACTTTCTAAAGACAACTTTTCTCTTTCAGGTTTATGAATCCCACCTGCCTTGGTTTCAATATATCTCTCAAAAGTTGCAGTGTTGGATGGTTTCATCTCTAAAATTCTGTATTGGTGGTATTTGGAGGTAAGGCCCTGGGAGGTAATCAGATGAAACTGTGAGGATGGCAGTAGTGACTTTGAAAGAAGAGGAAGAGAGTCCTGAATTGGCATGCTTGCTCTGTTATCTTACTATGTGTCTCCACCATGTTATGATACAGCAAGAAAGTCCTTACCAGATGTTAGTGCCATGCTCTTGGACTTCCTAGCCTCCAGCCATGAGCTCAATAATCCTCTGTTCTACATAAGTTACCAAGTGTCAGGTATTTTGTTATAGCAACAGAGAGCTAAGACACAATATTCTTCTAGTAATCCCCTCTTATCTCCTGACACTTCTCTTTGCAGACTCAGTCTTTAATACATTGACATTAAATATCAGGATTTGTTAAGGTTTGGTGTTGAAACAGCTTTCATCTCTATAAAGGCTGTGTGAAGTCCAAGGCATACATATTCACAGCCTGAATCACCACCTGTAGGTCAATGGCTCCCAATTGATCATTATAAGGGAGCTCTTTCCTCCGAGCTCCAGACCCACATGTACCTCTGTCCACTTGACTTCGCTAAGCATGCTCAGAGTCACCTCAAATTCAACAAGTCTGAAAATGAACTGACTACCAGGGCTGTTCTTCTAAGTCTCCCTTATCTCCACAAATGCCACCAACAGTCTCACAGCTGCCAAAGCTAGACACCGAAGTCACCTTTAAAGTATCACAATTCACACAGTGAGACTCTCCCCCACAGGCCCACTGATAACCTGAACTACCCATGGTCTCTCCTGGGGCCTCTAGTCATACCTGCCGTAAATGGGTCTCCTTGCTGCTGTTGGGGCTGTCTTTGGGGAACCATGAACCAAATAATTCACAACCATTTCTAATCCTTTTAAGACAAAGCTATGGTATCTTCATGTGGCTTTTGAAGCCCTCAGTGTCTGTCTCCTACCTACTTTCCTACCACCATGCTTTTACCCACTCCCTCCCATCTACACTCACCTTCTGCATGCAGTACAAAGTCCTGTTCCCTTGGGCATGTACTGCTTTCTTGGTCTGGAAAATGCTTTCCTCATCTCTTCATTCAGTTAATTACCATTAAGGTCTCAAATGTAATGCCATTTCTCAGAGAAGACTTCTCTGATCCCCCCAGGCTAGTACAGGTTCCAAGTCTATACCTTGATATGGTGCCTCTGTACTTTCCCATTAAAACATTTACCTGCATGTTAATCCTGTGTCTTCATATGTGATTTGAATAGTGCCTCTCCTCCCCCGCTACAACCTAAGCTACGTGAGGCTGACAATTATGCCTAAGAAAGTGCCTGGTATGGATTAAATATATCCCCCCACCCCCAAAATTCATAGACTGGAAGCCTGATAAAACTAAATTCATATGTTGATGCTGTTTGGAGGTGAGACTTTGAAGCAGTTATTAAGGTTAGATGAGGTCATGTGGGTAAGACCCTCCCATGATAGCATTAATGGCTTTCTAAGAAGAGGAAAAGTGACCTGAGCTGGCAGTCTTGCCCTGCCTCGCCACGTGATATCCTCTACCATTTACAATGCAGCAAGATGACCTTACCAGGTGCCCGGCAGATTCCAAAGCCATGTTTTTGGACTTTCAGTCTCCAGAGATATGAGCCAAATAAACTTTGATTCTTATAAATTACTCGGTCCTGGGTATTCTGTGAGAGTCACACACAAAAAAAGACTAAGACCATGCCTGATATAAACTGAATAAATTTTTGCTAAGTGAATGTATTTATACAGATCATATATCCCAATAACCTATTCAGTCATTCATTTAGTTAATGCTATTCTGTTCCTTTGGAGAACTTCAGAGTTTGGACTCATTGTATTTCCAAACAAGTCACCATCAGATTATGTTTCTGAAGAACAGATATTTTTTTACCCAACAACTGTCTCTTTGGACAGCCAAAAGGGATTTTATTTTAAATGACTCTCTTCTCTCTGAAACTAGAGCAAATCAACAGCTGGAGCATCCATTGAGTACGAGGGTCCATTTGCTTAGAGATGGTAAACATCTGCTGCATAGGAACTTATTTCCACTTTACATTTGGACAAGTGCCCACACGTTTTGCTTTCCAAACAAATGCCACAAATCAACAGCTATGGTTGCTAAGAAGGTGACATTTTCCCATTTATATTGAAGACCCATGAAAAGTTCCACGTGTTTATTTCTGAAACTCACTTTGCAAATATACCTTTGTGAAAAATGAAAGGTCTATCAAGAATTTGGTGCTTTTACCAAATGTTTTAAATTCTGCATTTGTATATTACTGTCATGAGAAATAAAGTTCGATGATAGGCCTTGTGTACCTACAAAAGTTGTGTTGGGGGGTTATAGAACCTGTCTCTGACCAAAAGTTGGGGGCATCATTAAAAGGTTTAGAAGAAATTGAAAGAGTGACATATTGTAATAGTACTCTAGTTTGCTTTCCAGTATTAAAAAAAATCCATCACTGTTTTCAGGAGCAGTGAGGGTAATGAGAATGATCTCTGTGTAGAAAAAGAAATCACACAACTTTATGGGACTTTCTTAAGGAAAAATGATTTTTTTTTGTTCATTGGGACTGAAATAAGCTTAGATCAGGTCATGAAATCCAATAAATAGACCAGTCAGAACATCTGATAAGCATTTAGCCCCCAAACTGAAAGTGCAATAATCAAATGAGAGCTACAAAAAAAAAAACCCACTTTTTTGAAAATGAGAAATTTGCAATACATATGAAGAAAAAGTTTAAATATATACATGCATATATAATACTATAATAAAGAACTAGCTCCAAATGGAAAATAGAGATAAAACTATAAAACTGCTAAAAGAAAACATGGGAGAAAATATGTGTGACCTTTGGCTATGCAAAGATTTCTCAGGTAAACATCAAAAGCACAATTCATAAAAGAATAAACTAGCATATTGGACTTCATCAGTATCTGAAACTTCTACTTCTTGAAAGACATTGCTAATACAATAAAAAGGCAAGTCGTAGACTCAGAGACATTGTTCCCAGGTCATGCTTGTTTCCAGATTATATCAAGAACCCTCAAAACCCATCAATACAAAAATAAACAGCTCAAAAAGAACAGGCAAAAGAAATCCTACCAAAGAAAAATACAGATAGAAAACAGACACCTGAAAAGATGTTTAACATCATCAAGGAATCTTTCAGGAAAATCAAGTGAAAAAAACAGCCAAAGCAACCTGTTGGAATGGCCAAAATTAAAAGTACTAACTATACCAAGTGTTGGAAGGATGGGAAGCAACTGAACTCTCAAACATTGTGGGGAATGTAAATGGCTAAAGTCACTGTGAAATTCCCAATCAGTATTTTCTTATAAGTTGAACACACACTGACCATTCCACACTAGTTATTTATTCGAGAGAAACAAAAAGCATTCTTCCACATGAAGACTTGCACACAAATGTTATAGCAGCTTTATTTGCACTAACTCAATGCTGCAAATAGCCAAGTGCCCATCCAAAGGTGAATAAATACACAAATTGTGGTCTATTCATAAAACAGAACGTTATTCAGCCAAAAAAAAAGGTGAATGAACTGATCACACCCACCCACCCACCCCCCCACACAAAAAATAATATGAATGAGTCTTTAATTATGCTGACTGAGAAAAGCCAGAACATAAAATAAGAGAGAAACAGAGAAGTGGACAGCAACAGAGAAACACTGTAAGATTCAATTTGATATAAATTCTAGAAAATCCAAACTAATCTAAAAAAAACATAAAGCAGATCAGTGGCTGCCTGATGATAACACAGGAGAGTGGGTGGAAAGAAGGAAGAGGAAGAAGAGTAGGAGGAGGAGGAGAAGAAGGGGGATGGGAGAAAGATACATTAGTTTATCCTGATGATAACAGTTCTATGGGAGTATATTTCTATATGTACATGTGCATAAATATATGTACACATAAAGGTTATCAAATTTTACCCTTGAAACACATGCAGCTTATATGTCAATTATACCTAAGTTTTTTGTTTTTTGTTTTTTGTTTTTTAAAAAGAAGAGAAACCATCAATAGTCAATTATCATGAGAAGGAAGAAAGTCTTGTAAAAATGTTTGAATCTTTTTTTAAGTAGCCAAAAACAAGTCAACCAAAACAACGAGTTCCTTTTTTTAGGGAATCATTTTCCAATGACAATGTCAGTGCTAGAGACTGTGAGGTGGGTATACAAATGATGAAAGTTTTCAGAGGCTCTTCTCTAGAGGTACATAACAAATACGTATCAAAGCCTTTAAAGTAAGTCTACTGCTCCGTTTCCAAGAATGCATCCTAAGGAAATGAATGAAGATGTGTACTAGCGCTTTCATGCAAGGCTGAGGTGAACCTCGTCAGCCCATTTGCTCTCAGATTCAAGCCAACCTTCCTCTGTTCTAAAAAGAAAGGACACAACATCTCCCAAGCTCCCTGGTCTACATATCTGGGGAGGAAGGACTAGAAATAAAAACAGGATTTTATCCACTTTTAAAAATTTAGGTCTGGGGATATAGCTCAGTTGGTAGAGTGCTTGCCTCACATGCACAGGGCCCTGGGTTCAATCCCCAGCACCACACACACACACACACACACACACACACACACACTCACACACACTCACAAAATTAGATATCTTTTTGTTTCTTTGCTTATTGTAACAGCACTACCTTAAGATACATACCTTAAGATATCTAAAGCTTTAAGTTGAGAAATAAATATTTCCTTATGCAATTTATATCTTCATTTTGCATATGAGCCACTTCATAATTTGTACCAAACAGAACTCCTTACACACAGTGCTGTTAAAGAAATCCATTGAGACAATTAGTTGAAACAAAGCATATCTGAAACCAGATTATCATCTAGGTTATAGGATAAAAATCAAAAATTACACTTCCTTTTATAAATATGTGTGTGTGTGTATACTTTATATCGAGTCAAAATAATATTCTAAAGAGTTTTATTAACAAATTTTTGCGTGGTTACAAGTATCATAATTAATAAACATCTTTGTATTTTAAATAATTCTGCTCACTTATTTTTAAAAAACTTTATATTTGATATTAAAGAAGAATTACTAATTCTCTACCATGAATACAATTTTTATGTATCAGTTACAAACTAAAAATTTATTTTAAAAATAATCAAATAATTCACATTTAATCACATTAATTCACATTAATCTTCTTATAAATAATCATCTTAATGTTTATTTTCTTGAAATGCAACCATACGAAACAAATTTCAGCATCTGTGTTTAAAACACTGTAATATATTATTAAAAACATTATGGGGCTGGAGTTGTAGCTCAGCGGTAGAGCACTTGCCTCATATGTGTGAGGTACTGGGTTCGATTCCTAGCACTGCATATAAATAAGCAAATAAAATAAAGGTCCAATGACTAATACTAAATGGGACTAATACATACACACTTATACATACACACACACACACACACACACACACACACATAAATAAATAAATAAATATATATATATGTATATGTGTGTATATATATATATATATATATATATATATATATATATATATAAACATTAACATCATGGCAAAAGAATTTGGGGTTACAAATTTTAAAGAAAAAAAAAGTGAGTTTCTGACTTTATCAGAGACCCAGAACTCAGGTGACCTGGGAATTTGGTTCAGGGAAATCCTGAGAGTTACATTGATAATACCAAACTTCCCTTCATTGCCTGGCATCGGAAGATCTTTAGTGTTCCATCCATTACACTTTTGATGCCAGAGCTATCAAATTCAGTCACGAGTCTTACTTTGGTCTCAGGAAAATGGGGCATTCATAGGTAAAGGGAATTTCTCATGAATTTACAACAGGAGAACCTTCACACATTATTCCCCCCCCCCCAATCAGAGAGAACTAAAACCTTCTTAAGTTTTTAAGTGTTAAGAGAATTGCAATCAAGCTTAGGGACCAAGCAATTCACTAAGCTGTGGTAAAACAGTTATTTTTGTATGGGTTATGGTGCTAGTCCTTGATCAGAACAGGCATATTTCAGAAAGAGCTGGCCAGCTCATGCTTTGCTCACAGGGATTTCACTGTTTCTCTGGGCTTGTGTGCCACCTCAAGTAAAAAGAGATATTCCAAACAACGTCCTTAATTCTAATTTCCTTCAGAAATCATTCATTCTTTCTCTCCAGCTTCTCAAAGGATTCATGAACTTTCTGGGAAATATCCTGCCTTTTAATTCTGGCTCAATGATGTAGTAGCTATAAAACTTCTAGCAAATTACCTAAGCCTACCTTAAACAGTTACCTGAACTGGTAAGAATATATATTTTTTTTATATTTATTTATTTTTTTTTAGTTCTCGGCGGACACAACATCTTTGTTGGTATGTGGTGCTGAGGATCGAACCCGGGCTGCACACATGCCAGGCGAGCGCGCTACCACTTGAGCCACATCCCAGCCCCTGGTAAGAATATTTATATCAAAGAAATGGGATGAGGTTTAACTTGGAACATGTAGTCCATGAATAGAGGAAGGTGGGCATCAAAAATGGTTGTTGAATCTGAAATCTAAATAGGAATATTTATTAACGACCTGGCAAACCAGTTACTAAATTATCACTTTTTCAATAGTATTGCTATAAGAAAGATAGTCTGTAGAAATATTATTTTGGTTTCTTAAGAAAATACAAGTTAGGTGCTGCTTCTTTACTCCTCTCTTTTCTATATGATTTTTTGGGGGGGTCTGAGACTCATGGTGTTTTACAATGTAATCACCCCCAGTGGAAACCCAGTTCTGGATTTCCAATTCTACCTGTATTTGACTTCAGAGCTTAGTGTTACTTGAAAGCTGTGTCTCTTCCTTAAACACAGGAAAACCTGATGTAATCTTATAGTCACTAAGTGGACAATTATTTACTTAAATTGTTTTTCGGAAAGCTTTGTTAGGTTCAAAGATGGATGTTCAACCATCCCTTCGTGGCAGTGAGTAGGTGATGGCTCTCTGGCTTTATGTGTTGGTTAGGAAGAAGGTGATGACCATGATCACAATGTCCCCTTATTGTGACCTCCCTTGTCCAACATACACACACATACACACACACACACACACACACACACACACACACACTTAGAAGTTCTGAAGCAGGAGAACAAGAATAGTTTAGAGAAAATAAACTATACATTTAATAACATATGACATAGACTTTCCTATTTTGATGGCCAGCCAAAGCAGCTGTATCTCCTCTCCAACCTCTGGATATCCAATGGGACCCAAATCTTATCCTTGCTTTCCTTGTGTATAAGACTGAAGGTGCACTATTTTTGATCAGGGATCTTGGGGAAGGAGAAGGAGGAAGACAGGAAGGTGGTGGTATTGATGCTTCCCAGCTCACCATCTGTATCTTTCAGCCACAGTTTTGAAGAATCAAGTCCACCAAAGATTTGGGCAGGTTGGAGCACTCCGATTGAGCATGGGGTGAGAGAGGCTCTGCTAGATATGTTCTCAAGATGCAGTACAGTTGAGATGACAGAAAATATGGTCAGGTCCCGACTGGGTCTTGTCTCATTGAAAGTCAAGCAGAAGAGAGCAATTTGTTTTGAGTGCATGCTTTTCTTTATTTAGACTGCATTAATAAATTTGGATCTCTAGGGATATCTCCCTGGGTCATGGTCCCCCTGTTGAGTCTTGCTCTGATTCTTATTTAATAGGCATCAAAAATAAAATTACAGTTTATCTTCTTTCACACAATGTTCACCTCTGTACCCTTTGGAGGAACCACTGTTGTAATAACAGGGGTGGCCCTGAAGTTGCTCCTAAAAAATCCAACCCTCCTGGTTTTCTTATCTTCTAGTGGGACCTGGCTGTGGGGGCCTTCCTTCCAAATTTGTATTACAGCATATTCCAAATTTGTGAGAGAGTCCAGGAATGAGGTTATGATGAGTGAATTGGTGAAGGAAGGACTATACTCCTCTTGAAGATTCTCCAGCATTTATTCTGTTAATCATCCTCAGAAGTTCCACAAATGGCCAGGAACCAGTGTAAAAGTTATATGGAGGTGTACCTGTCTCCTTCCTCCATATTATCTTGTGGAGATTTTTACCCTTCCTATGATGATAGGAGATCTTCTTACTGCAGAAATCACATAGTCTTAGATACTGTGCATTCCAGAAAGAAAGTATTTGAGATACATATTGAATTCCTTGCCTCCAGCATAATCAGAGAAGGTTCTTCCAGATACCCGAGGACACTGTGAAGACTCTTGAGATGGACCTTATCCTGATACCTGAGGTCTCTGGAATTCAGCCTGGTGGTACACTTTAGAAAATTACTCAGGACCCCCAATGTAGCAAGTGCCCCAGTAATGGTTTATTTGACTTTGAGCCTTTCCCAATTCAATATATTTTGGAAGTAGAGGCATCAGAGAGCCTCAGCTCTTAGCTCCTGTTTAATATTACCCTGGACCCATTTTCATGAGTCTGTACAGGAGCTTACTCTTAGGCTCTTCCTGTACCCTGCCAGAAACATAAGCAAGATCATTGTGTCACCAGGAGAATTGGGCTCAGGTCTGCTACAACTCTCCACTGGTCATCTTTGGAGACAAAAAGAGGTTTTTGTTTGTTTGTTTGTTTTGTTTTTGTTTTGTTTTGTTTTCTGAAAGTTAAAGAAATCTTCCTACATGTCTGAAGGAGGTCACAGTCTTCTTCAATTTACAACTGCTGTTTTGCATGATTATGAATGACAGAGAACCTAATAGGCAGAAGTAGCCTGGTTAGCTCTGATGGCCTTGTAGACCTACAGGCTCTTCCGGGTTCAGCTATATCCAATTTGATCTTCATGTAGCTGGTTGAGTAGGTGGTATAATATTCGGTAGGGGAGATCTGAGACAGTGGGTATGATGCTATAGTCAACCTTAAGTGATGGTTGTACTCATTCACTGTGTCTCTTTTACGTCTCCCCCTAGGAAGGGTTCATCAACCATCACGACAGGAGAAAGCAATCTTGGCAAACAGACCAAAGGGTGGCTCCTATGAGTCCTACTCTCTGATGTCCATACCATATGGATTTAAACAAGGCCTATGACTTCCTTCGGTCATTGGAATATGACAAAAATGAGAAGACTTTTCTGATTTAATTAAGGTCAATCTCAGATTTCTATTGCTATAACAGAATACCTAAGACTGGGTGATTTTAAGAAGGAGAGAGAAAAGGGAAGAAAGGGACAGAGGAAAAAAAGAAAAATAAAGGAAGTAATATCCTTTAAGGAAGAGATAAATAAATATAATTTGCATATAAAACCAGAGACTTGGCTGGGCATGACAGCATATGCCTATAATCCCAGCAATTCAGGAGTCTGAGGCAGGAGAATCCCAAGTTTGATTTCCACTTTGACCCAGAATAAAAAGAGCTAGGGATCTAGCTCAGTGGTAGAGCACCCTGGGTTCAATCCCCAGTACTGGAAAAAAAGAAAGATAGAAATGCATTCTGAGGACTGTGTCATTTGGCAATTTCTTCATCATGCAAACTTCATCTGAGTGTACTAATAAACTAAGATGATCACAATGTTATTGGTGATATAATCTAATTGGACCACTGTCATACATGCAATCTGCTGTTGCCAAAAAGTAATGATGTGTAGTGTACAACTGTATATCATTGAAATGCAAATATCAAAACATATTGCATAAATATATATTTGATATTATCATGTAAAATCACATATCACTTAGTAGAGAAGTGACCTGATCTCATAAATTTTAAATTAGTCTCTTAAGCAGATTTTAAGAGCAGAAAATAGTTATTTTTTTAAAAAAAGTATCCATTCATTAAAATTTAAAAATAAAAATGTTTGAATATAATTGGAAGTTACTGAATATGTGATAGGATTTATGAACATTTGAAAATTTATTTAAGTTGCTATTATGGTTTGGAAATGAGGTGTCCCCCAAAAGCTCATGCATGAGACAATGCAAGAAGGTTCAGAGGTGAAATGATCAGGTTATGAAAGCTTTAACCTAATCAATGCATTAATCCATTGATAGGGATTCATTGGCTGGTAATGGTAGGAAGGTTTGGTGTGGCTAGAGGATGCAGGTCACTGGAAGTGTGCCCTTAGAGTTCATATTTTGTCATGGTGAGGGGAACTCCCTGCTTCCTGGGTGTCATGTCCCCAACTACTTTCCTTTGCCACACACTTCTGCTATATGTCCTGCTTACCTCGGGCTCCACGGAATGTAGTTGACAATCTATGGACTGAGACCTCTGAAACTCCCAAATAAACTATTCCTCCTCTAATTGTTCTTGCCAGGTCTTTTTGGTCACATCAGTGAAAAAGCTTCGACAGTTGCATATCACTTAGGTATAGATACATATGGAGTAAAATGTACCGAACAAATCCACAGTAGTTGTTACTATGATATAATAGAGAAAGAGCAATTAATTTCTACTGGGCAGACAAAGAAAGACTTTTTTGCAATAGGTAAGGAAAAGAAAAGATAAAGTGACTAAATTTTATTGAGCATGTGCATGAAACCAAGCTAGATATTTCCAGAGATACTGGCATTTAATGAAGGATGTTTTTCCTGAGATCTTATAATTTTTAAGAAAATACTAATAAAAGGAGAAAGGGGATAAGGGTGGGGTAAGGCTCAGCTGAGAAAAATTCAGGAATGAAAACAAGAAGGCACGAAAGTGAGTAGAATATTCAGGAAAGAAAATCCTGATTTTTCTGCAACCCAGGGTCTGTGAAAAGAAGGAGGGTAGAAATTGCAGGTCTCCACCACTGTCACGTCATGGAGAGTAATATTATTCTGCAGGCAATAGGGAGATCTTTGTTGACACTGCAAAAACTATTTTTTCTTACTCTCTAGATCTGACTTATTAAAATAGGATACCAACACAGATGTGCAGTTACTAGAATAAAAGTAGCACCTCGGTCACAAGAGAAATCCTCAATGTTTGGAAAATGATCAGTAAGAATATGAAGGGCAAATGTTGCTATGATAAAAGAAGCTGTGAATCCCTGTCAGAGCTGTATATGCCTCCCAGAAGATGCCATTTGAACTGGTTATTGCATCTCAGAAGCTTATGTGATGCTACCACCCGAAGGGGATTTCTTTAACAAAGTTAACCCCATGGATTCTAATATTTCTCTTGAATGACATCTTCTAGGTCATTTTTCTTACTTTGCACTGAAGTTCCAGCTTGTAAACAGTGCCTTAAACTTGGAGCTAAGTGTTCTATAAAGTTGAAATAAGTCAGACACACATTCTTCCCTTCATCTGCTTTGAATAAGTCGGAAAAAATCCCTGTTGGCCTCTTACCCTGTATACTCACCCTTTAGCCTCAAGTCCCTTGTCTTGATCTGGAAAGGACCACCAGTTTCCAGTTTATATACCAGGATCATCTATTAAAGACCTTTTCCTATCCAGATAACAGGTTCACCCTTTGCTGGCTTCTGCTCAGACCTCTTGTCTTTGCATCTACTGTCCTAAGTACTTCAATGCTGTGTCTTTGTCTTATTTCCAGGTATTTTGAGTATCTATCTGCTGCCATAAGCCTTAATACTAAAACCTCATTAGCAATTGCTTTCCAAAATCTTATATTTTGAGCTGCAGTATTCTGTATTTCCTCTATTTAAGTTTCTTCTGCCATTAAAAAAGAAACTAGCTTAGCTAATTTAACTTTTTCCTAAATTGGCCCCTTTAGACCTCTTTCTTACAGAATGATTCTTCTTCAGAACACATAATTTACTATTTGAATAATTCTAGCTAGAGAGGAAATGAGTTGGATTCAGTGTAAATCCATGCTGATTCCTAGTGATTAACACTTCTCTTCTGAATCCACAAATACCACCTGCAGTGGGCAGTCATATGTGGCCGAATAATATTTCCTAAAACCTTGCTTGCCTTTCAGTTATTCGCCACATTGTGAGTTCCATTTTCCCAATGTAGTAGCAAGAATTCAGAAACTTAGACAATGAAGAAAGAGATAATCATGCAATCTGTATTTTTCTAATCAAATGATATCAAATGATATTCATAACTAATCAAAAAAAAATTGTGCCTCTTGTAATACAAGGTCATGTAGCCAAAAATCAAATGCAGAGTCTGACTTGGGGTCTGAATTACAATGAAGTTAGAATCACAACATCAACACTCATCATAGGTGAAGTTCATGGCATTCATTGAGAGAACCTATGGAGGGGCTGGGGATGTGGCTCAAGCAGTAGCGCGCTCGCCTGCCTTGCGTTCGGCCCGGCTTCTATCCTCAGCACCACATACAAACAAAAGATGTTGTGTCCGCCGATAACTAAAAAATAAATAAATATTAAAAATTCTCTCTCTCTCTCTCTCTCTCTCTAAAAAAAAAAAAGAGAGAGAGAGAACCTATGGAGTTTTATAATCATTGCAGTAACCCAGTGATGAAAACCAATGGAAAATTACAGAAACTCCTAACATTCAGGACTGGCAAAGTTAAAGTCTCTTGGTTAGAAAAGTTTGCATCACTATATCAGGTAAACAATCCTGAAGTATTAAATGCTTACTAAGGGAAAAAGAAGTATGAAATCAACAGTGGAAGAAGTAAAAATTACAAACAGTAGTTTCAAGATCATTGTCCCTACTATTTGTTTCTTTCTCCAGAGTTTATTGATAATGGAGAATTTTACAATGTATTACATTAATTATAAATTATTTTAAAAAGTGGTGATTGAACTAAATAAGGAATCACTATCACCGATAGGGCCAGTTGATTTACTTTTGTTGCTATGAAGACAGTTTGAGTTAGCTCAGAAAGAGTATGTTGTTCTTGTTACTTGTAAACATAAGCCAAGAAGTGGACAGTCTTGGAAATTTGAAATTTGTGCCCATCCAAAGTCTTTGAACATACACCCTAAGTTTTTCTCATTTTCCACTTAAGACATGTACCTTATTTATAACAATAGATCCCTTTATTATGTTCCACTCTAATGCACAATAAGCAATATGGAAAAATAAATAAACAAATAAGCAAACAAATAAATTTTTTAAAAAAACCTAAACCTTAACATCTCTTCACTGTATCTATTCTTGTGGGTATTTCTGCCTTGCCATTTCATCAAACCTGTATGTTCGCTATTATGACCCTGAAGAGAGTCATCAACACAAGTAGAGCTCCATTTTATAACTGTATCCTCACCACCACTTGTCCCTACAGCCTGGCAATCACTAATCTGTCTTCTATTTCTAAAACTTTGACCTTTCAAAAGTACTACATACAAGGAATTATAGAGTATGTAATCTTTGGCTACATCACTTAAGCTTTTCTTACTAACAAAATCCCTTTGATATTCATGCAAGATTTTGTGTAGATCAATAGTCAGCTCCTTCTTTGTGGCTGAGTAATATTTCATAGTACATATACACCACAGTTTGTGTCTTCATTAACTAGTTGAAGTGTATCTGAGTTGTTTCCAGCTTGAAGATACTGCAGGTAAAGTTGCTATGAATATTTGTTTATATATTTCTACATAAACATATAAACATAACTTTTCAGTTGAAGAATACCTGCCCAAGAGTATAATTATTGGATTGGATGATAATTCCATGTTTAGTTTTATAGGAAATTGATAAGCTGTTTTCCAGAATGCCTATAACACTTTACATTCTCATATGCAGTGTGATCTAGTTTCTTCATGTCCTCATCAGAATTAGCAATCCTACTAATTTTTATGTTACCTTTATGATAAAGTAATACTTTGTTGTTTTAACATGCATTTTCTCTAGTGGCTAAGATGTTGATGATGGTAAATACACACCTTTCCCACATGCATTTGCATAACCTACTCATTATTGTGGCCATGGGTATAAGTCATTGTTGTTTCTCAGATATACACAAGTTCTCCTTAATTGATTCCTTCAGAAATAAAATCATTCTTCATTGTTTGTGAAGGCTGGCATATTTCAAGTTCACCTATATTCCCGTGCCTCATCACAAATTACCTATAACCTATAATTTCACTTCCAGTTACAACAAAATGTCTAGCTGTAGATCAGTCATCCTTCCAATAACAATTAGAAAATATGGAGAAATCTATCTGAAGTCATCAGAGAGTTACAAGGCCAAGAGATCTTGAAGGACTATGATCTTGGAGAGAAAAGAAGTAAAAAGATGTGGACCTAATATACAGAACTTTCTATTCAAAATATTTACTGATTCATAGGTGGTGGCTGAGAAGTGGAAATCTTGTCTTTGTTCCTATCACAAAGCAGAGGTTTTGGAACTAAGCAAAATTGTACCAGCTGTAGGTAAAGACTAAATTTAGAGTACCAGGAAAGAGTAGGCTTGGTGAACATCTCTGGATTTCATCATGATTCCAACTTTCACAGAGATTGAAAAGCAACCTCTATCAACTCAACCCCTGCTTGGATTTAATTTTTCTTTCTTTGAAGTAGTTAACCTGCTAGAAACAATACCCAGTGCTATCTGAAATAAAGAAACTCCATCCAGACAAAAGCCTTAGAATCTCTCTATAATATGCCATAAACCAGTCACCACACAATAAACATGACTTCAAGAGACCAAGCATAAAGTGGCAAACCATCAAGAAAGAAAAAAAAGATAAGAAAAACCAACAAGATTTCAGCTACTGGTATTATTGAGGCATAGATTTTAAAATAATTGTGATTGATATGTTTACAAATTCAAAGATGAAAAATGCAAGGAAAGAACAAGAAACTGTTAAAAGAATCAAATAGAAATTCTTTAACTGGAAAAAATAAGAAAACCAATAGATCAATATGGTATGGTTTGGATGTGAACTTTCCCCCCAAAGCTCCTGTGTGAGACAATACAAGAAGGTTCAGAGAAGAAACCATCGGGTTATGAGAGCCTTAAACTGATCAATGAATTAATCACTTGGTAGGATTTAATTGAACGGTAACTGAAGGCAGATGAGGTGTGGTTAAAGGAGGTGAGGCTTTGGGGGCATGGCTATGGGGTATATATTTGTTTCTGGCAAGAGGAGATCTCTCTCTCTCTCTATCTCTCTCTCTCTCTCTCTCTCTCTCTCTCTCTCTTTCCCTCTCTCTCTCTCTCTCTCTCTCTCTCTCTCCCTCTCTCTCTCTCTCTCTCCCTCTCTCTCTCTCTCTCTCTCTCTCTCTCTCTCTCTCTCTCTCTCTCTCCCTCTCTCTCTCTCCCTCTCTCTCTCTCCCTCCTTCCTGATCATCATGTGAGCTGCTTCCCTCTGCCTCACTCTTCCTCAATGATGTTCTGCCTCACCTCCAGCCCTGAGAAATGGAATTGACCTTCTGTGACCTTCTATGGACCAAGACCTCTGAAACTGTGAGCCCCCAAATAAACTTTTCCTCCTCTGCAATTGTTCCGGTTGGGTCTTTTAGTCACAGCGGCAAAATAACTGACTGAAACTGATTGTTTAACAACCAGTTAGCTCAGAGATAGGTAACCTTTTTCTGTAAAAGACTATAGAGTAAATGTTCTAAACTTGTATGTCATACAGTCTCTGTGAAAATTAGAATTTGACCATCCCCGACCTGAGAAGCTTGGGACCTGAAGTGTTTCACATTTCGGATTTTTTATTTTTTGTATATACATAATGAGATATCCTGGATAAAACCCATATTTAAACACCAAATACATTTGCCTCTCATATTTACCTTAAACACACAACCTGAAGTTCATTTTGTACATTGTTTTTAGTGCACCTGCATCTTGACAGTGACCTGTTACATGAGGGCAGGTGTAGAATTTTCTACTGTGGTGTCATGTCAACACTCAAAAGTTTAGGAATTTAGGAACATTTCACATTTGGGATGCTCAGATTAGGAACGCTAAGCCTGTGTTCACCTCTACCTTGGAGTGAAAAAGTTTCCATTAATAATATACAAATGAGTGAGCATAGCTGTTTTGATAAAGCTTCATTTACAAAATGTATGTAATCACAAAAAGAAAGAAAAAGGAAAAATTTAGTTTAGATTCTAAGAGACATTTGACATGTGATTTTTAAAGACTTACAAAAGAAGAGCAAAGAGAGTATGAAGGCCAATCAATATTTCCAGAGATAATGGCTAGAATTTTCTAATACAAATTCTAAAACTCTGAGCAAAGGACTCAAGAAATACTACAAACTCCAAGCAGGATATACAAAATAAGATGATTGTATCTCCAAGAGATTCTCGTCAATATAGCCAAAGTACCTTTCTAGGAGGCAAATCCAATTCTCCCACTTCCTTACAGAGAAAGTTTTCTTGGTTCCATAACAATACTTGGGATCATAGCCAAATTCCTGAATATGCCCTATAAATCCTTCAGGACGGGACCCCAACACATCTCTCCAGTATTGTCTGTGGACTATCCCCTGCTCTACACTCCAGCCACCATGAACTTTTAACCATTGTCTGATCCACCCAAGCCATTTCATTGATTTAACCAAGCAGCCCCCTCTGTCTAGAATTCGATGCCACTGATTTTCTTCCTTTAGAACAGCTAATCAACCACAAGTCTCAGACGAAGTCACTTTGATGCATCTCCTGATTCTTCTCCAACACAGACAACATTGCCTCCAACCTCTCGGTGAACCCACACATCCATCATGACCCCTGCAGAACCAGGCTCCCCTGTCAATCTGTAAGCCTCTCAAAAGAGAGAATATATGGTTCTTTTCTCTATAAACATCAGCACCTACAACGATGTCTATTTCACTACATAAAATCTGGCCCTCAGTAAATGTACTTTGTGTATGGAAATGGAGTATTGAAAATTCAGATCTCTAGACACATCAAAATTAATGCCACCACCAAGCATCCCAATGTCAAACACTCAGATTGTGGGGCTCTACAGAGGACACACTATCTCTCTCAGAGGGAGGATAAATTGGGCAACATTATTTTTATTTGATCTTATCGTACAATTAAGGCCACGGGTGAAAATACCCACCTTATCCTGAATACCTACCATTTCCTGTATTTTCTTAATTTTGCCCTGGCAACATTTCTACAATTGGGGCATAATTTTATCCTCATTTTACCAATTAGGAAACAGAGGCCCAGACATTGGCTAAGATTATAACTAATAAGAGACAGAGCTAGGTTTCCAACCCACATTGACCTGATTCCAAAGCCTGTGTTTTTTGTTCTTTTTTTTTTTTTTAACCACACCATCTTCTGCCCTGGAATTGACACTCCTTGAAAACTGAGCTCTAGCCCATGCCACTGAAACTTCTTGAGTATCAGAAGCATATAAAACAATTCTCCATGGTTGCCTGTCTTGAATTGTGATACCATTATCCTCTTACAGACCAATTGGTGTGAAATCAGATCCTGCCTGGGAGTGGTAAAAAGAATAGAAAGAGAAGACTGGCTTTCCAAGCTCCACAAGACACACACACACACACACACACAAAAAAAAAAAAACTTACTGGAGTTCTGCAGGGTCCTGTTCAAAGTCTGGGTATATTCTGTCATTTGGCAAGAATTAAATACAGCCTTGTGTCCTCTAAGATTATTCTGTTACCTTCAGGATTAGGTTACCCGTCATTATATTTAACCTATGGGAAAAGCCAACACAAAGTTGTGCTACAGATGTAATAGGAAGCATATAATAAAGAACCCTCGTGTCAAAGAGATACAAGCTTCCCACAGAGAGCTGGGGCTGAATGAGTTCTTTCTTGGCATCAGCCTCTGGGGCTCAAAGGGATGCAAAAACAGCAGATCAAACCTCTATCCACCTCTGCACAGATACAGGTGCTCTGGGCTTATTTGTCGGTGAGGTAACGATGCAGACCGTGCAGGAAGAAGAGAAGGGACTTCAGAGTTGACCTTATCTTGCTTCATCTGTATGGATTCCAGAAGGCCCTGGGGAACCTGAGATTCCTAGACTTATTCCCTTCTCACATTTCCTCCTGGAATTCCCTCCAGCTGGCAGGATGCTGAAATAGGTACCATTTAGCTGGCTAATGAATTCCATATGCAATTGTTAGAAATATAATTGACACTTCAGACTCGGGACCTGTCTTCTGCTTTGTACAGTTTTCTGCTGCCCGGTGAGGGCTGCCTGCTGGGAAATGCTTCTGATTTCCAAGCTTCTTTGCCCCGTCTGGAATGAAAAGTAGATGCTTGATGTGCTAATGTCAGGTTATAATAATACCTATATGTTATGCTGATTAAATGTAATAACATTTGTAAAGCAAAGTGCCAGACGCACGGTGGCACTCTCGAAAATCCTAACGGTTATTTACAATCTGCCCTCTACCCACTTTTTCAAGGCTTGTATCTCAGGCCTCTGCTCCTCCCTGAGGCCAGCCAAGCACACATTCATGTCTTCCCCACTCTGAAGTAGCCATTGTTTCCAGGCAGACACTGGGCCCTTTCACGCCACCATGATTTCCTAAATACCTACAAAATAGAAAGTCCTGGTGGCTCTAGGAGAGAGGGATTGGTTTTTATCTCATATCTTATTACTTAATAAAGTTTCTTGAGGGTTAGATAAGTGTCTACATGAACTTGGCCCCTCTCTGTGATACGGAACCCTTTTGATGCCTGGTAAAGAGTTAGTACCCCAAAAGTTGCTGTCAGACGAACGAATGCACGAGAAGGTTCCAGATGATTGTGTTTAAATCGTCACCAAGGAGACTGTTAACATTATAGTCTCTTTACAGGTTTAGTTCAGGATGTTAGAGATTGGAGAAACCCAGTGTGAATTTTGGAGGTTACAGATCAGAAACACAGAAAGGCTGTTAGGAAATATGGGGGAAAAATCATGATCATGGAGATGCTGGAAGGGATGGTGAGTCAGTATAGCACACTTTTGAGCTTCATTTCTAGTCACAGCAAATTGTGATTCCTAATTTCTCTTCTTTTGCCTGCAGTCCTTTGTTCCTACGGCCACACCTCCCACCCCCGAAAGATAATCCTATAGAAGAAGTTAGAACTTCATTTTCCCAAGAGTGCCAGTTCATGGACAGGTTGTATAAGACCTTCAGGAAAAAGTTTAAGAAAAAGAAAATAGATATTTGTGGGTCTTCTGCCCCCCCACACCATTTTTTGATCCTGTACCTCTGGAGTGGGGGTCCAGGAGACTGGATTTGCAGAGAGTCTCCCGTATGATTTTGCAGCAGAGCCATATTCTCAGTTTCTGATACCTTGGAGATAACAATGCTAGAGAAACCCTGCATCAGGAGCTCTCATTCATCAGGAAGCACAGAGACCAGAAGGTGGGCCTCATGAACATTTCATGTCTCTTAAATCAGTTTTCAGAAGTCATTAAGCCATAAAATTTGATTTGCCTGAAAAGTATTGGCTTCATCTGCCGCCATCCACAGTCACCATCTGAACTTAGAGTTCTGCTTCGGTTTTCCATCTTTGACCTTCGGATCCCCTGGAGACTCAGTATTTAATCACTCAAGTCCAAAGCATCTGACTTCCTCACTTTCTCTCCTCTTACCCCTCAGTAACTCAGCCACCTTAAGTCATTGACAAGCTCAGGATTCTCCTCTACACTTTCTCCTGAGAACTCCCACAGTCGACCTAAGATCTGAGTTCAGAAACACCCGTGCTCCTCTTTCAGGAGGGGAATTTGGCATCTTCGAAAGAACACAGAGGAGAGAGGAGAAAAATGAAGAGGTCCTCCCTGAATTCCCTTGAAGCATTCTCACAACAATCATCTATCTTGTTTTGTCTTTATTAAAATAAAGCAATGTTATGGTCATGAATACTTTTCAGTAAAACCCCATAAGTGGATACATCCCTCAAACAAAAGTGGGAGATGATAGAATGGATCACGGGTTCCACATCCACTCAGTTGTCTCCTGGAAGTGGCCCTCACAGACTCAAGGAAGCAGATTCGGAATTCCTTCAAACTCCCTGTGGAGTGGCATCCCCTTGGAAGAGGGAACACGGTCATGGCAGAAGTGTTTACTTTGTGAACACCTTCCAAATGTCACAAATCAGGGCTATTTTTATAGATTGAGTACTCGTGGCATGGTTGAACGTGGCCCTCTGTCTTCTAAATTTCTTGCCCATTAGCAGCTGGATCTAGAGACTTGATCAGACTTAGTTTTATACAGTTTAGAGCTAGATTGTCCCTCAAAGGTCCTTGAGCTGAATGAAGGCTTGGTCCCCAATGCAGCAGTGTTCAGAGAGGAGGCTTTGGGGAAGTGACTGGATCGTTAGGACTCCAATCCCATCAATGGATTAATCTACTGATGGATTATTAACTTGATGCCATGATTGGAAGTTGGTGGACACTGTAGAAGGTAGGATCTCCGTGGAGAAAGTAGATCATGAGAAGATGTCTACAAAGTCCCTCTACTTCCTGATTGCCATGAGGTTAACTGTTTTCCTCTGCCCCACACCCTTCCACCATGATGTTCTGCCTTGCTTCAGGCCCAAACAATGGAGTCAGACTAAAACCTCTGAAACCCCAAGCCAAAATAAACCTTTCCTCAGGTATTTTTAATCACAAAAAGCCAACACACCTGCATTTGATATGCTGGCAAGATATAGGTAGCATTTTATTTTCTCATCAGAAAACATGTACTAACTAGTTATTTCTTGTGATGTTCAGCCATTTATGGCCACCGCCTAGATCCATTAATTTACTGGAAATTATAAAATAATAATATACTAATTCCCTAATTAATTATTTTTTCACCAATCAGCTAGACTACTTTTTAAAAAGGTGCCTGTCTTTACCTACCAATTAGCAACCCAGTGGTACAGATCAAATAGAAAAAAAAGAATATTTAATCCTTTCATTTTACTTACCAGTTTTAGGATGAGTTGATTCCCTACCTAATGTTTTTAATTTTAAAAAAAATCTAGCTATCTTCTTAATAAATTTATAAAACAGATGGGTGTGGACGTTCATGCCTACAATCCCAGGGATTCAGAAGGCTGAAGCAGGAGGATCACAAGTTCAAGTCCAGCCTGGGCAACTTAGTAAGATCCTATCTCAAAAATTTAAAAACAAAATAAAAAGGGTTGGGATGTAGCTGAGAGGTAGAGCATCTCAGGTTAATTGCCTAGTACTGCAAGTAATTAGTCACAAGAACAACAACAGCAATAATATTACTAATAAACAGATACACAAATGCTAAAATCTCAGTCCCAAAGCCAGCATTATACTTAATGAAAAAAAATACCAAAAGAATTCTTACCTCTGGCAGGGAAAATATAAAATGTCTAATAATGATAATATTCTTATTCTGGAAGTACTAGCCAATATTACTAAACAAGAGTAAGAAATCAGGGGTGTAAACTTTAGGAAAAAGAGACATAATTTGTCACATATAATATGTGATATGATTGTACTCTTGAAGCATTCTAGAGAATCAACTCAAAATTTATATTAAAACAGTACAAGAATTTATAAAGATGTAGGATAAAATTTAATGTAAAGAAATTAAAGACATCCATATAGGAAAACAATGATCAATTAAAATAGATAACAATTATTCCATTTGTAAAATAAATTCCTTGAATAGCTTGAGAAAATTCGATCTATGAATAAAGTTTAATACAATCATGAAGAACACATGTAAGTCTTTAATGAAAGATAAGTCACCCCGTGCCAGACTAAATTTGCTATAAGCCCAATCAATAAAACTATTAGTAAATTCTTAAGACACATCTAGAAAATGCGATTCTAAAGTAAACATTTGCAAAACAGAAAGGCAAAAATCCCAAGTTTTAATATTTCAACCAGTATTTTGCATGCACAGTACTTTGCAGATTATTCACGGTATAGGACATACACAGACCCTTCAACATATGAAAAGATGCTCTGCCTTATCTACTAAAGAGAAATTTAAAATTCCATAAAATGTTATTCTTCAATAATTTAAATATCTTAGTGTTTCATGTAGGGCACCTACAAGCAGAGACAGATGGGAAGGGAGGTTGTCATGAACTGATTTGGTGAAGAAGTGCTCTCAGAGACCGAGGGGAGAAGGGTGGAACAGATGAAAGAAGCCCGACTAGGATTAGGCTCAGGTCAGATGGGCTTCTGCCTGATTCCACAGAAGATCCTGAAGCATGAGTCACACCTCAGGCTGCATCCCACCCGAAAGCCAAGGGGCAGAACGTCACATCTCCTGTCAATCATTTGACTCTGGTTTCCCCCTTCTCCACCACCCAGGTGAGGAGGAATACAATCTCCAGAACTCGGTTACTGCACTCTGCTGATGAGCCAGTCCTGGAGAAGGGGCTAATGTGAGCCTTTAGTGGCCACCACTCAAAGGGGCCAAAAGTGGGAAGCCCTGGGCCTGAGAAGATGTGGGTGGGGCACAACCGTGTCAGCAACACTAAGTACATATGACATAAAATGAAGACTGAGAGCAAACCATGAAAAACTGTCCACCAAAACACATGTGGACTCTGTCTTCACCAAGGTTTGCCACGTGGAAGGTGGTCATAATCTGGGCTATAGAGTCACATAGACGGGTTTTGAGTTCCAGCTCAGCCACTATGGCCTGGGAAAACTGTCCAACATCAGACTAAATTCAATCCTCTCTAAAAATGCATTCAAAAAAATTTTACACCCTGTCTAATAGGGTAGCAGTAAGAATTTAAAAAGAACACATGTCAATATAAATACTGTATTATCTGGAATGAGGCATAAGCTCAGCAAGCTTTATAGCTCATTTTATTCTTTTGCTACTGACTAGTCGAAGTATCACCTCCTTACAAAATAAGTAAAAGTATAAAAATTTTTTAAAAAATTTAAAAACCCAATTTATAAAAATTTATAGCCCCTGTTTCATTCAACCTTGCTCCAGCTCTTGTACCAGCACTTCATCTTCAAACTGTCTTGACTTCCTACCTGTACCCTATTCTACACCCTTGAACTCTGAAATATTATCTACCTCAGTCTTAAGGCATTTAATATATAAAATAAGTGAAGTCAATTCATTAAGAATACAAACTAATGCCGGATGTGGGCGCGGTGGTGCACACCAGTAATCCCAGAGGCTCAGGAGGCTGAGGCAAGAGGATCCCAAGTTCAAAGCCAGCCTCAACAAAAGTGAGATGCAAAGCAACTCAGGGAGACTCTGTCTCTAAACAAAATATAAAATAGGGCTGAGGATGTGGCTCAGCGGTTGAGTGCCCCTGAGTTCAATCCCCTTTCCCCACTGAAAAAAGAATACAAACTAACACAATCCTACAACATTTATACCATGTACAATATTTAAAAGAAAATATAGAAGCACTATAATCCCTCTTCTTATAAAATTTTTAAAATATATCAATAAATTGTATGCTAATAATAATCTCTTCCTGAATACAAAAGCATTATGGATACAGTGCGAACATTTCATAAAACACAGGCTAGCAAAATAAAAAGTGATCCAAATTCAATCAAGTATAAGTAATCACTATTATTTTTAGGCAAACTTTCTGGACTTTAAGTGCATAAATACTTATCACTAGATCAATTTAATACAAAAATTGTGTTCATAATGTTTATGTTTTTTAACTTTCTTTTACCACATCCTTCTGAATCATTAAAAGGTATATGACCTCATTTAAATGCAGATAATACCAAATTGAGAGATATAGCTATAAATGGAGAAACAGTTATGGATCTGTTTATGAATCGATACACACAAAAATTTAGAGATAAAAACTATATATAACATATAAATATTATCAACATTTAGATATATAGTGAATATTTATACCTCTTGCATTAAAAATTTATATTTTTTTATTTTATAGTCAAATCCATAAATCTTTTATAACTTCTGTCTTTGCCATTTTTGTTAAAGTTCTAGGAGAATTTTAAAATATAGTATTATTGTAATTCCTTACATATTGATCTCTGTCTTTTGATATGTATGTCCATCCATTTAATAACTGCTCTGAGCACCTGCTTAATAAAAAGTAACATAGGTGTTACCAAAATGGATAAGAAACACTGCTTGATTCCCCCAGTCAATTTTTTGAGACAGGTCTGGGCACACATAATAATTAACAATATAAGAAACCTAAAATATTATAATGATTATCCCAAGTGCTGAGAAAAAAGATTATATTCTCTAGAGTAAGGAGAGGAAAATAATGGGTGGTATTACATAATAAAAAAGATATTCCACCAGCAAGAGATGGATGAAGAGTGGGAGGAGAAAGATTTGAGCTAAGGGAATCATGGAGTCTCAGTAAGTAGGATCCCATCTGAATCCATAGATGATTTAATTCCAAACACTACAACCTAAGAGAATTTCCTGGGATGTGCCCAGTACTGAGACTCTAGGTGGATAATAGCAAACTTTCCTGGCATATTTAAGACTGCAACTAAGACAAATCCCCTGTTGAAACCAGTTGAACTTGACTTCCCTGAAAAAAAATAATATATATATTACATAGTATAATATTTATTGAAATATCTTTTCTTTAGAATATATAAGGTAATATATGCATGTATATATTTTTTCTTTTGGCAATAAAAGGTCATGGCATAATCTGAAGTAATGTCACCTCCTGGTAGATCTTACAGCAGGAAACTGACTTGGCTCTGGATATGCTTACCCTGCCCCTGATAATAATAAATGTACTGAAATGTGCTTGCTGGAATTCTCAAGCTATCCCTAAGTCCAGAGTTGAACTAAATTTTCCCTATTAGAGAGCCAATTTGTTGTGAGGGAAATTATTATTGCCTCTTGAATGTCAGCTGGCAGGCTCCATCTCTAGCTAATGCCTGTAATTATACAAACAGCCTTCTGAGCACAACCCGTATGGCAGCTGCATATGGCATTTACAGTTGTTGTAATAACACAACAGCCAGCCGAGAAGCACAACACAAGCATACCTCTAACCCACAAGTGACCTGCTAATTAGCAGCTGTCTGGGGTTAACAGAAAGAGCACCTCATATAGGCTGGTGTGTGGTTAATGTAAACACGGACCCTGGTAAATGGGGAAATGTATGCCAGAAGGAGCTTACTCACTCATTTCCTGCCTGTGTTGGTCAAACAAATGGGAAAAACACATACTCGACAGAGTGCAGAAAATTAATGTAACATGGAGAAGAAGGAATCTGGTGTCTCTTCTCCAACCAGCATTCCCAACACCCCTGCATCATAACTACAGAGTTAATCTCCGGGTTTGGATATTGAGGTTAAATAGGTTATCCCCAAAGATCCCACTCTCTGTCCTGGCTCTGAAGTTTCTTCTCTTCCATGAGATTATTTCATTTATGTTTTCACTAAATCCTTTTTTCTATTTCCCACTCAGAACTTTTGTTTGTTTTTGCTTTCTGTGTTCAGGAGTCTGTTTGTATAATCATACTATTATCAGGCCCCAGGGTGAAAAGTAAAATGCCTCCGAATATTTCTCTTCCTCCCATCCAACTGCTCCAAAACTGTGTGCATCCGCTTCTATCTTGACCCTTGCAAGTCCACTTCCAAGATTCACCATAGTCAAATGTTTGAAATGTTGTTCTTCATAATTGCCATTTACAAAGGAAACAGACTCCTCAGGCAAAATGAGCCAATACATCTGTGTCATCACAGAGCTCATGTGGACTCTGCTTCCTCTATTTTCTTTTTTAATATTTGCTTCATTGTAGCAATAATTTTCTCTCTCAATCTTTCCTCCATACTTAGTCAAACCCCTTTATCCTTTGCCTTATACAGCTTTTATCACACTTAATGTTACCAACAGAATAGATATCAAGGTAGACGATCAGTTTCCTATAAGGTTCAATGGTTATTGGGTACACAAATTAAAATTTAAATGTAGTTCTTAGTACTACTAATTTTTATGACAACATTATGTATTAGCTTAGGGCCTCAGGCTCTGCACTATGCTGAATCCGTTATGAATATAATCTCAATCTAACCTCACAAATGCATTCAGCATTCTCCAGCATCACACCCCCCCTCGATGCTAAGATTCACAAGCATCCTATGTCAAAGAATTGGTCCCCAGCCCATGGTGATATTAGTGGAAACTTTTAAGACGTGAAGCATAGGGAGAAGTCAGGCAGTCTTTGGGGGCATGCTCTTGACTGGTATGTCAGGACCCCAGTCTTTCTCTATTTTTGTGTCCCAGTCATGAGACAAATGGTTTTGCCATGTTCTCTCACCATGACACACTTGCATTGAACAAGCCTAAAGGCAATCATGGCCAACTGATCATGGACTGAAATCTCTAAAATTGGGAGCCGAAAATAAATCTTTTTTCTTAAGTTGATTATCTCAGGAATTTTGTGACAATGACGGAAAACTAATACATGATATCATTGTAAAAGTGAGAGAACTGGAGTTTTGAGAAATTGACTGTTCAGAATTGCACAATTGCTGTGAAAGCTAGGATCTAAATTGGATGGGTGTTTCTGTAAACCCCAAATGCTTTCCAAAAATGTAAAATTAACAGCTGTCTCTGCAGAGCCTTGCTCTTCTTGTGCATAGAGAGAAAATAGTCTCTAAGGACATCAGAGGACAATCAACTCCTGACTGTTTCTGGGTGCTAGAGTAGAAAAGAGTATCCTAAAAAGTGAAGTCAAAGAGGGGATTGAGTCTCCTGGTGGGAGGAAGGTCTCAGGAAGGAGGAACCCCGTCTTTCAAAGGGACCCGGGAGGGGCTCCCAGTTTGGAGAGGGAAGCAGGTACAGAAGCCTGGAATGAAACTTATGGAGAAAGAAAGAATAGCTTAAAGGTTGAATGGCAGTTCCTTTTGCCCCACTCTCAGCCTGAGCCTAGGAAGCCTACTGTTTCCTCCCAGAGGAAGAAACACAAAGTAAATCAAACAAATTTCCCAGGAGGAGTTTGTCTTGCTGGGTTTCTTTGTACAGAGCAAAGCCCTTCTGATTCTACATTTGAATGACCTTAATGGTACAGGCCACCAGCTCCTCTCCAGGCCATTCTGAAGGCCCAGAAGTGCAATAGCAAGCAGACCTACCCACCCGCAAAGGTGTCCCAGGAGCCTCACATCAACTCCATGTAGTTGTCAGCAGGATTCTCCATCCTGACACGTCCACAGGCAACCAAGACTATATGATAAAAGTCAGTCATGTGAGAGGGGAAGAGGAAAGGCCACAAAAAGGTGGAAGGAACAGGAGTAATACCCAAAGAGGGACATCAATAACAACAAATAAGATCATCATCTGTCTTACCCTCAATAAATTTTGAGAGAAAATGTACCTGTTAAAAAAAAATAGGATGCTGACAAATGAAAAATCAAAGACTATCAAAGAATCCTTAGAAATTAAAATTAATTTGTCACAATAAAATATCAATGGAATGACTGGAAGATAAAGTTGGCGCTCTCTCTCTCTCTCTCTCTCTCTCTCTCTCTCTCTCTCTATATATATATATATATATATATATATATATATATATATATATATATATATATACTTATTTTTTCGTACCATTCTGCAGCCTAAAATTTATTTGCTGCCTTTTATTCATTTTTCAGTTATGAAATATTTCAATAATATCAAAATGATAAAGAAAATACAGCAAACACCCAGTAAGATGTCATCATAGTTAATAAAACAGAGGTCAAAGATGCAAACGAAGACTCCTTGAAGCCAACCCCAATTTCATATGTGTGTCCCTTCCTTTTGAGGGTCATCATTTTCTTTATATTCCTATTCACTCTTGTCAAGAATATTTCGATATGATTTGATTGACAGATACGTATGTATGTGTGTGTGGGTGTAGGTGCACATGTGTCCATAAACCATAGGTACTATTTTGTGGAATGTTTAAACAAACCTGTTCTGTAAAGGATATTGTAAACCCATGTGTCCTTCCTGTGTTCATTTTTTTCATTGCTGTGACAAAAATATCCGACAAGATCAATTGAGAGGGGGCCAAGATGATTTTGGGCTCATGGTTTCAGAGGTTTAGTCCATGGTGGGCCAACTTTGTTATCTTGGGCCCCAGGTGAGGAGGAGCACTGTGGCTGAAGGGCCCCCCAGAAGAAAGTGGTGCACCTCATAGTAGGGTTAGAATGCAGAGAGAGAGAGAGAAAGAGAGAAGAGAACCAGCAGGAGGTAAGATGAACTCTTCCAGGGGACATCCCCAATGACCTAGCTTCTCCAGCCATGTCCCATCATCCCACAGTCACCAGTTAACACATTCAAGCTACCATGGATGGTTAGGTCGCAGCTTATGATCTAATCATTCCATCCCTGTGGCATTTCTGCCTTAACACAGGAGCTCTTGGGGGATGCCTCCTATTGAAGCCACAACACTTCAGTAAATTATTTTTCTTCATATTCTATTTTAATGATTTACCCCTGTTGATACACAGTGCTCCAGCTCATTATTTACTGAACATGATTTATTTGTGTAATAACTGCGTATGTATTTATTTACATATTCTACTCAGAAGGAACAATTAGATGTTTTCTTTATCTATTTATTTCATTGACAGTGTGATGATGAAGATGACTTACAGGTTTCTTCTCAGAGAATCTTGATCACTCTCATTCTATCCTGAATCATCTCATAAGACAACCCAAATTTTTAAAAGGAAGGTACTTATTACTCAAAAGTGTATATTTTGGGGGGAAATGTTATCAAAATACTATATTTAATTGTAATAATTAATGGAAGCTTAACAAACCTTAATAACAAACCTTAATAAAATGCTGACCAAATTTTAAAAAATAGTATTAATAAAAAAAAGCATTACAATAAACACATTCTGAAATAACAACAAAAAACTGGATGGTAGAGGTAGATATATAAGAACACAGGTAAGTGTCAATTCCAGGTTATTCAGCATCTTATTAAAAGAAGTAGCTCGGAGATCAGAAGATGGAGAGAAAATTTTCAAATATATAATGAAAAGAAACTTAGATGAAGAATATAAATTCCACAGAAGAAAAGGGGCTATAACATGATGACTGATGATGAAGATCAATGACAGAAGACCACATTTAAAGGATCACCATGAAACGTAAGAACAGCATGGATTTAACAAAATAAATATAGGCTGAAAGTTTCCAGGAGAGAGAGAAAGAATCACATCTCCCACAAAGGAGCGACAATCTCATTTCTCATGAAGACCACTGGCTATTAGAAGAGAGTGTCTTCAAAGGTCTGAGGGTATTTTTATCAACTGTTTACTTTAGAACACTTGTTGAATTACAAAACAGTTGAGGAGACAGTATAGAGAGTTACCATAAACCCAGCATTCAGATTGCCTTTCTGATTCCTATCTAATAATTGCACGGTTCATTTGTTACAATTAACACATACTTATTCGGATTGCCTTAGTTTCTCCCTAGCCTTTTTCTGTTCCAGGATCACATTGCCTTCACTTGACATGTGTCCTTAGGCTCCTCTCGACTGTGACATTTTCTCAGGTTTTCCTTGTTTTCAAGGGTCTTGATAGTTTTGAGGAATAGTGGTCTGGTAGCTTGCAGAAGGTCCCTCTTATCAGGTGTTCAATTTTTTTTTCTTATTATTAGATTAAGGGCTTGGGTTTGAGGGAGGAAGATCACAAGAAGCCAACACCATTTTCATCAAATCATGTTGAGGGTAAATTGTATCAGATGATTTATGACCTTGCAGTTGACCTTGATCACTTAGCTAAGTAATATTTGTCAGTTTTCCCACTGTAAAATTACTCTTTCTATATAAACTATTTGTAGTATTTTTGCAGGGGAGATTTGTCTTTTTTCTTTCACTAGTGAATCATTTCTCATATCAGGATAGACTTATATTTATTTTATATTTTGAGCTGCAATCTGTCCAAAATTACCTTATTTTCTTATATTTTTGTAGCCTTGGCCTTAGGAACTCTGTCAGTTGGTTTCTTTGTGCTTCAGACATAACTTTACCAATGTATATTGGTTGTATTTCTGCTTCTGTTTTTGTTTTTCAAGCCCTTCCTTACTTGCAAAATAGCCTCGGCTCATCTTTTATATCCTTGCCCCAGGCCTAGAATCAGCCATTTATCCAAGGAGTCCTGCTTCTTTTATTGAGAATGATATTAGAAAGCAAGATCTGAACGTTAGGTGTGCTCATTGCTACTGGGGTGTTACCGCCTGAAGGCTCTCTAAGCTAAAAGAGCCAGGAAAGAGACAAATGTGTACTAATGCATGTATATGTACACATCTATAAATATCTGCATGTGGAAACATATGTGTCTACATTAAGCTAAACATGAATTCACATGGATGTCTCCAACTATAATACAGTATCCCACAGATTAATACGTCTCTTCCCCTTACTTACCTCTAAACTACTATTTTAGCCAACTTTTTCACCACTGTGACCAAAAGACTTGACAAGAACAACTTTAGAGGAGGAAAATTATATTTGATGCTCATGGTTTCAGAGATCTAAATCCATAGGTGGCTGACTCTAAGGCTCTGGGCTTAGGGTGAGGCATAACAACATGGCAGATGGGGGTGGAGGAAGAAAGAAGCTTAGGACATTGCCATCAAGAAGTAGAGAGAGAGTTCCATTCACCAGGGAAAAAATACAAACCCCAAAGACATTCTCCCAGTGACCCAGTTCCTCTAACCACTATCCACTCCACTGCCCAGTTAATCCATGTCAGTGGATTAATTCACTGATTAGGTTACGGCTCTCATAACCCAATCATTTCACCTCCAAAATTTCTTGCATTGTCTTACACATGAGCTTTTGGGGGACACCTCATATCTCAACCACAACAGTGAGGAACCTATGTTAAGATGTCCGTTTTTCCCATAGGTCCTTGGACATATTTATGAATTTAATTTTTTTCTTATCATAAGCCATCCCGTTACTTAATTGTTCAATTCCAGAATAAATATATATAATATCAGAATTGTTCACTGACACCCCCATGGGAAACCACTTTATCAATTGGAGTGTACTACTTTTTTGCAGTTCCTTTGGCCTTTAGAATTACAGAATCTACCACTCATTTACAAAGTCACTTTAGGTAAACACATTTTCCTTTCATAAACTTTAACAAATTGGATTGTTTATCTTTTAATTTGTGTGTTTGACAGTTCACTCTGTACTGTAGTATCTAAGGTTTTGACAAGTGCTCATGTCTTGTATCCAACATAAAAGTGTCCTAAAAAAAATAGTTCCACCACACTAAAATAGTCCTGTTTAATCCACCAAACATCTGACAATTACTGAACTTTTTTATTGTAGGGTTTTGTATTTTCCAGTAGGTCATTGCAATCATGCAATCTGGAGTCTTTTTATACGGACATATTTCACATACCAATATGTGGTTAAGACTCCTCCATGTATTTTCATGGCTCAGTATAATTCATTTCTTTATTACCAGGGATTGAACTCAGGGTTACTCGACCACTAAGCCACATCTCCTGCCCAATTTTGTATTTTATTTAGAGACAGGGTCTCACTGAGTTGCTTAGCACCTTGCTTTTGCTGAGGCTGGCTTTGAACTCACAGCTCTCCTACTTTTGCCTCCCGAGGCACTGGGATTACAGATGTGCACCACTGTGCTCGTCCAAGTTAATTTCTTTTTAATACTAGATATTCTTGGGTGAATATACCAAAATTTGTTTAGCCATTCACCCATTGAAGGACATCTTGGTTGCTTCAATTTTTTAGTGATTCTGTGTAAAGATTTTATGCATATTCATGTGCATTGCTAGATTGAATGGTAAGACTGTAACTTTGAGAAACAGCCAAACTCTCTTTCAAAGAGGCTGTACCATTTGCATTTCCACTGGCAATGTTTCTCCATGTCATTTCCAGAGCTTGGTATTGTCTTTCTTTTTTATTTTTTTATTTTTTTAGCCATTCTATTTGATATGTAGTGATATCTCACTGTAGCTTTAATTCACAGTCCCTAGTGACAAATAATGTTGATTATCTTTCCATGAGCTTAGATAGCAGTTATACATCTTCTTTGGTGAGGTATCTGTTAAGATCTTTGACATATTTATTAATTTAATTTTTTTATTATCATTGAAATTTCTAGGTTCCTTGTATCTTTTCACACAAGTGCTTCATCAGACATGTGTTTTACAAATATTTTTTCCCAAGTCCATGGCTCATCTTTCACTCTCATAGCAGTGTCTTTTGAAAAACAGAAGTTTTCAATCATAAAAAGTTCAATTTGCTATTTTTTTTTCTTTCAGGGATTGTGCTTTTATTGTTACATCTAAAATTTCATCACCAAATCAAACGACAAATCAGTTTTCATCTAGTAGATTTATAGTTTGAGTTTTATATTTAGGTTTTGCAATCCATTTTAAGTTAAATTTTATGCAAGTTGTAAGAAGTGTGTTGACAATCATTTTCTTTCTTACATATAGATATCTGCTATTCTGGCACTATTTGTTAGAAAGACTGTCTTTTCTCCATTGAATTATTTTTGCTCCTTTGTCAAAGATCAGTTGACAATACCTGGGTGGGTGTGTTTCTCAGGCCCTCTCTTCTGTTCCAATTACCTATGGATCTGTTTTCTTATAATGTGATGATACCCTAATTATCATAGTTTTATAGTAAGTCTTGAAAATAAATGGTATGAGTTTTCCAACGTGGTTCTAATGTTTCTTCTATACCGTGTTGACTATTCCAGATTTTTTGCTTTTCTAAGTAAACTTTGGAATGACTTGGTCAATTTCCACAAAATAGCTTGCTGAGATTTTGATTAGGATTGAATTCAATCTATAAATTAAACTGGGAAAAACTGATATCTTAACAATATTCAAATTTTCAAGCAAAGAGAATGGACTCTACAAATTCAGAGTGTTTTTAGTTGTTGTTTTTTTTCCATCAGGATTTTTTACTTTTCCATATAAAAAATCTTATCCAAATCTTACTCACATATAACCAAATATTTCAATGTAGGAGCTATTGTCAACTGTATTCTTTTAATTGCACATCCCCAAAATAATTAACTTTTGTATTTTAATTGAATTCTGTGGTTTTGCTCTACTTGTCCCAGATGCTTTTGGTTTTGTTTGTAGTTTTGGGGGAGGTGTTTTTGTTTGGTTGGTTTGTCAGTTCATTTGGTTTGGTTTTGGCTTGTTGTTTTTCTGTTTGTTTTGTTTTCTGTTTTTATTGTCATTATATTGTTTTGCTTTGGGCTGTTTTTCGTCAATTTGAAGGGACTTTTTACATAGTAAAATAGGTTGTCTGTGAATAACGGTTTTATGTTCTTCCTTCCTGATCTGTTTTATTTTATGTCCTTTTAATGTCTCATTGTATTAGCCAGGATCACCCACAGATATTAAATAGGAGTGTTGTGAGGGGACGTCATTACCTGTTCCTGACCTCAACAGAAAAGCATCTGTCTCTCACCCATTAAGTCTGAAGTTAATTGCAGGGGTTTTTGTTTACTACCAGGAATTGAGCCCAGGGATGTTCAACCACTGAGCTACATCCCTGGCCCTTTTTCACATTTTATTTAGAGACAGGGTCTCACTGAGTTGCTTAGGGGCTTACTAAATTTCTGTGGTTGGCTTTGAACTCCTGATCCTCCTGGCTTCAGCTCCTTGAGGTCCACTGTCTTCCTAGGCTAGTGGCCACAGCCACCATCTTCAAAGAACACTACTCCCCGGCTTCTATCATCACATCTCTTCTTTAATGCTCCTGTCTCCTCTTATAAAGATCTTTAATGAATACACTGAACCCATCAGCTAACCCAGGATAATCCCCCTAAAGTTTTTAACTTAACACCAGCTGCAGAGTGCCTTTTGCCCTAGAAGGTAGTAGCAGCATGTACACATTTCTGAGGACAAGGGATGCATAATTTTGTCTACCTCGTGTTCATGGGAGATATTGGTTTGTTCATTTTCTTTCTTGCAATGGCTTTTTTTCTGGTTTGAATATTATGGTAATCCTGAACTCATAGAATATTATGGTAATCCTGAACTCATCTCCTGTTTTCTGAAGGATATTCTAGAAAATGGGTGTTATTTCTTCCTTAATGTTTGGTAGAATTTACCAGTGAAACCATCTGGTTTTGGTGGTATCTTTTTTTGATAAGGTTATTAACTATAGATTCAATTTTTAAGTCAATATAGACCCACTGAAATTATCTACCCTCCTTGTGAGGGTTTTGAGAACTTCAAGGAGTTGTCCCATTTCTTGTAAGTTATCATATTTTTGATCACAGAGCTGTTTATGTTACCTATTATTATCATTTCAACATCCATGCTATCCTTAGAAATGATCCTCTTCATTCCTGCTATTGGTAATGGGTGTCTTCCAACTTTCTTTTCCTCGCTACCCTGGCAAGTAGTTTATCATTGGTACTGATCCTACCAGAGAACTACTTTTGATTTTGTTAATTGTCTTTATTGTTTTCATAATTTCAAAGTCATTGGTTTCTAGTCCAGAGTTTATTTTCTTTCTTTCACTTGCTTATTGCTTATGTTGTTTTTCACTTTACTGTAATGAAAGCTTAAATTATTGCTATTTTTTATTTTTATTGTTTTTTAATACATGAATTAATCCTATAAATTTCTACTAAAGAAATGTTTTCAATGCACTCCACAAATGTTAATAACTTGCATATTCAACTTCATTTATTTCAAACTATTGTTTTTAAATATTTATTTATTTTTTAGTTGTAGTTGAGCACACTATCTTTATTTAATTTATTTATTTTTATGTGGTGCTAAGGATGGAACCCAGGACCTTGCACATGCTAGGCAAGTGCTCTACCACTGAGCCAAAATCTCAGCCCCCTCAAACTATTGTTTTTTGTTTTTGTTTTTGTTTGTTTTGACACAGCATCTCCCAATTTTGCCCAAGCTGATCTCAAACTCCAGTCTAAACCAACCCTCTTGATTCAGCCTCCCCAGTAACTGGGACTAAAGGCATGTATCAACATGCCCAGCTATTTCAAACTCTTTCAAAATTGCTCTTGAGGATTCTTCTTTAGCTCAGGTGTTATTTAGAAATGTATGGCTTCATCTTCAAATATTTAGAGTTATTTCTAATACCTTTCTGTTATTGATTTCTAATTTAATATCATTGTGATCTCAGAAAATACTCAGTATATTTTCTGTTAAATTTATTAAGCTGTGTTTTGTGGCCCCGAGGTGTGTCTCTCTTGGTGAATATTCCTTGTGTGCTTGAGAATGTTCCATGCGTAGTCTGCTGTGGTTGGATGAATTTCTCTGTAAATGTTCATTAGATTATGTTGATTGACAGTGACACTCAGCCCCATTCTTGTCTTTATTGATTTTTCCAACTCATTCATCTATCAGTTACAGAAAGAGGGGTGTTGATGTCTCCAACTATAAAAGCAGAGTTAGCTGTCTTCTCCTCTTAGTTCTGCCAGCTTTTGCTTCACATATTTTGA
The DNA here is from genome assembly GCF_052094955.1 of Ictidomys tridecemlineatus. Classification (NCBI taxonomy): domain Eukaryota; kingdom Metazoa; phylum Chordata; class Mammalia; order Rodentia; family Sciuridae; genus Ictidomys; species Ictidomys tridecemlineatus. The sequence continues at coordinate 83,227,604 of NC_135485.1, read as the reverse complement.
TAATCTGTTGCTTGGGTGAGGTCTGTTATGTCATTAGGGAGAATTGACGCTTTTATCACTTAAAAAAAATATATATATATATATATATATATTTACTTGTCATGAGCATTGTTTTTTTACTTATTTATAGGTGGTGCTGAGAATCAAACCCAGTGCTAGGCACAACCCCAGTACCCCTTTATCACTTTTAATGTTCCTCATGAACCCTGGTAATTTTCCTTTCTCTGAAGTCTAATTGGTTTCAGAATTAGCATATCTATTTCAGCTTTCTTTTGATGAGTATTACCGTGGTATACTTCTCCCTATCCCTTTACTTTTTATGTATTTGATTCTTTATATTTAACCTATAGTTAAATCTTTTTTTTCTTCATCCACTTTACCAACCTGTCCTTCAGTTGATATATTCAGACCTTTCACCTTCAAAGTGATTATAAAAATACTTGGACTAATATTTACTAAGCTTGTAATTGTTTTCTCTTTGTTATATTTGTTGCTTCTTTCCCCCTTTTCTTTCCCCTTCTTCCTTCTCTACTTTTAATTTAATAGTTTGCAACATCCAATTTTATCTTTTCTTTGCATCTCATTGAACAAATATGTTAGTGATTACCTTAAGAGTTTAAAATGTGCCTTTACAAGCAGCCTAAATCCACCTTTAGATAATATTACACTACTCATATGGCTCAGGCACATTATGAGACAGTGTTTCCAATCTCTCCCCGTCAATGGGCATGCTGCCATTCATTGTACTCAGCCACAAGTTACAAATGCCCAGTGCATTGTCGTGACAGATGCTCTAAATGAGCCTATTCTTGGGTCAGTTCAGAATTTAGAAGATATTTTACTTTCATATATCTCTGATGAGATTCCTATTTTTTTTTTTTTTTTGTCTTTCTTTTTGTCTTTGGGCTTCCCTAAGAACTGCTCCTTAGATAGAGTCTATACCTTGCAGCTCTCGCAGGTTGAAGCCCTGTTGATGTGGTGGTAGGTACAGGGGAGTGGAAGCATTTTATAATCTTAACATTAAGCCTCAATCTTTCACTGAGCCTGTGTTCCAAGGCTGTGACTTTCACAGATGGTTTTTATCCTCCATCCTCCCCCACAGGAAGGCTAGGGAGGGCTATAGTTATGCAAATGCCTTTTATCTTAGGTGTCAGAAGACACTGGTAAGGTCATCCTCTTAAAGGGTAGTACTTTGTCACAGAGAATTCTCTGGGTGTTTTTTAAAAGATTGCTTTCCCTCCCCACTGCCAAAGTTACTAGAGATTATTCCTTTTTTTTTTTTTTAGTACAAGAATTTCATGAGTTTCCCAGAAGGAGTTCATAATTGTTCGGCTCCTTGGAGATCTTCACTTTCATGATAATCCACTCAGCCTCCAGAAATTCATCAGAATCAACGCTGACATATCACTACTATTATAAGGCTATACTGTCTTCTTCTCCATGTGAGAAGTCATTGGCTCTGACTCCAGATTTGTGTGTCTCTCCATATTTGGGCTATTAGTTTACCCTAAGTCCTCCTTTCTCCAGTGGAACTGAGAAAAGCCATTGATTTTGAGTGTGTTCCACTTTTTCCTTGTTGTAAGAACAGGAGTGAAAAATTCCAAGCTCTTCAAAGGCTGGAACTAAAACCAGAAGTCCCAGTGATTTGTTGTAAAGTCATCAGGTACACCATTAATCAATCTGGAAAGCAAAATAAAGGCTTGTTAGGTGTGAATGAGCTTAAAATATTCAACCTTTGAAATGTTCTTTAATGAAATGACAGAGAAAAATGCAGACATAAACAAAATATTAGAATCCATAAGTCAGGGAATACTGGATTTGCCCTGGCAGGTGGAGAAGGGGAATCTCAAAATGGCAATGGGACAGCTACTCGTCTACAGCAGAGTTGAAAGTTCAAGGACCCCAAGGAATGATTGTGAAGAAATCAGATTCCAGGCCAACAGCCTAGATAATTGGAGAATATTGAAAGGCTATAGGATTTTCTTGTCAATAAGAGAAAAGAAAGGCAGTTTGAAATGCTGTGTAGGGCTGGGAACTATTGTCAGGAAAGCATGGTGGGAAAAACGGGAAGTACTAAGAAATTTCTACTTTTTTGCTAATAAATTTGCAAAAAAAAAAAGTCCTATCTTGGAATAAAAGCAAAACAGATTGTGTGCATGTTCAAATGTGTAACAAAGAAGCCCATCATTATGTACAACTATCATGCACCAATCAAAATTAGAGTTGACTTCTAGGTCCAGCAATAATCTCAGTAACCCTCTGATAACAAAATGTCCAAAGCTGATCATTTTACTTGTGTTGCTGAGCTGGCAATAAAATAAGGAAACTCCATAGAGGCCAGTTTACAGACCTCACCCATGAATCCAGCAATAGAGAGCTCTGAAGCGGCTAACCACCCTAAGGGTAGCTTCATAACTCTTTACCCAAAACTTTACTTGTAGTAACTGCCCAGGGAAAGGAGACTAAGTCTAGGAATGTGTCTCCTTTCCAACAAAATGTCCCTTATGTCTGATGAAATGAGGAATTAAAGACAAAACTTCACATAGATCTGAAAATGTTTCAGTGAAATAGAGAATTAGGGGGAAAAAATACTAACATTCACCCTTTTAAAGAAGACAGCAAAGAAAATTTCATATTACTCCCTCAACTTTAGGTCGAAAAGAAAAAGACCTCCGTTCATAATTTGCAAAACTGTGGGCTACTTTTACATGAAATTGAGGTCTGAATTCTTTCTGGGGGCATATTCTAAAAACAAGCAGAATAAATAAAAAAATAAACAGAAGAATTCCTCTAAGTCATTCTAGGAATTTACAATGTCTCTAGGCAAGATCCAACATAATCTCTTTCAGAGAAACTGCCCTTACCGTAGACCTCATGAAATTTCTACTTTCTTGCTAATATATTTGCAAAAAGGTACTGGCTTGAATAAAAGCAAAACAAAATAAACAAACTGAAAAAACAAAGAAAAATCACATGAGAAAAAAGCGACGTCATAAATGAGAATAAACTAATCGAGAAAGAGCAGAAATGGACCTGAAAAAAAATTAAGATTTTTTTAATGTACAAAACATTAGAAGAATGTTTTAAAGAAAAAGAACAAGGCAGAATTTTTAAAAGTATAAGTGAAGATAAAAAGAACAATGCCTAGAGAAGTGTGATAAAGAGAATTGGCTAGGAGTGAAAAAGGAAAAGAGAAGTTCCCTTTCTGGTTACCTGATTTTGGACAGAGAGAGTTGTCTCACTACCAACATGTGAATTTTGGGTCAGGAAAACTTTGCCATCAGACATAAACAATTAAGTTGAACGAGGGGACCTGGTGGTAGCAGTGGGAACAAGTTGGAACCCTTGCCAGCACATTCAGAAAGTAAGGCTTACTTTGAGCCAAGCCCCAATGGGCCATCATTCTGATTTCCAGTCATTACAAAGCTGCTTTTATAGGCAATCGCAGATCCCTGTCCCCAGTTCCAACACACCACTGATTGATGGCACTACCAACTTCCCAAACCCTTCACGTCCATCATCCCCAAAAAGGTTACTATCCAGACCAACACAATCAACTCAATTATCAAACAGTTTCCCAAGTTTAATTATACAGTAGTCTCCCCCTTATCCATAGGAGACATGTTCCAAGAATCCCCCAAAGGATGCCTAAAATCCCTGACACTACCAAACCTTCTAAAATACCATGATTTTTCCTATCCATATATGGCTATGATAAAGTTTAGAAGTTAGACACAGTAAGAGGATAACAACAATGGCTAAAAGGAAAATGGAAAGATGATAACATTTTATCCCAGCCCTCAATGACTTCCATAAATCTTGTAGTCTTGAGGAAAGCACTTTTACCAAGGATCACCATGACCATATTTCTCTTTAGTTGTATTCGACCTTCACCCTTACAATTGTTGCCACATTCCGGCTAGGCACAATTCAGGAGCCACTTGTCAAAAGAAAAAAACTTTATTTTTAGAAAACACACACACACACACACACACACACACACACACACACACACACACACGGCACCACACAGCTCTTCAGGAAAACCCTCAGAGCCCAACTGCCACCACCGACTTCCCACAAGCCTCTCAACCTCCCCCACTCCTCCTGCTCTTGAGGCCGCTTGGCTGGGTCGTGTAGGCGGAGCCAAAAAAAAGACCACCAATGAGCAGCTCTGTGGTCTGAAAGGGCGGGGAAACAGCCCAATGAGCATCACTGCAGAGGAGCCAATCAGTTGGCAGCTAGAAGTTTGCTGGGGCCGCTGTGAGCCAATCATCAGCTGGCAGCTGGTAGTTTGCTGGCAGCTGGAAGTTTGCTGGGGCCCCTTAATTCCATATAAAAAACTAATGTGGGAATGGATTTGGAACCAGGTGTGTTAACTTTTCATGTTTCATGGAAAACTTATTTTGTTTATTTTTGGATTGTGATTTCAGAGGTTTCAGTCCACCCTCAGTTGATTCCACTGCTTTGGGCCCAGGGCGAAGCAGAACATCATGGTGAAAGAAAGCTGCTCAGATCACGGCAGTCAGAAAGCAAAGAGTAAGGAAGGGGTCAGTGACAACATATAATTCCAAGGCTCGCCCTCAGTGACTTACTTTCCTCCAACCATGCTCAACCTGCCTATAGTTTCCACCACCACCCAGTATTCCATTCAGCTATAAATAGATCAACCCACTGATGAAATCAGAGCTCTCAGGATCCAAACATTTCCTAAGAGCCCCACCTCTGAACATCGCTAAACTGGGGACCAACACGTGAGTTTTGTGGGACTTTTTAGGTCCAAACTATGCCATGGGGGAATGGACTTTGAGGAGAGTGTAAATTAAAGTGCTAGGAAGAGACAGTTGATTTTTGAGGACATTATAATTGAAGGCTTCAAAGAAAATGGACTAAAATCTCTTGGGAAACTAGAGAAAGGGATGCTTTTCATTTGTTATAAAGGGGCAGGATTGTCTACTCTCTACATAATGCCTGAAATTATGTAGAGAGTAGACAGTATGCCCAATTCCACTGGAATATAGTGAAGGAAATTCCTAAGCAACTTGTCCTAGGTACCACTTACTTCTTTCTTGTTATTTATAGTAAATGGTCCTGAGAACAGGACCAAAAGGGACTAAGGCTCAATGGCTTTGCAAATTCTCAGCCCTTCCTTCCCAATGGCGAAGGATGACTTTAAAATTTAAGAAATGACTCCTGAGCAAAGACCAAATGCAGAGAGAGTGCTATCAGGAAATGTGGCCCAATGATGAGGCTGAGTGTATGCAAAAGAAATAGTTTGTTGGGGGCTGGGGATGTGGCTCAAGCTGTAGCGCGCTCGCCTGGCATGCGTGCGGCCCAGGTTCTTTCCTCAGCACCACATACCAACAAAGATGTGTGTCCGCCGAGAACTAAAAAATAAATATTAAAAATTCTCTCTCTCTCTCTCTCTCCTCTCTCACTCTCTCTTTAAAAAAAAAAGAAATAGTTTGTTAGGATTTGAGAAAGATCAAAAGTAATGTCTCAGGTTATCAGGTGGTCAGACAAAATCCCCCTAAAGAGATTAAGGGTGTGCTTCACAAATCTTCTCAATCAGACCATAGGAGTTAGTTCATCTCAAAGAGACTGTGGGCATGAATTTTTGCCAAATGGAATGTGCCTCAAGAAGATTAACGTACTTAAAACAGAAAGAGAGACTCTAAAGGGGACAGAGATGGTGAGGAATAAACAGAGGCCTTTAGTAGTCCCTGAATTCTACAGGCAGGATCAGGCTCAAAGATTTGATCAGCTACAAACATACACTACTTGTGTATAAAAGGATTTACTCAAAGCCAAGAGGCCAATGGCAGAGCTGAAAGCCAGAGAAAGGATTCCCAGGGCATGAGACTTAATTAAAGTATGTCCAACCTTTATCTGGCTGAGTTTCAGAATTGCTATGGACCCCAAGGTGTCCCTTTTTTTATGGAGAATACCTAAAGCGATGACCCCTGTTGAGAGCCACAGCCGAAGGGGCCCCAGCAAACTTCCAGCTGCCAGCAAACTTCCAGCTGCCAGCAAACTTCCAGCTGCCGGCTGATGATTGGCTCACAGTGGCCCCAGCAACATCTAGCTGATTGGCTCCTCTGTGGTGATGCTCATTGGGCTGTTTCCCTGCCCTTTCAGACCACGGAGCTGCTCATTGGGGGACTTCTTTGGCTCCGCCCATGTGACCCAGCCAATTGGCCTCAAGAGCAGGAGGATTGTGGGAGTGGGAGAGGCTTGTGTGTTTGTGTGAGAGGCTTGTGGAAGCCGGTGGTGGCAGTTGGGCTCTGAGGGGTTTTCCTGAGGAGCTGTTTTGTTTGGCCTGTGTGGTTCTAAAAATAAAGTTCATTTCCTTTGACAAGTGGCTCTTGAATTGTGCCCAGCCAGACTGCAGCAACCCCAACCCTGTGCCACTGTTGGGTATTGGACCTGGGGAAGGCAGATCACTTTTCCCTTTAGGTTCACAGGTTTACAGACCAAGATCAACTATACCCAATGAGCAGTTCTTGAGATGAGACTTCCCGGAGCCTCACTTATACCTGGACCCACATTAGGTGATGATATATCAGACTTTGAGTTCATACCACAACAAGATTACACATTTCGGGATGTGTACGGGAGAGGTGAATGTATTTTACATATGAGAAATTAAGTCATTAGACACTAGATGGCTGGGATAGGCAGTTTTTAAGATGACCCCAGCAACCCCTGACTCTTGATACTCACAGTTTTGTGTGAACCCCCTCCCCTTATGTGGGGGCTATATTCATCAGTTCGTCTCTAACAAGGAGAACAGGGCAGAAGAGGGTAGACAGCTGCTGTGTCATGGAACAGTCCTGTGAAGAAACCTGTTGTGAGGACAGAGGTTTAACAAGAACCAAGTGAAAGGGACCCTACCCAGGGCTAGGGATGTGGCTCAAGCGGTAGTGCGCTTGCCTGGCATGTGTGCGGCCTGGGTTCGATCCTCAGCACCACATACAAACAAAGATGTTGTGTCCGCCGAAAGCTAAAAAAATAAATAAATAAAAATTCTCTCTCTCTCTGTGTCTCTCTTAAAAAAAAATGAAAAGGACCCTACCCTTCCTCAATAAACCATCTGATGACAGCAGAGCCCCATCCCATCCCACACTATGACTACAACCAGACAGACCACCTTGAGCCAGAGACACCTGGCTAAGACATGCTCAGATTTCTGACCTACAAAAAGTGAAATTTAAGAAAAAGTTATGGTGTTGAGCCTCTGAATTGTGACATAGCAATAGGTACCTAATATAGATATCCAGAAGAAAATGGTGAGTGTCCCTTTTGGGATACGCCAAATTAAAATAGAGTAGACAATGGAGACAAAAGGAAAAACCATAAGTCTGCTGTTCCCTTCCTCACCATCCTCCTGTGTATGCACACACACATCCTTAAATGCTAGGTGCACTTGACTACAGGGGTATAGCATTTCCCCTGGCCCTGTAATCCAGGGGATGTGTCGAGTATTGTTGAGCACAGTAGGAGTCAACGATTCAAGGAGCGTCTTGGTATGGAATAAATGAGGAGGGAAAATAGTCTATTCTATCACCAGTGGAAGAGAGAGAGAGAGAGAGAGAGAGAGAGAGAGAGAGAGAGAGAGAGAGAGAGAGAGAGGGAGGGAGGGAGGGAGGGAGAAGGAAGGGAGGGGGAAGAGGAAGAGAAAGACAGAAAGAGAAAACTAGAAGAAGGAAGGAAATTGAACCCAGCTTGACTATGAAGGCTATGTAAGATCTAAAATTAAATGCATAAATGGAAGCTTAAGAAACATTTTCCAAAATACTCCAGAGGCGAATACATAAAATTGGTTACAATTGGGCACTGTCAACAAAAATGTAGAAAGTAAAGTTCTGAGACTAGATATGTCTTTCCTTGGGTCACACTTCTGCACACACAGAAAAAAAATTCTCATGTATGAAGTTGCTTTTGGAGGGACAGGAAAATTTAGCTTTTGGGACATCCCCCCAGGGGAACATTTGATGTAACTCATTTCACTATATAAGTTTAAAATCCAAGGTCCACGTGAAGTGATATGCCTAAGTAATCAAGGGTAGAGCTAACGAAAAGCTCTCTAAACTTACTTTCCATAGGATCAAGGTCACTAACATGAAAAAAAAAAAGGAACACTTAGCAGAAAAAAAGAAATGAGACCAGGTACAAAAATAAAGCAAGCACACTCCTTGCCTAGACTGAAAAGAAAAAAAAAAGAGTCATTTCCAGAATCATGATGGTACAAATAAAAGATATTAAAATGCAATTTCACTATCCTATTGATTTTAAGCAGAAATATAAGCAGAAATGCAGGAGTTCTGATTACATGGTTACCAGTGTAAAATAGCCCATCAAGAAAATATTTATTTTGCACTGATTAGAAGAGAACTAATTTTCACTTCAATCTTTTAAAAAAGCAAATAGAAGAAAACTCAGTATTAGTTGCCATTAGTTAGAAATATTGACATTCTGAAAGTTGTATGCGAATGACTGATATAGCAAAGACTCAAGTCAGAATGTGCTCAGGGTGCTTATGTTTTCAGTGATTTTGCTCATGATTGCAAAGAAGTATCCAGCACATTCTAAGTAAGTGGCTCATAGAGCAATACATTCAGAATTACTATGGATTTTGTTGCTATTTGTAAATTGCTTAGATGTTTGCAAACATTGTCTGTAAATATTGGGGTGGGAGAAGTGTGTTCATTTGAACATAAGATGGAGATTATTGAGAGAGAGAGAGAGAGAGAGAGAGAGAGAGAGAGAGAGAGAGAGAGAGAGAGAACAAGATAGAAAAATTCTGACCAGGCACTCAGATGCAGGCAGACCTTATACTTGAGCTCAGTGCAATCGACCTCTATTTTATAGACTGAAACACCATGAGATTTGGCTGAAGTTTCACCAACAGCTTTGCTAAGCCACCAGACTTGGACCCATGGATAAAAATTCATGTTCTGAATTTCTTCTTTCCTTTACTTTGTTTTTCATTTTTGAGTCAAGAAATGTATCTTCTAAATGTGATTACAAAATAAGCAAAAAGTGAGCATCTCAGAAAATTTTCTTGAAGAATGTCTTTATATAAAAGGCCTGCCTGTTACTTAAATAAGTGAAGAAGTTTTCTGGTGGTCCTAATGCGTTATTATCAGTTTAAAGCCACCCAGGCAAGACACTCAAAGATCATGCTTCTCCAGACCCTTGGCAGAAGCCCTATTGATACAGAATTTCTGCAAAAACAGAGCAAGAGACCAGAGACAGACAACTAACAAATTCTAGAGGTGCATGCTTTCCCCAAAGGGGAAAATATACACAGATACTAGCAAATTTTTATCAACCAGTCTACCACTTCAAACCCCAAGATGTTCACTTACTATCTGATGTCTTATTGTTTTCATAATCAAAGCCCTAACACCATGTTAAAAAGAGAAAGAGAAAGAATCTCCTGGGTAAGATTAGAACAATAAAGAAAAATTTAACAGAAACATAAAACCTTAAAAGCCCTATAAACATGCTGATAGTGAAGACAGGACAAGAGTGAAGGAATGAGGAGAATTTTCCTGGTGCTCCGTGCAGTAAAGCAAACTCACATGGGAAAGTCCAATGTATGCTTCATTCTTTAGTGAAAAGAAAAAAAAATGTCCAATATAGGTTTAAATAAGGTTCTCAACAGGATTCACCTGAGAGTTTTTGAAGTAGGCAAAAAGTACCCTTGATTAATTAGAAAGGCAAGATGGTGTGTGTGTATGTCTACAAAATGCAGATGTGCAGAAATAAATACCATCCTGGGCTGGCTGAGTGCCAGGTAAGCATTTGACCTGAAACCCTTCCTAATTTTAGTGGGCTGAAGTCTGGACAGGTGATTAACTATCTAAATCCAAGTGTTACTGCTCTGTGCCCCCCAGGAAATGCTGGGAGAGAAAGGAAGGCTCTTATATCCTAATTAAAAGTCCAAGTTTTTGCCCCATGGAATGCAAAACGCTTTTGGATACAGGAAACTGTTCTTTATCCAGCTACACTCGTAAAGCTGTCAATAAGTTGAGAAAGTGGCCTTGATGGTGTGAAAGAAACCACCTCTTTGAAAGCACTGGCTGCTAATAAAAATCTTTTCTGTTCAATGAAGTCCAACAAATCATCTAGAATCATATAAATAGCAAATTTAACAGCAAATTAGCAAGGCTTATAAAATATATGACCACTTATGCAGCAAGGAAAGCCAAAAAAATCAAGGCTGGAGAATTACTAAATTATGGTTAAAAGATTTTTTTTCTTTTAATGCTTTTCACTGGAAGCCTTTAAAAAATGTATTTTGAATGACTGAGCTGTCTTTAAAAGGGAATATAATTAAAGTGGCTGTATTTATGAGGGTCAGGGCCACTCACATTTGATAACCAGCAGAAAAAGAACAATGATTTTCACACCATGTGGGATCTGCGCAGCATATCCAAGATTTTTCTTGTCTAGGGTGCTGTCTTCTGCATATCTGGTAAGAATGTGTTCAAAGGTAGCAACTGCAGTTGAGTGGCAGGGGAAGAGGAGAGGGCACATGTGCAAATCATATCTCTGTAGGATCCTAAAGAAATAAAATAGATACTGCCCTTATAAAACTGACAACCATTCAATGAGCATCTGTTAAAGCCAGGAGCCAGCGTCTGCTTTAAAGAAGTCACTAATACCATTACTAGATTTAGCCTGTCAAGTCTCAATTATTTTCTTTCCCCTCTTATGGATATATTCTCATCATCTGTGCCCTAGAACACAGGTAGGGTTATTACTAAAATAGCACATTACTGACATATCATAGAAAATTTTGTGGCCTCTTTATTAAAACCAAATTTTTTCAAAACTAGGAACACTGCAATAAAAGGTCTTTTTTACAAATTCTTGGCATATGCAATCTCTATGTGACTCTGGAATGGTTTTTGGAAAACTTAAAAGGGAAAAAAATCAACACTTTTGAAGTTTCCATCTGAAATAAGTATTAGAAGATGATGTGTGTAAGAGAATTTCTTGACTGTTTTTTTAAACTATAATTATTGCTGTTTTCCCAATTTTTGTTTTGAAGAATTTTTTTTTCCCCAAGAGCATCTGGAGAGATGACAACGAAAAACAAACATCTTTCTTCTTTTGCATCCACCTTGCCTCTTAAAAATTAAGAAAATGATCTTCAGAAACAAAAAGAAGAGAGGAAATCTGTGTGTTCTTCCCCAGCACTGAAAGAGGAGAAGAGCACCTTCTGCATCCTGCAGATGTTCAGCAATTATTACCTAAAAATGAGAATGGCCACGGTATGGAGCTGGGGGGAGTCAACCCTTCCAGGCTGACAGCAGGGAGGTTCTGCAGATAGATGACACATTGCACAAGTCTGACCAAATTATATATATATATATATATATATATATATATATATATATATATATATATATATATGGGACTTTGAATTTCCTAGTAGACTCATCTTAAAGAAGGTAATTTTAATGATGTTTTATTTAACCAGATATATGCCAAGTATACAGTTTGACAGACCTTTATCTAAAAAATCAAAATTCAAAATGCTCCAAAATGTGAATATCGTTGAGCATTATGATGCCACAAGTGGAAAATTCCATACCTGACCTCCTATGACAGGTTACAGTCAGAATGCAGGTATGCTTAAAAATTGTATAAAATTATCTTCAGTTTATGAGACATAAATGAATTTCATTAAGATGAAACATAAATGAATTTCATATTTGGAATTGGATTTCATCCTCAAGATATCTCATTAGATGTATGCAAATGTTAAGAAAATTTTTTTAAAAAAATTCTGAAAACTAATGATACAAGCATTTCCAATAAGGGATACTCAACATGTATCTGTTCAATATGTGATCAATTCATAAAAATCATTAATGAGATGTTTTGTTATTTTGGAGAGAGGGGGTTAGTCTTCAAAATCCAATGTATATTTTATACTTACAGTACATCTCTACTTCAAGAAGCTACAATCGAAGCATTTGTTAGCCATGTTGATAATGGCTACCATTTTGGACAGTATAGGCTTACAAGAAATGTACAATTATACCAAATAGAGAAACTAGAGAACTCTGGGCTTCTCCTTCAAATATACTTTCTCCCAAATACATCCATACATGTTTCTGAACTTCAGGAGATCTTCTCAATGTTATAAAAGTCCCCCAAACCTATAGCTTCCATATCAGAAAGATGCAGCTACATTATCTACCATGTGGATGTTCAAATAGAACAGAAAATTACATTCAGAAAAATGGCTTCCTCCTACATCCTCCTTTGAGTCACTCCCACAAACGCACATAAATACAGCTCTCATTTTAATGCAGACACAGAATAAATTAAATTCAGAAAATAATTTCCCTTGAAGTACTTATTGAGAAGTATAACAATTATTATTTTTTAAAAAATAAAGATAAAAACTCAACATGACAATAAATCCAGCATGTATATTGAGAATATAATAGCACTCTTAAAATTGTGATAGGTATTAAAGAGGATATAAAAAAAAAAGTGTGGGGCTCTCCAGGAGATTCACTCTAAAAGAAAAAGACACACAAGTACATTAATTAACTAAATAAAAATAAAATAAGAATGTGATTAAAAACCAAAATAAAGATGTACAGAGTGAAGATCACCTACCAAATATAGTGGGAGGAATCCTCCACACAGGATTGCTCTCACTTCTGACATGAACTGAAAATTCAAAGTGTTTCCAAAACTACCTTCAGATTTGACAAATAACTAAAAGGACTCAACTAAGTTGGTAAAATCTGTTTATACTCATATTTATGATTTAATACAGGGGAAGGATACAGATTAAAATTATCCATGGGAAGAGACACACTGGGAAAAGTTCAAGAAATTCCCCAACATGGAGCTTCTGGTTAGCCTTTCCCATGGAGTCATGGGCAGTGGTCACTCTGGTGACCAGATTTGATGGTACATCAATACATGGAATACTGCCAACCAGGGAAGCTCACCCAGGCTCAGGGTGTCCACATTTTATTGAGACTCAATCCCATTCTTCCTGCATAACTGGTCTTCAGCAGCTGGCCCTTTCTATAAGCCTACTCATTGTCTTTATTCTTCAGTCCCTCCAGAAGCCAGAACAGATACTACATGATCCAAAGGCCCCAGCATGAGCCACAATATTACACTAGTATCCAGGCCAACAGAGACATGTTTTATCAGGCAGGACATTCCAAGGGCCTAGAGTTAACTTTCCAGTAGAAAAGACCAAGACCAGAACTATCTTTCCTCTTTTTTTTCAGTCAGCACTTATATCTCAAAGTGAATTGAATTCTAATGAAAATGAAGAAGATTTAGAGATTCATGGGAAAGGGAGCAGGAAAATTACCTAATTAAAGAATAAAGAGCATTTGGGGGATGATTAAAGTGATTATAAGCTCTATTTCTCTCTCTTTCTCATCTCTCTCTTTCTTCCTCCCTGCCTCCACTCTCTTTCTAGGCAATCTTACCCATCTAATGTTTTAAAATCAGCTGGTAGTGCTCTATTTATATCAACTCTATTGGGATTCCAGACTGGTAGAACACACAACTTCTCTGACGTTTCCACTTGAAAGTCAAATGGGTGTTCCAATATAGCCAAAGAGAGATTTTGGTTTTTCCCCAATTCTGACCATCTCTCTCACCTCCATATAGCTATCCTGAGTGACCCAGTTGTTCCAGTGAAGACATCAAGCCAGCCTTAACACCTTGTCCTCTCCCAGTTATTATCTAATCCAGTGGCAGTGATACTCCAAATCCAAATTCTATCCTAAAACTAACAACATCAAGACCTCCACTTCCTTAATCCTAGTCCAATTTGTCAACATTGTCATGTAGATTCCTCTGAATGTGCTAATTTAGTATTTGCCATCATTCTCTCTGTAGTCCATTGTGCACAAAGGAATTATGTCTTCAAAATGCAAGTCATCACAAAGGAATGATGTCTTCAAAATTTAAGTCATATCATATTGTACCTTCACATAAAGCCCTTTAATGAGTGCCCATTAGAAAAAATCCTTAAAGGGAGTTCCCAACTCATTTTTTAAATACACAAATGCACATCTCCATCATCTTTGAAACTCTGCATGCTCCATCTTGACTCGATCACACAGGGCACTCTCCTTTGCTCCAACCACATAGATATTTTTTCTGTCATTGGACATAATGAGCTTTTGCCAATTAATACAGTTGGGATCTGAAATGTCCCTCCAACCCAGCGGGTGGTGCTATGGGAGGTGTTAAAAATTTTAGGAAGTGGTTGGAGGAAGTAGGTCACAAAGGGGATGTCTCTAAAGAGTGTATTTTATCCCTAGCCTCTTTCTCTGTCCATCTATTTCAGCTTCTCTCACTCTGCTTCCTGACTACCATGAGGTAACCAGCTTTGCTCAACCACACTCTACCCACCATGATGTCCTGCTTCACCATGGCCCTGAAACCACAAAGTCAAATGGCCATGGACTGAACCTCTGAAACCATGAAACAAAATAACTCTTTCATTTTAAGTTGTTTATCTCAGCTATTTTGTCACAGTGACAGAAAGCTAACTAATACACTCCTATTTTTTTTTTTTGGACCACTGCAAACTAATCTCTTTGGAATCATCTTATCTTAGATCTCTCTGTATGTAGCTAGTATGTTCACATCATTTAGGACTCAGCTCAACAATAAGCTCCACTGTAAACTCCATTCAGTCGGATTAGTGCCTACTTTTAATTACAATCACAGCTATAATTTAATTTAAACCATATGATTTAATTTAACATAATCCTCTTAATTTAATTAAACATAAATTAAACACACTATGTTTAATGTTCTTCATGTCATTATCTTAACTTGTTTACTTATTTATTGTTCTTTTTACTGAAATATAAACTGCAAGAAAGAAAACTTTTGTCTATATGGCTTACTTCTCTTTTTTGAGTCCCTGTAAATGAGCTGGACATATAATATGCACTTCATCAGATGTGTGTGTGAGTTCAGGATTATTATTAGCACTTAAAATTGTAAAGAAGAAAGTGTGTTTCTCATGTTTTCTCTTTTTTTCCAAGATCATTATTTTTGATGACTCCTCTCTAGAACATTAAATTATTATTACTTTAATCTTCAACCCTATGACAACTAGTTTCTCCTAAGAAGCTATTTTTCTGATGACCAATTTCTTCTTATTGCTTCATACCACCACCACCCCACTTCCCCATGAAGACAGTATATAAGCTTTTAGGTTGTGTTGGGTTTGGGGTTTTCACATTCCTCTGATGTCCCAGTGCATGTATAAAAATTTTATCTTTTTCTTCTTGTTAATCTGCCCATTGCCCATCTATTTCTGCTGACACCTATATCAAAATTTCAGAGGTAAACTTTGAACTTTACTAATTCAGAAAGAGTATGAAATTGCTCCTTACCCAAGGTCAGTCTCATCGCATGCCCCAGGGCTGAGCACATTCCTGTGAGACTATAGGAGGTCAGACTTCCCACCCTCTTACATAAATATTCACATCCTCCACAATGTGGGAATGATACCTCATACAGCGCAAAGGGACATAAACGATATGATGCAGTGGAGGATCTTGAGATGGAAAATTATCTTGGATTATCCAGGTGAGTTCTTAATTTAGTCATAGGAGTTTTGTGAAAGAAAGATAAAGGAAGATTACTTACACTACCACAGAAGAGGAGAAAGTGGTGTAACCACAGAGGCAGAGATTGGAGTGATGTAGCCACAAGCCAAGGAATGCAAACAGCCACCAGAAGCTGGAAGAGGTCAGGAATGGATTTTTCTATGGAGCTTCTGTAAAAGATGCATGTATATAAATTTTATCTTTTATCTTTTTCTTCTTGTTAATCTTCCCAACCACTCAATTTCAGCTCAGTGATACTGATTTTGGACTTCTCACCTTCAGGACTGTAAGAGAAATTGACTTGCATTGTTTTATGCTATTAAATTTGTAAAATTTTGTCATAGTAACCAGAGGAAACTCATATTATAACTGACAGTACTAAAATCCACTCACTGCAGGGGATATCCCCTTTCCCACTCACACGCCCAACAGAACAAATACTGAATTATCCAGTATGCATGCATTTTATAATGCAGGGTTATTCAAACCTAGCTATGGAAATTTTTATATTAAAAAATACTTGATATTTGAAAAAATTAAAAATGCAAATCCATTATCATCACAATAAAATAGCACAAATGCTGTTTATTTTTCCAGTATTTGTTCCAGAGTTGGGAAGTTAAGAACTTTATCATTGTGCTTGAAAGAGAAATTTGAAATTCACATACTCTAAGCTTTTCTTTAAACATTTGGAATTACATAAGAAATGAAAACTTTATAAGATCATTTGGTATTTAAGATTTTATCTTTAAATTTTTTAAAAATGAGGAACCACTCATTGGTGCAAATATTATGAAAAATCATTGTAATGATGATTATGAAAGCAACATGTTTCAGAACTATGCAGAAGCTCTACAAAGAAAAGGCACTAAAATCATACACTGGAAAAAAAGATAGTGTTTTGAACAAATGGTGCTGGGAAAACTGGAAATCCATATGTATAGAATTAAAGTCAACCCCTATCTCTCACCTGGCACAAATCAACTCAAAGTGGATCAAAGACACAGGAATTAGATCAGAAACCCTGCACTTACTAGAAGAAAAGCTAGTCAGCTCAGAAACTTTAACGGAACTCCTAAAGCACAAGAAATAAAATAGAAAAATAATCAGGATAGCAATAAAACTAAAAATCTTATTCACAGCAAAAGAAACAATCAATAGAATGAAGACAGAACCTACAGAATGGGAGAAAATCTTTGCCACCTTACTTCACCGCAGGGTGTTAATTTCCAGGATATACAAAGAACTCAAAAAGCTTAAGGCCAATAAACAAATAACCCAATCAAAAAAATGGGCAAAGGAACTAAATAGACCCTTCTTAAAAGAAGGAATATGAACAATCAACAAATATATGATAAAACATTCAACATCTCTAGCAATTAGAGAAATGCAAATTAAAACTACACTGAGATTCCATCTCACTTCATTCAGAATGGCAATTATCAAGAATACAGGTAACAACAAATGTCGATGAGGATGTGGGAAAAAAAGAATGCGCTCATACACTGTTGGTGGGACTGAAAATTGATGCAACCCCACTGGAAAGCAGTATGGAGATGCTTCAAAAAACTAGGAATGGAACTACCATTTGACCCAGTTATCCAATTCCTCTGCATATAAAGGATTTAAAATCATCATACTACAGTGACAAAGCTACATCAATGTTTATAGCAACTCAATTCACAGTAGCTAAGCTATGGAACCAAACTAGTTGCCCATCAATGATGAATGGATAACAAAATTGTGGTATATATACACAATAGAATACTACTCAAGCATAAAGAAGAAAGACTATGATATTTTCCAATGAATAGATGGATCTGGAGAATATCATGCTAAGCAAAATAAGCCAATCCCAGAAAACCAAAGGTCAAATGTTTTCACTGATTTGTGGAAGCTAAACCACAATAAGGCTGGGGGAAGGGGAAGAAAAGAAGTTTAGTAGATTAGACAAAGGGGAACCAAAGGAAGGGAGGTGGGTAAGAATAGGAAAAACAGTAGAATAACTCTTACATAATTTTCCTATGAACACATGTGAAAATACCTAAGTGAACCCCATCATCGTGTCTACCCACAAGAATGGGGTCCTAATTAGAATAAAAGATATCCTATCTGAGTATGATTTTGCCACAATAGGTTCTACTATCATGTATACTAAGAAAAACCAAGAAAATAAAATTTAAAATTATTTTTCATTTACTCTACAAATCTATTTGCTTTTGAAAGTATGCATAGAAGCCCATTATGATTTTTCATTATGTTTATGGTTTCCATTAAGTGTGAACTTACCTAGAATATATTCTAATGCATGACTTACACAGTGTAATCTGACATCAGATGTGAGTCAATGAGTAGCAACATAAAATTTAGAGCAACTTTCTCCCCACAATTTTTATTTTTCCAAGTCATTCTAGCTATTTTCAGGCATTTCAATATTTATTAAATTAATAAAAATTAATTTAACAAATAATTTAATTATTTATTAAATTAATTTTTATTATTAAATTAAATGTTTTAATGGAAATTTTTTTTTCTTTGGAGAGATTCATTTGACAATAACAGAGTTAATTCACCTATCTGTGTATTTAACAATGATTTTTTTCAAGCCATTTATAGAGGATCCATTTCTTTCCCATCCTCAAATACTTTCCTTCAGCAGTGATTCCCTTTCTTCAGCACAATTAATTGGTTTTCTCCTGGATTATTTAAATCATCAAATAAAATCTAATTTCTATCTTCTTTAAATAGAATATATTATCTCAAACCCCATTGAAAGAACGAACAAGGCTCCAAGTCCAAGCAAATGCCGGTTTTATTGAGGAACAGCTCTGCATATTTATAGAGCAGGGGTGGTTTGACAGTTGGCATGGGGTGCTTTTTTATTGGTGGGTAGGATTAGGTGAGCCAACAGGGCTAGTCTGATTGGTGGGTAAGGACAAGGTGAGCCAGCAGGGCTAGTTTGATTGGTGGGTAAGGATCATGTGAGCCAGCAGGGCTCACCATTGGTCGGCTCTTCTTGGGGGTTGGGGAAGTTAGTCTTTGGAGCCAGGGCGACTCCCAACACCCATAACTTCATTTCTATTCTTGCCTCCACCATTAAAATCTTCAGGGAGAGCTGTCTGCAGTCAGTGATTGAACCTACTCACCTCCCATTTGATATTCAGCCTACTCAGATGTGATTCTTTCACGATGCTCCAACAAAATGAGCCCTGTGAGGACATGAAACATCTACATCTTTCATGGAAGAACCTTCCTGAACTCCTTGCTTCTGGCCCCTCAGCAGATTCTTCTCTCTACCTCATTCTTGATGTGTTTGTCTGCATAAGCCATTGGGTCCAGGGTCTTCTCTCTTTCATTTCATCTTCTTCAAGCTTGTGACATTTCTCCTAATGCTCTGCTCCAATGCCATGAATTGTTCACTCTCTACAGAATTAGTCCATCAGCATATACACATACAGTTGTTTTCCCTTCTTTCTTGACCGCAATCTTTTGTCATCTATAACCACATTTCTCCCCACCCCCCACCTTTCATCATTGAGATACATTTATATTTGTATTCATCATTTTCTGAACTTGCCAATTAGCTCCAGGTGCATTCAGCTTCATTTGGGATTTTTCAGACATGCTATCTGGCTATGGACTGATAATAAGTTTTGTCCTTATTTCCAATAGTTGCATCTTCTCTTATTATTGTTTTCTTATTTAACTGGATTGCAACAAAAATTCTAGGAAAATTGATAATATCAGGCATCTTTATTCTATTTCTCTAACACTTCACCATCATATATGATAGACTTTAGGGTAGAGGTTCTTAATGCCATTCATGAAGGACTCAGTTTATAAAGAGTCTTATTAGTAGCACATGATGAATTTTATCTACTATATCTGATATTTATAAAGAGGATCATAAATCCTTTAATTTGCATTTTGATCTACTATCTTAATAATTTTTTTCTATTCTTTATCTATAGTCTCATGATCAATCCTATTTGGTTATACATAATTCTGTTTCTAATATGTGGCTAGATTTAATAACATTGGTATTTTAACAAACAAACCTATTTGTTATTATTTGTTCACAATACTTGGTCTTTCCAACAGATCACTCCTTATGTTCTATTTTTGTCTTATATTAGGCTTTAGAATAAGTAATGTTAAAGTTTTTTTATTTTTTTTCTAAAGATTTAGTATATTTTATGACATAAGCTACTGTTTCATAAAATCCAAGAAAAATTAATCATAAAGCTATGTTTAGACTCTTTTTTAAATCGGATAGAGGTTGTTGGGGGTTTTTTGATAAATTTTTTTCTTCATTTTTTTTAATGAATTATCCATATTTTATTATTATTAGTTTGATTTTTTAACTTGGCAATTTATATTTTCCTAGAAATTTGGACATTTCAGCAAGACTGAAATTTCTTATCCTAAAGTGTGATATTGTACTATTTGTCTTATCCTTATATTGTTTTATGTACTATTACTATTTGTAATAAGCCTTAAATATCTGTTTTCTACCACTCATTTTTTCTAATTGTTAATAATACCTTGATTATTTTAGTATCCCCTTCAAAGATCTATTTATTTAACTAATTACAAATTGGCACTTTTTTTCTTTTCTGTTTTATTAACTCATGGTTTCTCCTCCTTCCTCAGTTATTCCATTATTATGTTGCTATCATTCTGGTTTCTTCTGTTGAATACTGGTTAGCTTAGCTCTTCTTGTGTAGTGAGGAAGTATGACAGTGGTGACATCTGAAGTGTCTTTGGGGGCTTTACTATTTTGCCTGTTAAGCCATGACATTTACTCTGTTCCCAGGAGCCAGCCCACCTGCTTGAGAGATAGATAAGTTGGAATTGTTTCCAAAATAATTTAAACAAAAAGATTGAAGCAATGAATGAATGTTCAGGTTCTGGCACTGAAGAGTAAGATTTTTGCAGAAGGACACACTTGATGTTGAGAAAAGATTGTCTAATTCCTTTTTCTCCTCTATTAGCACATGAAATGATGGGCCTCTGCAGCTCAACACTGCATATCTAATAAAGGTGTGCTTAACTTGCCAGAAGAAAATGGAATAGATAATTCTTCTCCAGCCACTGGGAGAGCTATGGGGAAAAGAAGTGAAGAGCAATTAGAAGTTACCACCCACTTTCCTTCCCCAAGGTCTCAGCAGAGGAAGAGGCAAGTATAGAAACCCTATATATCAGTAGGTTACAATTGCAGTTTTGATTTTCTTGTAATATAGGTTACTTCAGAAAATATTTTAATCTATGTATTTTGATTTTCAGAGGTTTGTTGTATCCTTTTGTGATTAGTTTTATTGCTGAGTGGTGGTAAGAAATTGTGGATTTTAACATTTTTCTTTGTTTTTTGAGGATTCCTTTGAGGTCTAGAATGGCAAGACATTTTAAAGTTCTATTTGCTGTTTACAACTTTTTTCCAATGTTTACAGACTTTGTTCCTTTTTAAATAAAGTGATCCTATTTCTTCCTACTAGAAAAACATCTGATTTCACATTTATTTTTCTGATTTTTTGTTCCATTTTTTGTTTCAATTTTTTAATCTTATTAAAGTTATTAAGATAAATTAATTTCTCTGATATTTTTCTTTCCCATTCAAAGGATGTATGATATATCAAAATGCATTCTACTGTCATGTATAATTAATTAGAACAAATTTTTTAAAACTTAAAAAAAGTCAAAGACTTTTGGTTACATTTTGGAATATAGTCAAAATAAAAAATATTTTATATGGTTTGATCAAGATTAATTCATTTGCTTCTCATCATGGTCTTGGAAGATATAGAGGACCATTTACATAAGAGATATCTTAAATAGGAAGGAACATGACAACTTGATAATGAATTACCAAGATAAGATTTTAGGGAAAGGAAAATAGAAGTAGATCTATAGAGATGTAAAATTTAAAAAATTAAAAAGCAAGTGCATCAACCAAATGTCTGGGCTGGCACGCAGTTCAGTAAATATTTATGGAATAAATGAGTGATCAAAATTCCCCCAAATTAAGTTGAGTTAGCAGCAAGAGATAATGAGGCATACAGATTCCACAGGTAACATCAGACCTCTTATTTGGAATTAACATTCATGACACAATTCTCTTGTGGAAAAAAAAATGCAATTTTTAAAACCCAAAAGAATAGAACCAGTAGAAAAAGAAACACTATTTCTTTAAGACATTGGAAATTTTCTTTCTATCACTGGTCATACCCCCTTCTCTTACTTTTCCATTTGTCTTCAGTCTCATTTCTGTAATAAATCAGGCTCGATTTCTGGACAGCGTTGTCAATATTGTTTTTCCATCTTTTCATTAACAAGCTTGAAGGCAGCAGTGAAAGCTAAGTAACCTTCACCTTTTGAATGAAAAAAAAGGGGGGTTGCAATAAACATTCAATTTCAGGTTCATCTTCTGCTATTCAGCAGTCAACCTCCATCATGCATTTGAGGACATATTTCCTAGATAACTCTGCCAGTCACATGGGAGAATTTTCTGCAGAAACTTCTCGTTTAGGAATTAATTTCCTTGCAAGACTTTCCACCTTGGAGGGGGACCCCAGCTAATGAATTTTTGAGAAAATAAATGAATTTTATGTTTGGAAAATAACAGCTCAATGCAAGGAAGGGGTATTTCCAGGGATATTCCTGATTCAATGAGCTTGCATATTTAAGAAAATAAATTCAAAATGAAATGAGGTGACATTTTGGAAAATGGCAGGGCACTATTCCTTTCTGAGTTAATGAAGCTATGATTTGTTCTATTTTAAATTCTTGTTTAAATTTAATTAATTAATGTCTAAATACCAAGCAAATAAAAATATAAAAGAGGACTGTTCTAGAACCAAAGTTACACTTGTCTGTATGTCTTGGGCTAAAAGGGAGAATACTGATAAGTTTAAAGTAGCACTGTGCTTGAGATAATTTGGGAGAGTAGTGGTAGATTTTTTTTTTTTAACCAAGAACAAAAATAATTTTCTGAAGAGGCTACACCTGCCTATGACCCTTGCCCTGGCTGTCAGCTTTGTCTGGTTGTCCACACCACATATTTCCCCTGGAGACCTTGCTGAGGGCTTCCTCCCTGTGACTGCTGACTTCCTGGGAAATGTATTCCATGTGGACTCTCAGGCCTCCTTCCCCACCCTCATGCCATTTTGCATCCTCCTCTGCTTCCTTTTGTATCCTCCAGGGCCTGAGCAGCCTCAGAGTGGTGGAGACTGATGATTGGCAGAGGCCTGGCCCCTGCAGAGGCCTGGCAGCAATGAAGCCCAGGGCCAGATTTAAGGAGTCAAGAATGGCCTGCAACACCACCCACTGTAGTGCTGGTTCTTATCTCAGATGAGGTCATTGGTCAGAAGGATCTGTGTCTTAGACAACTTGACTTCTATAATTGTCAATCTAGTGTTCTGCTTGTGAGGTTTTCCCTTGCTGTTTGTGTTTTTGCCACCTAAATTTTCACAGTAGTTTGCAATTTGATTTGTCTGTAAAATATTTACAAAATTTCATCCTCTGAATAATTCTTGATCTAGTTTTTTTAAACTACTGTTTATAAATCGTCCAAGCCCCTAGTGTACATTAGTCTATTAATGTAAAATAATCTTCATGATTATTGACTGCCAAGCATTTGGTTAGGCAAATCATATAATTTTTTTCTAATCTTCATGAATTGCTGCTTTTCAATCCTGCTTTGATAGATGAACATACAAGAGTAAAGAAAGGCCTAGGATCTCACCCACAGGTATACCAATAGCCAGGGTTCTCACGTGTTGGCCATTCACTCTGCACCTACCCTTCAAAGAGACTCACCAAGAAACAAACAAACAAACAAACATGCTTTTGCCTGAATTAATGTCAACTCTCCTGACTGTAGTATTTAGAAACGCAAAATTATTTCACTTCTCCAAATGATCTTATTCTTGAGCAGATTAAATAAAGCGTTAACAAACTAGTTCTAGAGTTTAATGCTTTCCTAATCAGCCCGGCTGCAAGTAGAAAGCAAATAAGAATTCCTTGTTTTCTTTTCACATTTTGAGGCAAATTTTTGCAAATTGTACTTCCTGTTTACTTCTCTGTCAAGAAATAGTAATGTAATGTTCCTTCAAGGAGGATTTCTGAGTTTGTGCCTCTGTGTTTATAAAAGATACTCTCAAGCAAGATCATTATAGAGAAAATGTGATGAAATTGTCTATTCCATAAAATGAGAAGACAAGAGTAAGTTTGGGAGACTGGCCTCAGTGAGGACATAAGAGGACATAAGTAGATTAGGCATGGGGTCAGATGAGTGCCCTCTCTTCCCCTCTTGACGCTGATGGCTTGTTTAATTTTTAAGCAGATTATTCAATCATAAAGACCTACCTAGCTTACCCACAGGTGTTCTTTTCCCCATTACCCTCTCTTGCCCCCAAAGCTCTCACTTCCTGAAATTGAGAGCAATGTGTTCTGTGGCTCCAACTGCCCAGGTTCCATCCTGTTATGGTGTTTCTGCTGGTAGCTAGTAATTCTCCTCCATGAGTTCTTTAGAACTGACATTAAAAGTGACTTAAATTATAATTAGAAACAGTCTGAGAACCTGATGGGCCCCCCACTTTGTAGAATTCCTCCTCATCATTAAAATGAGATTTAAAGCCAATTAATGGGTTATGTCACCCTCAGAAAAAAACCTACTTTGAAACATTCTTTATTATAATCAGAAAGAAGCTTTCTATGAGTGTAAGGGGGGAGAAAACACACACTCATCTCCCTGAGTCCTTCCTCCAGAGACAAGGCACCTCCCAAGATAGACAAGATTCTCTCACTGTGGCCAGGAAGGCACAGGCACACAAATATAGGTGTGATGTCCCAGACCAGGACTCGAGCCCTGCTGTGCCCCTATCCCTCTCTGCTGGGGCCAAACCCTGTTCTCAAGACACAGGAAATTGGAACATGTTCTGTTTCAGCACCAGCAGATAATGAAGTACTGCTGTCCCCAAGGAAGAAGAGTGCTGGTGTGAAAGGTTCCAGAACTTGAAACATGCAGTGTGGCGGGTACCAGGAAACACCAGGAAGCTGATTCCACACACTCTTTAGTCATTTTACAAGACAATTGTTTAATAAGCTTTGTCAACCTCAAGGCACTTTTGAAGATTAGTTAAGTACCTCATCATTTATTGTCAGTGATACAACTTCTCTTCTGAAAAAACTACAATAAATATATCAAAGTATGTCCAAACATTCTAGAAACACAGGGAAATCATGTGCCTTTTCCAGATTATAAAATAGTTCCATCATTTGTGATTCAGTTACTTGACTGGGAAAAAACCTCTAGAGGCCAGAGAAAAGCAGATTGAGGCAAAGATGGAAATGCCATTGACTTACTACTACTATCGAATGTCTCCCCTTGTAGATTTGTACCCCATGAAAAAGGAATCACATTCTGGCAAACACTACTTGGATGTGAAGGTATGACATAGATAATCATGTGCAACCCAAGGCTTACCTGTGTTCTTAACATACAAGAGACATTTGCAATTCATTAGCAATAATGCACCTTAGACACTGAAACACCACCAAGTGCCCTCCAGAATGGAGCCACAAGGTCAGGCACCTGGCGCTGTGTCAGAAGGAGCATGCACAGGCTGAGCACTGGGCAGGGATGGATGCTCAGGGACCTTCTGTGTTCCAAGCTTGTGCATTTGCACACTGACTCCCATGCTTTGCAGATGAGGAAGCAAAGCTCAGTTCAGAAAAGGAAGACAGCTGGCTGGCCTGATCCTGGATTCTGGACAAGTAAGTGCTGGAGCCCAATGACACAGGGGCCTGAGACCCTGCTGGATCAGCATCTGATTCAAACAAACCACAGTTAACAAAATGGACTCAAATTAGGTTCTTGGAAAGCCACCAAGAGTGTTAGCACCATCAGCTGCAGCCGTGTCATGGAGTCAGGAAATAGCTTCTCTACGTGAGAGCAGAGCAGTACCTTGCTGAGTCACATGTGAGAAAGTCACTGCTCCCAGCCTGCATTACAGAAAACAAGAAAATCAAGATCCAGTTCATTAACCAGCACTGGCCACAGTCTCACATCTCAAATGGGCCAAGAATGCCCCAATCCACCTCACATTATGAATGTAGATATCACGTCAGAGTCTGCAAAAGTCAGGCATTTTAGGCAGGATTTTAGCAAAATATCATTATTTTTATGCAAATTGTTGGGAAAGAAATAAAACTACTTAGTCCTAAGGCTGATTTTACCTCCCTTCCCTGATCTGTGCTCTTTCTGTTGTTTTACTTGTTTATTTATAGTTAACACCAGAACTACCAATAGGTGAAACAGACAGTACTCATGCTTCAAGCACATGTCAGAGCTGCACATCTAGTATCCAGACACTATTTGCAGACTGAGCACAGGTTCAAAGCAAGGAGACCCACGGGGTGGAGGTCCAATGCCCCAGCACCTCACCAGAGACAGGCTAGTGCATATACTGTTGGTCCTATTATTTCAGGCAGTCACAACTATGGCTTAGCACAAAAAATTCCTCAAAAGAATAAGACCTGGCTCCCAGAGAGGCCTGAAAAGTGTACCCACATGACTCACTCTAGCCCAGTTCACTTCTGTTTATGTTGTATTGTGGCACAGAAAGGAGCAGCAGAAGCCTGAGAGGAAGCCAGCAGTGTGATATTGGGGCCTGTGGGTACTAAAGACCACCTCTCCCTCTGCTGTTCCCCTAATCCAAAGAGCCCGAGCTTAGTTGCTATGCTCCACTTGGTATCCAGTGGCTCAAGGTCAGCTGTGGAGTAATAGTGGGGCATGGGCCCACCTGCTCACTAGGCCTCACCTGAGAAGGACTGGGAATGCCACTCTTACTCTATGCAGGTATCCTGGGCAAAACAGAGCCTGTGTCCTACCATGGATGGAGTTGGCTGGCCTATAACCAAGCACATAAAATTTACACAGGTCATGAGATTATTAGTACTGATGGCTTTAGGGACACTGTGTGCTATCACTCATGCTCTGCTGGCCATGCCAGTTGGAAATGTCCTAATGGGAGCAGTGAAGCTGAGGAGATATGTGATTCCATTGTAATTCGAGTGTAATCTTGTAATTGATCAACTGGCATTTCTTCGAAGGCTGCAGGGGCATTTTTTATGTAGAATGACTTCCACAGCCATGGTGAGAATCACACTGCTCAATGGCCCACTGGGCATGAAGTGCACCGCCATAGCAGAGGCACAGGATCAGGAGACTATGCTACTTGTGACATGGGTAATTATTTTTAAATTGCATGTCACTGCCAAAAGCAAAATAAGGCAAAAACAGAAGCAAAACACAGAAAACCAAATGGCATCCCAGAAGCCCAGGCCCACCTGGAGAATGCATGCATGCTAAGATATTTGATCCCATGGACCCACCAGTAACTCACCAGGGTGCAAAAGCCCTGGGTGGCTTATGCACCCTGGCACCAAATCCATGGCTGTAATTTAATCAACTCTTTACTTTATGATGCTATTTTTAATCCAAATGAAAGCCCATTAGTCACTGGAACATTGATCTCCTCCCAATGCCTTTCTCCTCTGCCTTGGCCCACAAGAAGGTGGTCAAGTTGGTTTGCCAGAAGGAAGATAAATGGAGATTCCAGATAATAGCAGGGAAATGCCAGAGACGCCTAATGAGCTTAGCTTCCCTGCTGTAAGTTATGGAGGACAAGCTGGTGAGGGGCTGAGGCCAGCACAGGCAAGTTGCCAAGGCTCCAGAAGCAGATGTTGCCAGCAGGTGGAGATTCCTCTGCTCTAGAGCCCAGATGGATCAGAAGGAGTTCATAGCAGGGGTGGGGCCTCCAGGTGAAGTTAGGACAGAGCCTTCAGACCAGGCTGCTCTTTTTCTAGCAGGGGCCTATAGCCTGTGTCTCTTGAAAAATCCTATTTTGCTTTGGTATGGCAGGTCCAGGCAGGGCTAAGGCTCTGCAGGTGAGACCTGCAGAGTGGAACTGCAGCTGAAGACCCCAGGACCTCTTCTGTGTGGCAAAAGCCAAGGTGTCCCCAGTGAAGCAACAGGGAGACCTAAGCTTCTCCTGACCCATGGAATGCTGGCTTTGAAGGATTTGGGCAGAGCTGCCCTGATACTGCTGTATGTGCTTAGGTGCTGGATGGTTATGATGAAGTAGGTTTAAAGATCAACTCAGTTTATGAGAGTCATTTCACTCATTTGTATCTGCCTTTAATTTCATGGAAAAATTTAGCTTAAAAACGGGTAATTAATGGAGAAATTTACCCTATACCTGTCCTTCCCTTTGTCTAGTAGCGACCTGGGACTTGCCAGTGCTGGGGACAGGCTGCATCATATTTCACAAGGTCCAGCCAGCAGCCACACTGATTTGTGGACTTCAAGCACTTTTTGTATTAAAATGTCAACTCTCTTGCATGATATTTGTTCATGATTAGAATGAGACCAAGCTATATAAACTTTACTACTTGGAAAGCATAAACCATATCTTGGGGAGAATTTGTTCTATATAAAGCTATTTTATGCAGTATAGAAAGGTTTAGACGTGGCATTGACTTTTGTGGTGAAAACTCAAGATATTTACAAGGTGTAAAGTAAGTTACACACAGTAACCCTTGTGGAATAGGGGAAGCTCTGTTTCTTCTTCCCTCCCTCACTCTCTCTTTTCTCTAAGACTTCAAAAATATGCACCACAAAAGCTCAGAGGTGAACATACAGGTCCCAGCCACCATGTGGAAGATGTGCTGCTGAGATTGGGATTTCACAGGGAGAAAGCTTCTGCATATCATTCTCCTTGAGCCTCCTCATCTCTTCTTTGCTAAACCCTGACTCTGGAACCAGGTCTTTATATATGGCTTGCTTGCTCCTTGGCAGGCTCTGCTGTTCCTGCTCATGGCTTCTATCCCAATGCACTGAGGGCCATGGTTCTCTCCAGTTATGCTTCAAAGTGGCCTTGAAATAATCACAAAGTGACACTGTAATTACTGTAAACACTGGGGTTGTATCATGACATTCTATAACTGGGACTTCCACACTTGAGGCTATTGCCAAGCGTGAAGGAGGAGGAGAGTTGTGTTGTGACAGCCAGGAGCCCAAAATATGCACAGGAGACAGGAAACACAGTCATGCAAAAAGCCATGGGGTGTTCTGACTGTGTCCCATTACATTGGCCCAAATCATTCAGATCCAACTTTTTGAAGGTTGTTAGGAGGAGCACAGGTATGTGAATGAGGGCTAGCAGCCCTGGGTGTCCTCGCCCTGGCCTGGGAAACTCCTGTGTCAACATGGATAAAACAAAGATGGATGGACTGCCTCTTTGGACCCATATCATTAAACAGCAGCATGATCACAGAGAAAAATGAGTATAGTGGCCACGTGCATGAGTGGGGTTTGGGTTGTGTGACTTGTGGAGGGCTTGGGAAAAGCATGTCCTGACACCTGGCACCCTGAAATTCTGCCCTGTGGAAAAAAAAAAAAGGTCAGTCACAGCCCAGCACTGCCCTTGCAGACTGATGTAGTAGTGGAGACAGGACCCACCTTCAGAGTGGTCTTGGAGGTCACCACTCTTTACATTCCAGTCAATATTGTTCTAAGGTTTAACCCTGGCCTTATCATTCTCCCAAAGACAGTCACTGCCTGTGCTCATGTCTTCCTTTGTAAATTTTTCTGCTCTGATTTTGAAATAATTCCCATTGGCTAAACAGAAGTAGCCAGTACCAAGGGGTCTAAGAGATCAGAATCTCACCCAAGTAAAGAACCTTGCCATGATTGACAGCACTCAGTGCCTCCAGAGGCCAGATTAGGCTACTCCTTGCCAGAGGCAGTGGGTCAGGAAAGCTATTTATAGAAAGGAGCCTTTGGGCTAGAGTTCTTCCTTTCTTCATTAGAAAGTTGTTGGGTCTCCCATTAAAAATGCATGCATCTTAGGAAAGTTAATTGAACTATTAGAAGCAATTTAGAACTTTTCATAAACAAAATTGCATTTAGCTTTGAACATAAACTCTCACAGAGTGAATCTATGGGACTCGCAGATTGCTCAACACTCCAGATACACCTGGAGCCACTACTCAGACTATGGTTCTTTTCCCAGGGGGTGCTGTACTGAAGGTGTCATCCCATCTTTGGCAACATGAGAGTGGGCTCATCACTGTCATATCAGCTTTAGAAATAAGATCTCAAAATAGCCTGAGGTCAGTAACATGGGCTGCATAGACAGAGGTGCCTAGGGACAGAAAGCCCAAGATTCTTCAGCACCCTCTCCTCAGCTGCATAAACATAGGTACATAGATTTGTCCTGCACCACTCTATCCTCAGCTGCTTCTCTTTGGGCTGCTCTGTGTTCTTTAAGCCTCCTCATCATATCCTACGTGGTTGCTGGCATCCTCATCTCACTAAGGGGCATCTGAGTCTCATGTGATTCAATGTTTCCATCAGATCCTACAGGAAATGGCTTCTAGAGCAGAGATCTGGATCCAGGCAGGTTTGCCTTTGCTCTCTGTAATCATCTGTGCTATGAGGACTGCACACCTGGAAAGGCAGACCCCACCCCTGATCTGACATCTGGCCAAAGTACAGGCACAGGATTGCACATACTCACAACAGCAGAAGTCCTTACTGGGACAGTCACCTGCCTTGCCTTCTCAGGCCCCCATAAATGATGGGCCAATGAAGAAATGAAGCCATGGCCCTGGGTCTTGAAATCCAGATTTTCTAGTTGCATTTTATTATTCAATTTGTTATAAAGGTACCAGGCGTTGTTCCAAGTCTACTCTTCTCTGATTTATATCCTTCAAAAGCCCTGAATTAAACATAACAATGAGAAATATATAGGAACTGGATAAAAACCTAGAGCCACATATTATGGAAAATGGCTTACTTAGACGAAAGAATAGAAGCACATGCACTGGGAACACAGTCCTCCCAGGTGTCTCATTGGAAGCAGAAGAATCCCCTGGCTAAGCTTTCCAGGAGTTTTCACCCCATGAAACTCATGGGCAATTGCATACAGGAGCGATTCCAAATTCCCACAGCCATGTTCTCTGTCTGAACTCAACCAATGCACTGTAGATTTTTGTTCTAATTTAGGTCACCTAGCCTGACTTCTTCATGAAGAGAAATGGAACATCTTGGATAATAATGGAGTCACCCAACTGTGCTCACTCCTGCTCAAATTCCTTTACCCTAATTATGCACCTTGGGAATACACACCTAAGAAGGGAACTTCTTTGCACATGACCAAATTAGTAAAATTCCAGATGCTTTGCAGTGATACCTAATTTACTTTTTAAATAATCTTAAATATAGCACTGAAAGTTTGGGCTGGGGTGATGGCCCAGTGGTAGAGTGCTCGCCTAGCATGTGCAAGGCCCTTGGTTCCATCCTCAGCACCACATAAATAAAATAAAGGTATTGTGTCCAACTATGACTAAAATTATAAAAATTTAAAAAAATAGAAAATAAAAAGAAAAGAAAGTAAAGCAACACCATTGTATTGTACTAAATTTTAAAGAGACACCCATCAGCAGCAATTGATGTTGGGGTATGACACATCCACTAAGCTGCATCTGCTGGGCTTGTGTTGTGTGCCAGTGTGAGTGTGTTGACAATCCTGGTGAGGACAGGCATGGCCACAGGGAGCAGGTGGCCTGCTTTTCCTCAGTCTCTCCTTTGGGATTTTTTGGCTGTTATCATCTAGCTCTTCCCAGCCCCTCACTCTCTGCTGCACCTTCCACATGGGGTCATGTCTCCCTTAACCAGAAGTAGAACTGAACCATTTACAGGAGCTCATCAGCTGCAGGAGAGCAACACTCAGCAACATCACCATGGGGCTGGTATAGCTGGGGAGTATTCCCAGCACCCAACACTTCACAGAGAGTCCCTCAGAAGGAGATCATCCCAGACAGGCATGTTCCTCTGTGACAGATCTGGGAGAATATGTGCCTCTTCTCTGAGATCATTAATTAGAAGCCCAGTGTCTGGAGAATCCTTGTGATGCCTAGACTTCTGTTAGCAATGCTCTTTGTGTGGTTTGAAGGGTTCTAGGCAAAAATATCACAAGTGACATCCTGGACCTGGCACACTCTTGGAAGACAAGAAGACCTTTCAAGAACTTACCCAGCCAGTTTCCTCACCTTTAAAATGGGTGTAAGGATTTCTAATGAATAAGAACTAGATAAACCAGCCATTATATATGAGGAAGTCAGGCCAGAACATGATGACTGTAAGAGCATTTCCTGTCTTCTTCAGTCTCACCCCTGCAAACCCAGGATATGGGGACATAGCAGCATCATCTTTCTGTGGGCAGAAGCTACTGTCCAACCCCTGGCTGGGCGTTTTCACACATCCATCCTCCTCTAGGGAGACTTAGAAAACTCCCACATCCCAGGCACCCTGCACACGGTTCCAGTTCCCTCTGTGCTGTGCAGCCCTCCATGGGTCACAGCTGGTACTCAGGATTATAACTAATGCTGGGACCTCTTCTCTTCTTAGAATGATCCAGAACTCAGCTTACTGTGCAAGGAGCAGTGAAAGAGGGAATGATTTTTGTTAAAATGGTTTTGTCATTTTAAAATCCAGTCTTCAGTTTCTACTGAGCATCCACCAGAACAGCCTTTGGGATGATGCTAGCAGCCCACATTCCATCTAGAGTTCATTTTAACACCCTAAGTAAATTCCCACCATTAGAAATTACTTCCTTTCAGTTAATAGGATTGTCCCTATTAAAATGCAAAAATCTAAGTAGAAAACACATTAAATACTTGTCACTAATCAACACCTCTCCATGAACTAGTTTGTCAGCCCCACGTCTCTATTGTAGCTGATCTCAGCTCCAATTAAGTCCAGGAGCACTGCAACCTGGAGGGCAGGATCTAGACACCTCCCTCTCACCTCTTTCACTGAGTGTTGGTCTGTAGTGTTCTGTAAATAGTTATCCAAACATGGAAGTTAGGACCTAGTGATGTAAATAATGAAAGAAAAATCTAGAATGTGTGCTTCGATCGTAGGTAGGATTTAGAAGGCTGATGTGAAATTCTTTGTTTACATATCAATGCAGGCAAATCTCACCTTAGAGTGGTGTGTGGGTGCCGGGGTCTGGTGCACCCCTGGTTTTGTGGACTGCTGAGAGAAGGAAGAGGAACACAGGAGAGAGTGGTGGGTTGAGCCTGGGTCCAGGGCTGTCAGGGAGAGCCAGCTGCAGGGTGAGACTGCTTTTCCAGGCCAGGGCTGTTGGTGACTTTAGTCCAAATCTGGAAGAACTAGCCTTCTCAGGCAGATGTCTTAATCTCAGGACACCTTCAAAACAGAGAAGGAAGGCATGGGAAGGAGAAGCTGAGCCACAGCTACCCAGAATTAAGCTACAGGTACTGGAGAAACACCTTCCTCCCACAACTGTTGCTGGCAACACCTTGGAAGCAGTAACCATGTCTCTCCATGGTCTTGGTTGTTGTCCCCTGCACCTAGAAGTGGCACAGGACTCATATTCACTGATGCAGGTGTTGTCCAAGTCAGTGGCACTAAAGCCCATTAGTCTCAAATTCTTCACACATCTCAAGATCCCTGCACGGTATGTTTGCACAAACGTCCTCAGAACCACCAAAAAAATTCCATCCTGCTAAGTGGATAAAATGTTTCCATTTTTCACCTCCTAAGTCTAATATTTCAAAAAAAGACACATAAAAAGCAAAATAAACATAAATTTCAGGGAGTTGTGTTGTGACTCAGCGGTAGAGCACATGCCTAGCAAGTGCCAGGCCATGGGTTTGATCCTCAGCACTACATAAAAATAAATAAGTAAAGGTATTGTGTCCAGTTACAACTAAAATATGAATATTAAAAAAAAGTTTCAGTTTTTGCAGGATAGAACAATTGGATGTTGAGGCAGAATAAATTTGCCTCCAAACCAGCAGAGCGCAGGAAGAGCACTCCAGACCTGCAGTACACAGGAAGAGCAGATGTTGGCCTCTGAAGGCCAGCTTTGTGAAGATGGGCAGTCCTCAGTGGTGCAACTCCCCTGGGAGTCAGGATAGGAAGTCAGGCTGAAAAGTCCAGGCCCCTTTCTGAGCTTGTGCACCAAGGACTGCAGTATGAGAGGCCAGCAGGGAGGCAAGCACCTCCTGTTAATTCATGGAGTCTAAAGACAAGAGACAGGCCTTGTGCTGAGCCTTCTGGCCTCTGCCTGAACCATGGTCTTCACCTCAAGCTCCTGATGGAAACACAGGAGGGGTGTGAGCAACAAGCAGGCTCCCCATGGTACCCAGCAGACTTCCACACTCATACACAAGAACATCTCTGATGGAAGCTGCCCTCAAGAAGCACATGTGAGCAAACTCTGGCCCCAGGCACTATCATCTGAGATGGCAAGGTGACCTGCACAGGCTGCCTCCTAGCAGAGGCATGAAATGCACACATGGCAGGAGGCACATTCCATCACAGGGCAGATCAGGTTGTGCTGGACAGCTCACATTCTTGGTGGTAAGTGCTCACAGAGGGGTTGTGCCTCAGGGTGGTCAATTTCCAACCCATGTAAACACTAAGATTTGGAGTCTGGTTTTGTTTTTTTCTTAAAATCTTTATCTGCCTCTGGCCTTCTTTAAAGGACCATTTCCACTTTCCTCATATGTGAAGTCTGAGAACAGAAGCCAGGTTTACTGTTGGGCCAGCACAGAAAAAAGAAAATAAAATAATTTTTCTGTTGTTTAACCAGAGGGATCTCATCATAACTGTAGTAGAGGCGTTACCCCACAGAATGAAGCATGCTGCACCTACCAAAGAGTGAGAGACATCGAAGGAACTCACCGCATGGCAGTGAGTAAGAGCACTTCTGCAGGTTAGAGGTTTATCCAGAAGCAGAATCCTAACTCATCTCCTCTCAACAACAAAGCTTCCCAGAGTGGTGTCCCAGCAGGGTGGAAGCTCTATCAGGAATGGCCTGGTCAGATGGCTTCAGAAGGTGGGCAGTGGTCTCCCTTCACTGGAAGCACCTCCCAAAATACAGGCTCTGATGGGCTTCTATCACCTTGGCAGTGGTGTCAGCTGCCAGTCCTCCCTGGGAAAAGCAGCACTTCATTGAGCCCAGGAGACCAGTCACAGAATGAGAAGTGCCATTGGGGTGGGGTGGGTTAGAACTGGTTTTGGAAAGAATTGGATGCTTATAAAGTGAGTCAACAGAAAAAGTTGTCAGATTCCTGGGAAATGAGCAGTTGGTCCTTTGAATAAAATAGGTGAAAGGGCACACAGGACACATGGTGTGTGTGTGTGTGTGTGTGTGTGTGTGTGTGTGTGTGTGTGTTTCTGCAAGTTCCCAGAGATCATGCATAAGGACTGGCAGGATATTCTCCAAACCAAGACCAAAGTGGCTGTGCCAGAGCCATTAGCATTTTCATACTAAAATGTGATATTAAGAATAACCATTGTAGGGCTGGGGTTGCGGCTCAGTGGCAGAGCATTTGCCTGGCCTGTGTGAGCCCCTGGGTTTGACTCTGAGCACACATATAAATAAATAAAATAAAGGTCCATCAACAACTAAAAAAAACAAAAACTAAAACAAACAAACAAACAAAAAACATTGTAGAAAAGTCATCTACCTGCTTTCTCCCTAAGCAAAGTGGCTGAGTGCAGAGAGAAAGATTAATGACTCTTTTAAATGGAATACTTGTGAGGTTTTCTTAAATTTTAAAAATTTCCCTCTTACAGATTTTGGATTTGAGTTATGAAAATCTATGAGTGTAAGGTGTAAATGATGCCAGCAGGATGGAGGAGGCATCACAGATGAGGGGAGACCTTCACCATCTGTCTCTCCACCCTCTATCTCTCTGTGGAGGGGGCTGCGCAGTGTGGAGCAACATAGTGTGGTAACGCGTTTCATGAAATGGCTCAACCCTAGCATATGTTCAAGTGATAATACTGCAATATTTACAGGACATTGCAGAAAACAAACTGGTAGACAAGATACATTCAGAGGAAAGGGTTTAGTTGAAGTTGAATGCTTTCTGGGGCTGAAGAGACAGACAAGGTTAATCCTGAAGACAGAGGTAAAAGAGAAGGTGGCTTCAGTTTTCTCACCTATAAAAAGGGTCAATGGTGTTATTGTGAAAGTTATCCTGCAGGTTAGATGACTCAGCTCAGATACCTCCATCAACTGCTGTGTGTCCCACATCCTCAGAGCCCAGAATAGAGCTGTGAAAACTCTGGTAAAGTACAGGTGGGGTTCACTCTCAATGGAGAGGCAATCATGTCCCAGGAGAGATGGCAATGCCACCCAGGCAGCCATCATCACAGACGAGAGTGGCAGCAGGCTGGGCAGGGAAGCCTGGCCCCACCCTTAAGATCTTTGAACACCCCAATGTTGGAAGCCACCCTAGTTCCATGGGAGGTCAGACTAGCAAATTATTCAGCAGACCAGTGAGTTCTCCATCACCATGGTCCACGTGGGAGAGGACGTTTTGTTAGGTATGCTGTACTCAATAAAGATTGCCGTGCCACTGTTCACATGCCTGCATCTGGAGGGACTACTTCTGTGAGGACCCACAGTGATGTTCATTCCACTGCCCACAGGACTGTAGCCCACCCAGCACTGTCTGCATTTTGCTCTCTAACCACCTGGCAATTGCTGCTGCTTAATGGCAGTGATCTATAGACCTGGCTCTCCTGGCTGGAGCCTTCATTAGACAATTCTACACTGAAATGCGGGGTCCCTTCCTAGGCCCCATCTACACTGCTTTTAAGTGATGCCAGAGATAAATATGTTTAAATAGAGTTGCTATTCTAGGGTTCACTGAGCAGGGACACATTTTATTTTTGTTTGAACATAAAATAGCATTAAAATGGTTTATTTATATGGGGTTGTGCCCAGCATGGAATAGACTCCTTGGACTGGTTCTACCTAAGTGACAGAACAGAATCAAGGGATCTCTAGTCTAAATCAGGCGGTATGACTTACAAAATGGCTCCATTATTTTCAGGTTATTTTTTCAAATTTCAAAAAATTCTTTTAAGAAAAGGAAAAGAGCAATACCAAGTGCTAGTGCAGATTACAATGATCTTTTGTCTAATTTGTCAAAACTTACAGGTGGAGACCCACAACATGAGGCTCCATGTGCACACATTCAGTAAGAGACCCAGACAAGCCTGGAAACCAGGATTGAGGGTGGAGCCATGCATAAAATGTCAGATTTTGTTCTGGATCATAGGACAGGCAATCTTGGAAACAACAACATATAAAGTAATAAAAATCTGTGAAGGAATCATCTTTTACTGGCAGGCCTGTAATAGGATAAGCCACCATGGCATGCAGGTATGTTGGGTTGTTTCCTTTGCAAGGGGGAAGCTAGAATCTAAGAACAGCAGAAGTGATCCCTGGAGAGGTCAGTGGGAATCTGTTCTCCTCACCATAGTGATGATTTCTCATTACCTCTATGGGGCTGTTTGCCTGTGTCTAGGTGTTATTCAACACAAATGCCAACAGCAGCAGAGAGGGCTGATTTAGATACTAAAATCGAATACTGTTCTAAGTAGGGCAGCATAGTGTGCATCTGCAAACACACCCTAAATTGTTATTATGTTGTAGTAAGATTAAAAGCATTGAATCATGCCATGACCTTTCCTCAGAAGAAGGAAGTTTAACTGTGAAGCAAAATTTATATTGAGAGTAGCCTGTCTCAATTTAGAGCACTTTGTACTCCAGAAAACTGTAGAATTACTTTAATGACATGGAGTAATTTAAAATTGTGCATTCTGATTCCAAATTATGTTGGCTAAACCTCAAAGTCTGCTTGTGTGTGTTCCTTTCATGTACAGCCATTCAAGGCTAAGCACTACCAATACAATCCTATGGCAGGGCTTTAGCACAGTAAAGCTACCTTCGGAGGACTCAGAGCAAATGGATGAGCAAATGGATGCAGGTTCCCTGTGGACTTACAAGTTGATTAGCAACTCCTAGAAATTAGAGGCTAATTGAGCTCTTGCAGAAAGGCTGCTTCTTTGCTTTCCAAATCTGTGCACAGAGCTGAGATTCAGAGGTGCTGCTGGAGTGGAAATAAATTCAAATTTCCAAAAGGAGAAAGAGAAAAATAGAGACAACAAAAGCTCCCCAAACAATGGCTTTGCTGATGACAGTGACTCTCTCTTAGCAGTCTCGAGTGTTTAAAATATTGAAATGGTTCCTCTTCTTGTAGTTGACTTTAATAACTCTGCCAGATGAGAAGCTGTGCTCCATACTTCTTCATGTTGTCACTCCCCCTCAACATAGCTATATTGATGTGCTCCTCTGGCAAACTTTATGGCCTCGGTGCATGCAGCCCGAGACCTCCATTATTACCTTCATCAATAACCTGGCGCTCCTGCTCCTGCTCATCCCTCATGCCTTCCTGTACCCTTTCACATCTAATAAGCACTTTGCCATGATTGATGATTGATATGTGTGAGCTCCTGTTCCCTTCACTCAACTTACCCTGCTAACGTAACATGATAAGGAGACAAATATGATTTTGACTGGATCTTGTCAAGTAACAAGAAAACCAATCTGGAAAATTTCCCTTTGGGGCAAATTTATATAGATAACAAATTTTTACCACTAAGATTAATCTCTTCTTTCTTTCTTCCTTAGCCATGATACTTGGAAATGAATAAAAACCATATTGAGTATTATATTAACAAAGTGTTATTTTAAGAAAGTCTAATATTTATGCATATATCTAAAATGAGTGAATTGTGAGAAACTGCCAATATTATATATTTCTAAAAGTTCAAAAATACAGATTTATCCCCAGTACTAATTTTTGTCGCCTAAGTTTGATTATGCAATATTAAACTTTTATGTTAGGACAATAGATATTTTAATTTTGCAATTATTGAAATGCTCAGATTTCAAATTGGGGTCATTGGGATCTTTGTGTGCACCAACATATGCACAAGTAGCCCACCTTTCCCGGCACTCAGACCTGAAGGACTAAAAAACTCCATGCTCCTAGGTACAGGCATTGAGTGAGAAACCCTTCAGTCCAAATCTTAACACTCAATAGCATGCTATTTTCAAAGGGAATACTGTAGTCTACATATATTCCCCCAATTGCATGGGGCTTGAGACTGGGCATGCTCACAGACATCCAGAGCACAACTTTACACATCTACATTTTTTCCTGGAAGCTAACATGTTAAGAATGTATTCAGGCACTATTAAGTTTGATATTTGTAGCACAAGGGTGTTTGCTTTCATCTTCACTGATACACATTTCATATTTGATAAATTGTGGTAGTTTTACTTATTTTTTTTCCTGTTTACAGTTGCAAACAGTAAAATGAAACATTAAAAAATGCTAAAAAAAAAAGGCTTTCAAAAGTGAAGGTTTTTTTTTTGTTGTTGTTGTTGTTGTTTATTTGGTTCTTTATTTTGTTTTTGTTTTGTGGAGCTAGGGATTGAACCCAGGGTTGCTTAAACACTGAGCTACATCTGCAGTGTTTTTTCATTTTTTTTTTATTTTGAGAAATGATCTTTCCAAGTTTCTCAAGTCCTTGCTAAGTTGATGAGGCTGGCCTCAAATTTGCAATCTTCCTGCCTCATCCTCCCAAGCTGCTGAGATTACACATGTATGTTACTGCACCCAACTATCAAAAGTAAAAATAGTTTTTAAAGAAACATTTGGACATCATTTATTGGTACTTGATAAAATGAACAATGATCCTTCTATGGATTTTTTTGAATAGTATAGACTTAATAGAGAGCCATATATTTAAATGTAAAATATCTAAATCAGAACTCTGAGCAATAAATATATGCACAGAAGTATATTTTAAAACTGATATTTCATGAAACAAATAAAATGCCAGAATAAATTTAGAATGGGCATGAGACTCACCTTCTGCTTAAAAAAAAATCACAGCCTAGATAAGCTTTCTATTCTGGATGAAAACGTGATGATGCCTGAAGGCGTATCTTTCTTTTATAACTTTATTTCATAAAGACAGTAAACACAAAGAGTAAAAAAGTAACAGTGTCTGGTAAAGCTAGTGAAAGATGCCTAAAATTTCAGAACACTTTGGAAAATACTCAGGAGTAAAACTATGTGGCTAGAGAGCCAATTATAAGCTAGAACAAAGGAATGGTTCCACACAGTAGGTACAAAACTGTCTCCCAGATGTGGAGCTCCAGTAAACAGACTATCCATGGTTAGGTGATATAGCACCTCATAACTGCTTGGAATATTTCTGAGAGACACAGACAGGAAACTCAAGGAAAGTGGCAGGAGAGACTGACCATAAACAATCCATTTAAAATTGTCCAATGGAGCTGAGCCAGGACCCTCTCCATTAGCAACCGTAGAATAGATACAGAGGGGACCCAATAGGGGTTACTGCTTGAGTGTCTTATTCTAGGGGTTTATATAACTCTTGGGTCAATGCTGTTGGTCCAAATTTTGCTAATAAGGTCTTGGAAAAGTACCAATGCTATTGGTTAGCCTTTGAATCTTAACTTTCCTATAATCTCCATTCGGGTCTCCTCTCAATTCCATTTTCCCAATGCTATACAACAAAGACTTGGATTCAGTACTAACAAAATGAGGAACAAAAAGAGATGGTAATCTGCAGTAAACTTTACAAAGGATTGGTCAGGGCTAAAAGATAAAGTAGGTACATAAAGAGGTGGATTAAGGAGGGTCTTGACTAGCAAAATAAACTGTCTGCAAATCTCTAGCTCTTTGAGAGAGGAAACCCCCTGCAACTTTTTATTATTCATTTCTGCACCATCACTAAAATACCTAGCAGTTTGTGTTGTACATTTTATGCATATTCTACTGTTTGTTAAATGAAAGTAGCAAGGAGAAGAGCTAGTCATAATATCTGATTTTAATGTCATATATTAGTGATATGTAAGTTCTTAAGTGACATTATAATCTCATGCCCTCTGGCTCCCACAGTAATGGTGACTTGAGAGATCTGTTTGTGGCTTTCAACTTTTGGGCTGGTTCTCTGTAGTAAAAAAAAAGTTTGTTATAATTATCTATTTCTATCCACAGAAAACTTCTGACATTGAATGAGTACGGGTTTTTTTTCTCACACCAAAGACCATTGCTTCAACTCTTTACATGCTAACTGGGTGTTCTACAATTTACTTCAATTCTACCACTAATTACCTGAAATTAGCATTAGATCCCACCACTTAAGGGTTTAGTCCCACAAAACTACCTCCACTACAGACATCAGTTGCAAGTTCTGGGCCACCAGGACTTCTGACCTTCTGACTGTAAATCCAAAGGGTTCCCACAATTCCCTCTTCAGTTCCAATTGTTTTCTAGAACAGCCTAACAGAATTTAGGAAAATGCTTACATTTACCAGTTTATTGTAAAAGATGAACATGACTTACTGGGTAAGGTACAGAAGCATCCTGAGCCGACGAGCTTTCATCCCACAGAATCAGTGTGTGCCACCCTCCCTGAGCAAAGATATATTACCCAAACCAAAAGATCTCCAAACCTCATAATTTAGACATTTTATGAAGGTTTCAATATGTAGGCATGATGAATCATTAATTAACTCAATCTCTAGCTTTTCTCCCTTCCCTGGAGGTTGGGTGGAGTAGGACTGAATGTTCTTGGCTTCTGATCAAGCTTGGTCTTTCTTGGATCAGGCCCCATCCTTAAGCTATGTAAGGTCCCACCAACAGTTGCTTCATTAGAACAAAAAAGGATCCTATCACCCAAGAGATTTCTGTAGACTTTGGAGCTTTGTATCAGACACAAACAAACAAACAAACAAACAAAACACGCCTGTCATCACTACCACTTAGGAAAACGAAAGGATTTTAGGAGTTCTGTATTAAGAACTGAAGTCAAAAATCAAATATAGATTTCTTATCATGCCCCATCCATATATTAGTCAATGCTAAAATTTTTAAGCAATGAACCATGAATATCTATAATGTGATCATTTCATAAGGTCCATGACTGACACTAGTACTTTCTTGAATTTTTACCCTGAACCCCTCAAATCTTCTGTATGTTCTGCTGAACACTATGCACTGAATCAGGCTGACCATTCAAAAGCATGCTAGCCATGTTCAAAATAAGCCCATAGGTATGTTCTTTCCAACAGCTTCCATTTCCCTGTACCAATTCAAAATAATCTTGATTTTTGACCTTTGGTTTGGTCTCCTTTCTCTGATACCTTGCATAAAAATTTCCCTGAATAAAATTTAATTATTATTGTTGGACCTCAGAAATCTCTGAGTCAGGGTTTAAGCCACTCTTCAGTTCTTTCTGTTCTTTGGATAAGCATAACATGTAACCCAATTTCTATCTATTCCTGGATCCATAGTTCAGCCAATGGGGACTGATATTCTTCTTCTCAGGCCTATTCTAGTTCCTCAGGAAGAGGAATTAAATTCTCATGCTGCTTATGTAGATAAACATCATGAATCCTGTAATTAGCTTGGATTTCACTGTTCTTTCTCACCATGGATTAAGCTTATTTCTACCTTTGGACCTAAATCCTCACTTTTCCATCTTTTTCCTTTTATCTTTTTCAGGTTTGGCTTCAACCGTTATGTCAGCTTGAATGATAGATATCTGGCTTTTCTCTGCCAGAATATTTTATTTTCTGCTATTCAAATTCTATGCCTTAACATACTATGGAAAACCAATTGACTCTAAATCAGGTGGGTTACCAAGTCAGAGTATAGTTAGCCAATCTTCCCAATAAAAACCTAATAAAAGATATTGAGTAGCTGGATGTGGTGGCGCATGCCTGTAACCCCAGCCAACTCGGGAGGCTGAGACAGGAGGATCATGAGTTCAAAGCCAGCCTCAGCAAAAAGTAAGTTGCTAAGCAACTCAGTTGAGACCCTGTCTCTAAATAAAATACAAAATAGGGTTAAGTGTAGCTCAGTGCTAGAGTGCCCTTGAGTTCAATCCCTGGAATCCCCCCAAAAAAGCAAGTAAAAGATATGGAGTAACATTTACCATTTTACAAAAATATGAATATAAGATTCTGCTCTAAAAAAGTGATTGACAGGGGCTGAGGATATAACTCAGTTGGTAGAGTGCTAGTCTTGTATGCCCAAGGCCCTGGGTTGAATCCCCA
Organism: Ictidomys tridecemlineatus; assembly: GCF_052094955.1. Lineage (NCBI taxonomy): Eukaryota > Metazoa > Chordata > Mammalia > Rodentia > Sciuridae > Ictidomys > Ictidomys tridecemlineatus. The sequence goes on along the minus strand of NC_135485.1, from coordinate 83,184,910 downwards.
GCATCACAAAAAAACAAACAAACAAACAAACAAAAAAGTGATTGACAAATAGAGAAAATAATGGAAGTCCAATGCTTTCTCTTTCCTCAGTTTAAGATTTTGATTCTTAGATTTAAAAATGTCCTAGCAGAGTTTGCCTAGTTTGCCGTTACATGAGATTCTGGGTACCACCAAAAAAATAAATAAATAAATAAATAAAATAAAATAAAAAAATATATATATACTAGAAGTTATCTCCCTCATGACTTTGTAACATCGAGTCAAGTGTTAACATGAATGCTGTTACACATCTTTGTTATCACTGGTCTCTTTCCAGGATTGCAGAAAATAGAAAAGAATTGAGTCAGTACAGTAGTTATTTATTTCCGTGAGGCTAGTACAAATTTATCCAAGTGCCAAAAGGTCTTTCAATTCCATGGGGCACCAGAACTAAGGTATCTGAATACTTATCTGAAGGATTTCATCAAGTAAGACAGACTTACTTAAAAGAAAAAAAAATAATAAATTCATCCAAAAGAATCTTTTAGTTTAAATTCTAGAATATAAGTGTGCCAGAGCATGTTACCATTCTTCAATATCCGATTTATAACCATATATACATCTATATCCATGTGGGTTTGTGTATATATATGTATGAATATTTCTTTATTGCCTAAGGGGAATGTTATATATCTTTCTCCACTGAATACATGCATATTTAGCTATGTTTATAGAAGAACAGAGAACATTTGGGCAGAAAAAAGAAGGGTACTCAAGGGCAAGTGTGACTCTCTGACCTGAGATTTACAACCTCCCCTTGATGTGGAGACAGTTATGCACGTAAATCTTTTTGCACTGAGAAGTGAATCTATTCCATATGCTCTGTGTTAGGTGGGGGGGGGGAATGCTCAGCAAGAACGGATGTGGCCATTTGCTTAGTTGCCCAATGAAAACAAGTAATTGCCATGGCAACTAGAAAATACCATGTGGGACATGAACTGAACCCTAAGACTCAGGGTGCTTTACGCTATAGGAATTGCATATGTATAATTGCTTGTAATGTAGATTTCCTTCCTATGTGAGTGCTACAGTGTTGAAACAGTTATTTCTTTTTCTCCCGCTAATACCCTCTAGCTTTACTCCCATTTGAAACTGAACAAACTAGTCCTTGATGTCAGAACTAGAAAAGGTACTATTAAAAGATGTAAATAAATGTTAAACTACCATGAAAAGATGAAAGGACTCCTACTTACAAACAGCTTGAGGAATAAAAAGCACTGATTGTGTGAGAGCATTTTAGCTGCCCTTCAAAATGGTTACACACTGACCCAAGCTGTATTTTTAATCATATTTATTTAATCCTTGTACCAACCATAAGTTCTTTCAGCTGGAAAAGTAACAACAAAGCTGAATGAATAAAATGATTGCTGTAACTAATGGATGTGTGCGTATAATGCAGATATGCTAAAGGTAAAACTAAGTAATTAAGCGTTTACAGTGTTTAGTACTTTTCCAGTTACAGGAATTTGTTATAGGCATAGGAGACTCTAACAGGGTAATTACAGTGTAATTACTCTGAGGTTAATGTTCTTTATAATATGAACAATATCTAAAACTGAACTTTTGCATGTGGAAAACTGGTCAGGCTTGGCTAGAAAATTTCTTTGAGACTGAGAACAGATTCCTGGGAGGTGAAACTGGTAAACCTCTGCAAGTTAGATTCTCTTTCATTTGGTTTCCCTACCACCTTCAGAGTGTAGCCCACAGGAAAAGGATAACATGTGGTTAGTGAGCATATTTGCCCTTCTCCTTCCTTCTCCTTAGCTCACTAGTTTAAAGAGCCTATTTTAATTGTTGGTTCTTTTCTGAAGTCTGAGTACAGACTGTCCAATGTCACTTAATTCTGAAAGGAAAAGACACATGTTTGTTAGTAATACCATTAACTTTGATTCTGAATAATGAAATCCATCTACTGTTTCTTGGTGTTATTTTGAGATTCAATAGAAACTGCCCTGAACTAGGAATGGACTTTAGTTCTAGCTGTATGCCCTGCATGGATAATGGGACCTTGGTTAACACATTCTCTGTAGTTTTGTATTGTGTAAAATAAGGAAAAGATGATCACTAAAGGCTCTTTCAGTCCTAAAATAGAGCAATTATCCCAAATTAGTCTTTAATCAGCAATCAACTTTAAGAATTCGAAGCTTGCTGGGCACAGGGGCACATAAGTGTAATTTCAGCAACTTGGGAGGCTGAGACAGGAGGATCTTAAATTTAAATCAACCTCAGCAACTTAGCAAGACCCTAAGCAATATAGTGAGACTGTCTGAAAATAAAAAATAAAAGGGGCTGGGATGTGGCTTAGTGATTAATCACTCCTGGGTTCAATCCCCAGTACCAAAAAAAAAAAAAAAGAATTCAGAGATCACTAATGTTATTCATCAAAGTGGTATAATAATCATAATATATTCTCAATAAGGTAATTGTTTCAAACAAATATTTCCTAGAAGTTAAAATATTACTCCTCAAGCTGAATGCCAAGTTGGAATTATGTCAAGAAGAATTGAAACAAGAATTATTGATATTATACTTTCAAAGTCAATGAGAAGAAACATCACAATCTACATACTTAATAATTAAAAACAAATCATATATAAAAATATCATAATTAAATTTAAAAGGTAAGCAACATATTAAAAGATATTTGCAACATAGTACACAAAGATGTTGTATCTAGAATACATAAAGAATTCCTGCATGCATATAAATAAGAAACAGAAAAAAATACAAATAGGAAATTCAAGAGAGAAAGTCTGAGTTTCAGAAAAAGTACAACTAATATAATGAAATCTGTCATTCATCATGTTGAAAAATGCTAAATGTTTGACATATTACATATTGACTAATCAATGAAGAAACTGAAATTTGTTCATAGCTGGTAGTATAACCACATTATTCAACACGTTAATGGAATCTAGCAAAATTGAAAATATACATGCTAGATGGCTCAACAATTTCCAAAATATCTACTCTAAAATACCAGCTACATGTTACACAAAGACATGTATGTATATAAAATTGTTCACTATAGTCTTCTTAATTTTCACAAAACAAGTTATTAGTTGGAACATGGATTTAAAATGTTCACTGTTTTTATAATCAGAAAATAATAGTCTCAACAAATACATAAGAATATAGTCATAGCCAGGAAGGGTGGCATACGCCTGTAATTCCAGCTGCTCAGGAGGTTGAGGCAGGAGACTCATGACTTCAAAGCCAGCCTCAGCAACTTGGTGAGGCCCTAAGCAATTTATCAAGACCCTGTCCCTAAATAAAATATATTAAATGGGGGGGTCTGGGGGATTTGGCTCAGTGGTTAAGCACCCCTGGGTTTAATCCCCAATACCATAAATAAATACATAAATAATTAAAGCAATATATACCACAGTAAACAGAGATTACTGGTAAGATATGATGTTGTATCAGTCCAGTCCTGGATAATAATTACTCAGCCAAAGGAATAAAGAAGGTTAAATTGGGAAAATTTAAAGTATGATACAAAAGAAACTCTAGAAATATGTGACATTTCCATTGTTTCAGAAAAAATGGAGGAAAAAATATTGTGATCCTTTGAGGGTATTAGAGTACTGAAACAGCACTGCATTTCTTGGATATTAAACCCTTCTAAAAATATCTGAATAACATCTCTTAAAAGATCAAGGAAAAAAAAACCTTGTACTTTGTTAACAATGATAAGGAGAAGGTAGGAGCCCATTAGAGAATAGGCTTTCTTTCTTTCTTTCTTTTCTTTCTTTCTTTCTTTCTTTCTTTCTTTCTTTCTTTCTTTCTTTCTTTTTTTAAGCTTTCTGGCTTTGAGAGCTTGTCCCCAAGCAGAGAAGGCAGGTAGGAAAACCTAGTGATCAAGTTCTCAATGGGGCAAGATTTTAATTTTCCTGCTTATCTGAAACCAAAACAAATAATCTCATTATTTTTAATGTTTTAATGTGTTTCTCTGAACAGGATCAGTCCATTAACACTAAGTACAATGATCTATAAAGGAGCCTGTTTTCAAATGGGAGACTTAAAAAAGTAGACATAAGGTCTCTTTAATTGAAGCCAGCCACTGCATAACAATAGGAAGCAGGATATAATTGGGGGAGGGAAAAGTGGTAAGATTAGAGCAAAACAGAAGATGGGAAATAAAAATGAAATTTAGGTCAAATAGAGAGATGATTTGGATAAGAATCCAAACAGGAAGAAAAGAAGCAAAAGAATCTGGGGAGAGAAAGGAGGAAAAGCCAACCAAACTTGATTTTGTGGGAGTTTGTAATTAAGGAAACTGACTTCTCTTAAATAGATGCAGCTAATAATATTCAGGAGCAGCCCAATTCAGGAAATCACATTTGCAACAAAGAAATTTTTTTTCCGAATTAATTTCTGGATCCTGGGAGCTAGCATGTTATTCTACATTCTGAAGGATGACAAAGAAGGGATTTCATGGAAGGGAGGGGGGATGGGATTAGGAAAGACAGTAGAATGAATCAGAAATAACTTTTCTATATTCATATGTGAATACACGACCAGTGTAACTCCACATCATGGACAACCACAAGAATGGGATCCTAATTAGGATAAGTTATACTCTATGTATGTATAATATGTCAAAATATACTCTGTCATGTATATCTAAAACGAACAAATAAAAATTACATTAAAACAAGAAAGAAGTAATTTCAATAAGACTTAAAATTTTGTCATATATATCTAAAAAGAACAAGTTTTTGAAAAGACTTAAATTTTAGCTCAAACACACCCCTCATATAAAATGTAAGACAAGGGACTCAAGCAGAAATTTCTGCCAGGATCCCTTCATGCTTTCTTAACTGAAAAATAAACATGTTTTTAACACTCTTGAAGGGTTGAGGATGCAGCTCAGTTGGTAGAGTGCTTGCCTTGTAGGCACAAGGCCCTGGGTTCAATCCCCAGTACTACACACACAAAAAAAAAGTCTAACACTCTTGAAATTCAGATTTACTTGTGCTGAGTTTAAAGTAAAAATTAAATATAATTGAAGTGACTCAAAAACTTTGGGGAATTCAGGAAACACTTTCTCAATGGAATGAGTATATTCTGGAAGTACTCAATCAGATATTAACAGAAAAAAGGTAGATAGCATTTGAACATTTTGATTAATATAAGAGAAAAATGGAGAAAATCTTTCCAGATATGGAAAGAACATTGAGGATGATTTGCCTGTAACTCTTTCTGAAGTGTGATTCAACAAACTAATAGAGCTTCCTCCACCAAATTCCTACTTTAATAATCATTGTTCTAAGAGAATGATTTCTGAGCTTGAACCTGCATCACCATCACATGAAGAACTTCTTAGAATACAGACTCGTGGGTCCCACCCAAAAACATTCCAGCTCAAAATATATAAGGTGGGATCAGAGAATCCATTAGCATGTGCTTCAGCTTTAGTACCTTTCTTTGAGCACCACTGGACTATAAGACATTGTTAACCACTGTCAATTTTATAAATAGAAATTCTAAGAATTTTACCTATATATTTTGACAGGATTTTGATTTCTTTTTCTGGCCTTATACTTTATGATGATGATGGTACAAGAAACCAGGGATACACCAAGGCAAGAAGGGCTACAAATATCAGATAAAAATAATTTTTTTCCTCATTGAAGGATATATCTCAGTATTTCAATGCAAAAACAGCCCCCAGAAGTCAAGGGTATATTCCATTATTCACAAGACCCTACAGAAAGATCTTTACCAAAAATAATTAGAAATTGCTATGGTATGTCATGGCACATGATCATCCAGGTACAAGAGGGTCGGATTGTAAGGATGAGTTTTGAGTTTACAAAGAATATTTCCAGTTCACACATTTTAAATTATTGTAGAAATAATGTGCCAGATTTTTCCATATTAGTTCTAGTAAAACATGTTGAAAATACCAACTAAAACTAAATAAAGAGAAAGAGAAAAAACTAAATCATTTCCTATTCCAACAACTATAATGTATTAATCTGTGTGAAGACAGAGGACAAGAAATATGGAACATCAGAAATGAAGGTCAAATGGGTAAGCAGTTAGATGTCCACCGCATCAAAGGTATACTACAAATATGTGCCCTTAGACATCCATCAGTGGTGCCTATGTCTAAATTCTCCTTCTAACTAGATGGTCAGTCCCTGGAAAACAAAGACCAGTTCTAAGTTGACTTTAATATTTTACCATGACCATTACTAATTTCTGGTTTTGGGAAAAAAAATCCTATTTGTGGAAAATAGGAAGACCTCTTTTATTCATTCAAATTCAGAAAGTATATGTTACCTTGGAGTACTACAGGTAATCCTATTTCCTGTGGCACAATGTCAATCAAATTCTTAGCTGACTTGTTATTTCAGAGTTCTGCTACTGAAACTTTTCTGGTAAAATGAGGGAAAGGATATTCATCCTCTAGTTTTATAATTCTCTAGTCTTAAACTATAATTATGGAATGGGTGAAAACACCAAAGGACCCAAGTAAGATAAATAAGATAATCTAAATCCAAAAGTGTACACTCCTGTTTTAGTCGGGTTTTTGCTTCTGTGACTAAAGGACCTGACCAGAACAATTATAGAGGAGGAAAGTTTTATTTAGGGGCTCACAGTTTCAGAGGTCTCAATCTGTAGACTACAGGTTCCATTTTGGGGGGCTCCAGGTGAGGCTGAAGAGTGTGGCAGAGGGAACCAGCTCCTAGGATAATCAGACTCCACTCACCAGATACAAACATACCCCAAAGTCATGCCCACCTACTCCAACCACATCCTACCACTTCAGTTACCACTCGATTAATCCCATCAGGAACAAATTCACTGATTGGGTTAAGGCTCCCACATCCAATCACTTCCCCTCCGAATCCTCTTGCATCGTCTCACATGTGAGCTTTGGGGGGAGGGGCACTTCACATGCAAACCATAACAGCTCCATGTCCCTTCTCCAACTGATACTTTCAGACCCTGTACAACAATGGCGATTTCCAGTCAGTGATGGACTGGGCCTGCCACTCATTGGCCCGTGAGACTCCATTGTCAGCATCTCTTGTTGTATCCATTTCCTGTTACTGTGACAAAAATACTTGAGAAAAACAATTTAAAGGAGGGAAGATTTATTTTGTTCATTATTTCGGAGGTTTTAGTTCAGAGTCGCTGGGCCCCATCATGGTGGGCTGGTGCTGAGGCAGAGCATCAGAGCAGGGAGAATGGGATGCAGCAAAATTGCTCACCTTCTGGTGGCCAGGGAGCACAGAGACAGAGGGAGCAGAAGAGAGGGTGAGCAGGAGGCCTAGGGAAAACTCTACCCCTCCAAGGCCTGCATGCCTCCAGTGACCTACTTGTTCCAACTAATCCCACCTACTAGCTTCCACTACTTCCCAAAAGGGCCACCATCTGGGGACAAAGCCTTCAACACATGAGCCTTGGGGGGACATTCCTGTTCTAAACCGTGACATTTCTCAGCTCTGCATTCATATTGGAAGATGAAATTAGTCATGGGGATAATTCTTGGGGAACAGAATAGGAAAATCCAACCATGACCTCTTGTTTCCTGGAGAGCTCATTGTTAAACATTTGTCCGCACAGTAATGCTCCAGTTCAACAGTAGGACAGCAGGTGTTTCTAGCAAGACAGCAAGTGTCTAGGCTGACTGTCTAGAGTAGGCCATTCTTTCTAATCCATGTTCCAAAGAGGTTGTAATATTTGTTGAAAATACACATACTCCAACTCATATACTGCTGAGACTGCCCATTCAGAGAGTTTCAAGAAATATGAAAAAAAAAACTATCTTAAAGCATCCATGGGATTCCACAAAGTGATGGTGGAATATATAGCTTTAAAATGTCAATATCAGGGCTGGGTTTGTAGCTCAGTGACATAGAACTTGCCTAGCACATGTGAGGCAGTGGGTTTAATCCTCATTTTTTTAATGTTAATTTCTTAATAACAGATGTTCATTTTATGCAAGTAGCAACAACTTATCTTGAAATCCCTTAATGAATAAACTTATTTTTACAGGAAAAACTTCATAGCAATACCAGCAATATGATCTAATTTTACATGATATAAAACTTCTTCAGATCCTTTGTTTTTCAATCTTTAAAACAAAGAAGAAAATCCCTGCTTTGTTTATCTCGAAATGTTATTGTAACCATCAAAAGAGATAATGGACACAAAAGTGCCAAATAAACTTAAATAATATGCCCATATGTAGTGTGCAAGACGTTTCTTGGAAGTAGGAAAGATAGCCATATGTTTCTTCTTATCTATAATTCACATTTTTTTAAATAACACTTGTATAGGTAAATAATGCAATTTTTTTCTACTTTGGATACTCTTTGAATATTTCCATTATTGTCACAGCAACATCATATACAATTTACATATGTTTTGAAGAAATTAATGGAATCATCCTGGGTCAAAATAACAAGACACTAAAAAATATTACTGATCTAATATGTAGAGAGATAAGACACAGAAGAAAGACATTAATGACAGAAGTTTACATTTTCACTTAAAAGTGAAATGCAAATGATAAAATTACCTATACTTTCCAGTATTTATTGTGTTTATTTTTTCAAAGTTGCCTCAATTAAATGTACTAAGCCACTTACTTAACTTCCTAGTGCACTTCATTAAATTAACTCTAAAATGTCTTGTTAAAGGTAATTTAGACAAGAAAAAGCTCAATATTGTATTCATTAACATCCATTTATTCAAAGAGACTGTGGTGAATTTATCCATAGACTAATCCAGAATGTGTAGTAGAACTATGAAGACAAAGCATTAAATTGATTTGGGGATGAGGCAAATAAATTTGTTTTTAAAATCTGAATCGCCTGGCCAATTAGCATAAAATCTGGCTGTGGATATGACTTTTGCAATCAAATGATTCTCAGTTCAATTTGCCAAAAGATGGCTTTGCCTGAGGCTCAGTATTTTGAATGTATAGTTACATTCAAGTGTAATTCAAATAATGAAAGTGTATATTCTGTTTGAAACCACCATATGGCCTATTCTACACAAAAGACATAATCATGACAAGGAATTTTCAGAAGTGAAGTGAACTCCTCTGATATTTCTAGCTCAAGACAGTTGCAGTGAAGCCATCTACAGTTCTTCATATATCAGAGATACTAACCCTTTAGATGAATTGTAAATAGCGACTTTTCTCCAGTTTATCATTTATGCCTTTTTAGATGTTCCTTTTCTGTTTATGCCATTGAAAAAGGCTTGCTTTTTTTAATGTAGTAGACTGCTGACTTTTAAATATTACATCTGGATTTTGACTCATACTTAGAAGCCTCTTCTATCCCCACATTATTGAGAAACATACATCTGTTTCATTTTACTATTTGTATGTAGTTTTTATATTTAGGTCACTGATGCATTTGGAGATTCCCCCTCACCCTTATATATGATACATGAAGCTTCATGTTTTCCAAAATGGATAGCCAGTTGTCTCAACAACATTGATTTAAAAGCCTATCTTTGCCCCAGCAATTGTTAGACTATCTCCATTCCTTAATTTCCATATGTACTTTGGCCTGTTTCTGAAATTTCTATTCTCCACTGGTCTGCTTACGGCTCAATTTTGTACTGTTTTACAGAAGTTATTTCACCTTTCTTATCTTGTGAGGCTAATTCCTTATCATTTTCCTTTTTCATTGTCTTTCTAGCTATTCTTACATGATTATTTTTCCACATTAAATGTATTAAGTTTCCCGGCTACATAAAACTACTTTATTGGTACTTGAATTGTAAAAAATGTACAGATTATTTTCAGGAAAATCGGCATCTTAATGATGTTGACTAATCCTGTCAAATAACAAGTAGATGGATTTCCAAATTTCCAAACAAATGTAGTATAAACTCACATTTGTTTCTTTTAAGAATGTGTTCAACTTCTCTTTATAGCTTTTTTATTTCCTGTTAAATTTACTTCTTTTATTTTCTTTAAAATAGAAAACAGGGTTTTCACTACCATTTTTCCTTCTGATTGGTTATTTTTATCTATGAAGGGTACTGATTTTTATATGTTATATATTGCCACATGACTCATTTTTAAAATTTGACAGTATTATCAATTCTATGTGTACTACTATATCTTTTGCTAACAGAAGATTTTTAACTTTCTTTCTAATTCATATGCTTTAATTGACCTGTTTAACTGAGTTGGACAAAATCTGCAGTACAGTGTTAATTACTAGAGAGGGTGGTGGAAATATTCACCTTACTCTGATATATATATATATATATATATATATATATATATATATATATGTATATATATATATATATGTATGTGTATGTATGTATGTATGTATATATATATATATATATACATACACATATATATACACATACATATACACATATATGTATATACACACATATACACACATACACACACATATACACATATGCATATATATATATATATATATATATATTTATATATTTATATATTTTGCTGTCCTGAAATAGATACCACTGTATTGATATTTATTATATAGAGTATCTTCACAAAATTTTTATACTGGTTTGCAAGTTTGTTTTTTGTGCTATCTTTATGAGATTTAATTATCATTGTTGAATTTGCTTCAAAAAATGCTGGGATAATTGGACATAGTGGCACGTACCTTTAATCCCAGTGGTTTGTGAGGCTGAGACAGGAGAACTGCAAGTTTGAAACTAGCCTCAGCAATTTAGCAAGGGGATGTGGTTCAGTGCTTAAGCGCCCTTGGTTTCAATCTCTGGTACGGGGGGAAAAAAATGCTGGGACATTTCAAAACACTCGGTATAGCACTGTGATTATCTGTTCTTTACTAGATTTCCTCTAGGAAACAAACTGGACTTGGTGCCTAATTGTACAGAATTCCCTTTAAAAACTTTAACTTCTTCTTCTAGAGACATTAATATGTTTAAGTTTTCTATCTCTAATTGGACCAGTTTTGATAAAAAGTCATCTTCTTATCAATGTATTAATTTCAACTAGGTTAAGTCTATTTACAGAGTTCTTCAAAGTAGCCTTCCAGTAGTTCTTCCAGTATTCTTTAAAATGTTTCTTCTGTTTCAATGTTACCCTTATGTCATCTCTTACTTTGTCTAAGTTCTCTATTGGTAGTACCTTAGTTAGAATTTGAGTTTTTTTTTTCAAAGAACCAGTCTTTTATTTATTATTTAGAGCTATCAATTTTATGGGCTTTACCTCATCACTTTCTGCTTTTATTCTTATTATTTCTACATTGTATTATTTATTTTGGTGTGCTTTATTCTTAATTTTCCAGTTTGATTTTTGGTTGGAGATTTAATGCACTTATTTTAACCTTTAATTTTTTCTGATTTTTTTTTGTACTAGGGATTTAACTCAGGGGTACTTAACCACTAAGCCACATCCCCAGCCCTTTTTTATATTTTATTTAGAAACAAGGTCTCCCTGAGTTGCTTAGCACCTTGCTATTGCTGAGGCTGGCTTTGAACTCATGATCCTCCTGCCTCAGCCTCCCAAGTCATTGAGATTATAGGCGTGCACCACTGTGCCATGCCCAACTATGATTTTAAGGTTTTATTTTCAATATTTCCCAGAAGGTCCGCTATATAGTATTTCCATTTTCATCATTTAAAAAGATAATTCTATAATATTGGGTTTTATTTCCCCTCTCACCTATAAGTTGTTTCATACAAGCTTTTAAATTTCCAGAAATAAAAGCTCTTTTGTGTTTTCGATTATTACTAATATATAGCTTTATTGCATGGTGATTTTGAGTGTTATTAACACTTCCTTATGAAAATGAATGACATATATTTGTTGACCTACTATATGATTGATTTTTTAAAAACTTTTAGCTAGTTTGAGTAATTTTATTCTCCATTTTTTATGGTATGATATACATGTGATGTACCAATTAATTGTGTTGTACAGTTTTTCTGTATATTTGATATATTGTATTCCTGTGTCATGAGTAATATGTTTAAAATATCCTATTATTAGTATAGTATTTATTTGTCTCCCATTTTCTTTTTCTTAAAGGTGGATCTTATGTTATTTTAACTATAAGTATTCCTGAAAGTTTTATTTATATTATAAAGTACAGCCTTCAGAAGTAAAATGTGTCCTCCTTTGTCACTGTTGAGTGTTGTTGGTGGGGGTGGCAGTTGGGATCAGGTACCAGGGATTAAACTCAGGGGGCATTCAACCACTGAGCCACATCCCCAGCTCAATTTTTGTATTTTATTAGAGACAGAGTCTCACTGAATTACTTAGCACCTGGCCTTTGCTGAGGCTGGCCTTGTACCTGTCTCAGCCTTCCGAGTTGCTGGGATTACAGGTGTGTGCCCACAGCCCCCAGACTGTTGAGTGGTTTTTTACTTGAATTCTACTTGACCCCACACCAGCAGGAAAGGCAAGGGGGACTTTATTACTAATCACAGTGAAGGTTCCAGCTCCCAAGTGATCTTTATTGACACTGCAGTGGTGTGGAACCTCAGTTACACCTGGCATGGATTAAGTCCCAGATCTCCACACAGCCTTTTCTTTTCTTTTTTTTTTCCTGGGGGCAGGAGAGCAGGAATTGTGGATATCATGAATTGAATTCAGGGCCATTTGACCACTGAGTGACATCCCAATCCATATTTTGTATTTTATTTAGAGACAGGGTCTTACTAAATTGTTTAGCACCTCGCCTCTGCTGAGGCTGGCTTTGAACTCTTTATCTTATTGTTTTAGCCATCTGAGCTGCTGGATTACAGGCAGGCACCACTGCTTTGGCCATTCAGCCTTTTCTCACATGACACTGCCTTTGTAAACCAAAGCTTGGTCCTCGTCCAACACGCCAATCCAAGGAAGACACGGTCTTGAGGAAAAGGAAAAGAAAGGTTTATTTCTTTGCTAGCAAAGGAGAAACATGGACTCCTGTCCCAAAGGCTGATATTCTTTCTACCCATCACCAGAACAGGGGTGGTTTTAAAAGAGGTGATTCAGAGAAAATGGAATTAAGGAGGGTAGATCAGGAAGAAGTTCATGGAAAAGAAGATCAGGGAGAAGGTTAGGAAAAAGAAGATTGGGAAAAAGAAAAAAAGAACAGTCAAATCATCAAGTGAACCCTTTAAGTTTGAGGGTGTAAAGAAAGAAACAAAAGAAGGAAATAAAGAGTGGAGAGGCAGCTCAACAGCGACAAGGGTTTACTCAAGACAAACCCATGGAGGGGGCCAGTAGAGACAGAAACCCATCGTTCCCTTACAACCTGGGGTAGATGTCTGTGAGTAAGGCAGGGGAATTTTTGTGGTTAGGCCATTGCTAGAGGTCGTCAGTGAAGGGCAGAGACACTTTTTTTTTTCTTTTTCCAGAGTATGTGGTAAGCGCATCACAGTCATTGTCTAAAAGTATTTGTGTCTTGCTTGGCTGGCACTTTTCTGGTTATTTGGCTCAAGAGAGCAGGCCATTGTGAGGCTTTATAAATATTGGCAAGTTAATATTTATTTCCAGCTCCTCCATACAAAATCTCACGTGTAACTTGGGACATAATGCATCCTTCTTTTGGAGAGCCTGGAACTCCAATACTGTCTGGGATATATGAAGCAAAGAACAAAATCCAGGGAATTCATTACTATGTTGGTCCTTGTGTCCCAAAATTCCTAACCAATCCACCTCCGTCTCCACCTTCCAAAGTCTTCTAATGTCTCTTTGTATACTATGCCCAGGAGGGTAAGCCTTACTTATCAGGAAAAAGTGAGAAACTTAACTAATTTTAAAAAAATAATAATTCTTGGGCTTGGGATGTGGCTCAAGCGGTAGTGCGCTTGCCTGGTGTGCATGCGGCCCGGGTTTGATCCTCAGCACCACATACCAACAAAGATGTTGTGTCCGCCGAAAACTGAAAAATAAATATTAAAAAATTATATCTCTCTCAAAAAAAATTCTTAGTTGTAGATGGACACAATATCTTTATTTACTTTTATGTGGTGCTGAGGATCAAACCCAGTGTCTCACATGTGCAAAGCAAGAGCTCTACCACTGAGCTACAGCCCCAGCCCAAGAAACTTATCTAATTTATGCTATCTTTCCTGGCAATACAGCCCCCATACCAGTTCTCTATTGTAATAAATAGGTTCATCATAAACCTACATAGTTAGTTTTAAAAATATAAATATTTGGTGTGGCATGGTGGCACATGCCTATAATACCAGCTGCTCCGAAGGCTGAGGCAGGAGGATCCTAAGTTCAAAGCCAGCCTCAGCTAAAAGTGAGGCACTAAGCAACTCAGTGAAATCCAGACTCTAATAAAATACAAAATAGGGATAAATAAAATAGGATTAATAAAATACAAAATAGGGATGAAAATGTGGCTCAGTGATTGAGTGTGAAAAACCAGCCTCTACCTCAGAGCAAATCCTGTCAAAGAAAGGGACATCACCTTTGTCCTTGGAAAGACCCACAGAGCACTCCTAGGCACATTCCCACCTGCTAAATTGTTTATCTACAAATAACAGGAGAGATCTGCTGCACCAGGTGTCCTTGACTCAGTCAGGCTAGGTGGGGATCCATAGCAGCCCCCTAGCAACCACCAATCAGCATGAGACAGGGAAATACCTGGGATGCCAGATGACCCTCCCAGTAGTTTATGGTGGTTGATAACAAGTTGGGAAACCATGAAGTTCAGCATGTACACCCCTTAAACCAATCAGTTCAAACAAATCTCCCGCTTGTATTAACCAATCACCCCTCTCCAACTTGTTCCCGCCAGTGAATGTGCTAATCATGTTTTAGAGTTGTTATTTGATTTTCCTGTGGTGTGTGATAATTTGCTAAGAGATGCTGTGATGTATGTGGGGATCCCTGCCTTCTCCAAAAAATGTATAAAACTGCTGCAAACCCTGGGCTGGGGCCTCTTAGCATCACCAGTTGCTGTGTGTGCGTGCAGAGGACCGAACTAGCTTATAAACACCTCTTTGCTGTTTACATGGATCTTGGTCTCTGGTGGTCTTTTGAGGATCCTGAATTCGAGCATAACAAGTGCCCCTGAGTTCAATCCTTGTTACCTCCCCCCAAAAAGCCAAATATATAAATATCTGAAGTTAGATATTTGTTCTCTTTATTCATCGAATATTGAGCATTTTTTTTTCCCTTTGGTTCTGGGGAATAAATCCAGGGGTGCTTAAAAACTAAACCACATCCACAGTCCTTTTTGTATTGAAAGACCCTAGCCCAGTTAGCCCAGTTACCTAAGGCCAAGATGTAAAACCAAGATATCAGGCACACCATAAACAGGTTCAGGCACCAGGCATGCTTTCCAGACAACCAGTTGAGAAAGAACAGAGCACCCACATCCTGGGACATGCATGAATAAACCGGAACAGATAAGCAACGGAATGTAAACCTGTGGGTTTTCCGGAAACATAAAGTGAAAAAAAAAAAAAAACAGCCTTACCCCCTAGGTAACCCATATGCTAGATTTAAAGAAACCAATAAGAAACCGGTTGCTTCCTGCACGCGCGAAACCTGTCCTAAACCCTATAAAAATCTCTGTATCCCCAAGCCCGGTGTGCCAGTTCACCAAAGCTCCGGCTGAGGTTCTGCTGGGCACCCGCAGGCACCTGTGTCTCAATAAACCACCTCTTGCTTTTGCAGCCAGTGTTTCCTGTGATTCTCTTTGGACAGGGAAATGGAGGGTCTTTCATTGGAGGTTCCACCAAGATCCCCTCCCCCTCCCCGTCCCGAGCCCTGCCCGAGGACCACCCGGCATCACTGGGAGGTAAGCTGGCCAGCTCATGTCGTGTTTGTCGTGTCGTCTGGTGTCACTCCTATGTTTGTAACCCTTGACTGATATTCTGTTTCCATTGTTCTGTTTGTGCGCTGCATCCGTACGATTACGCGTAGTCGCTCTGTATTCTGGGCAGCTTGAGAAGGAGTTGACAAACTCAGACTTCTCCCCTGCCACCCTGGGAGACGTCCCAGGGATCAGAGGGGTCCATTTTTTCCGCTGGGCCCCCAGTGTTTCCGAGGGATACACTGTTCTTGTGGGCAACAGCAGGGCTTCTGCTCCACCTAAGCCATCTGATATCTGATACTTTCGGTTTGTGCCGAAGCCGCGCAGCATTCTTTCTATTCGGTCTGATTGTTGTGTTATTGTTTCTGTCTCTGTATTCTATCTCCTCATCTAAAACTAACATGGAGCAATCAATCACAACCCCTTTGAGTCTCTCCCTCGACCATTGGCAAGACATCCGAAATCGAGCAGATAACCTCTTGGTAGAGGTCAAAAAGAAGAAATGGAGGTTCAAAACCTGGAGAGATTTTTTTCTTATCTGGTCTGTTTTAAAGGTTATTATAGATTGTTTCTTGGGGATAATCTAGGCTAAATGTGTGTCTAAAAGATGTTTCATTGTAACATCTGGTATCTAAATGAGTTTGAAGCATTGCATAATCTTGTAGTTAAAAGTTAGGTTTAGGTAATTGTTTAGTTTGTAATTTCAGATAATTCATGCCAGAGAACTTAAATACTTAGGATAAAAAATTAAAAGAACTCTACTTCCAATTTGGCAAGTAACTCCCAATCATTCAGTTTTATTTTTTCATCAATTGTTGACCTGGGTAGCCTAAGGAGATTTCACTAGGTATACCAGTGCATTGATTTGGGCAAGGATAATGAATTATAATTTGGTATCTGTTTCTCTCAGTGTGTAAGATTTAGCAAAGAAGTGTTGAATTAAAACGATGGTCTGGCTTATTGAAATGGCATTAATTAGCAACAGTCTTGGGAATTTTCAAAGCTTAATTTTAGATATAAATGGTAGTGTGTGGATTTTTTCCAGGTGATTTAATGTAACTTAATACTACTTTAGGAACTTCAGAACAAAGAAAGTAGCTTAATGATCCTGAAGGAACTTCTTCTGATGGTGGCCTTTGCATTATCAAGAAAGATCCTATTTTCAGTTTTGTGTGAGCAAGTTTTTCTAGCGTAGGAAGATAAATTGTGACTTATGGTTAAAATGCCTTAGGCATGAAGTTTCTGCTCAGAATTCTGGTTTTCCCAGATCCTTCCAGACCTCAGCCAGGACTTAAGTTGATATGCAAATAGAAGAAGCCTGGGGCTCAATAGGAGACAGATCTGAGGCCCAAGAAAAAAAAAGAGTAAAGGTGTCTTTTACCTGAACTCAAACTAGATTAAACCAAAGAGTAAATTATATGGCATTTACTAATTACTGGCCAGTCAATTTTTTTAGGACTTTTGCTTTTTTCTTAGATTCTGTATTTTTTTCTTTGAGCTCATGATTTTGTTCCTACAGACAAGTTAATGTTTTTCTGATAAGTTCTATTTTTGATGAACTGGAGTTTTTTTTTTTAACATTGCAATGAGATTTCACCTGAGGAAGCTGCAAGGCCTTCACCATTGTGTTATGTGTTACACTTGTGTTACGTGTTGTATGTCAGTATGTCTGTATGTGTATATGTCCATATATCCTGCAGTGATATGACAATTGACAGATGAGGAGCGCTCATGAAAAATTTAAAAATGGATCCAAATATCTTTGATTCATGTGATTAAAATGGTTCAATTTAAATTAGGTAAACAGATGAAAGTAAAGATGTCTTTGAAATTAAGCTTATAAGTTTTTCTAGGTGTTCAAAAAGGCCCTAATAAAATGTTGATGTCTATGAAATAATCTGCTTAGATTCAAAGGTTTACAGGTATCGTTTCAAAATGTGAACAGAAGGAGGTTAACAGATAAAAAAGAGAAACTAGAAGGTTCTAGGTATGGATTTAATAGAGGGAAAATGTGTTTCTGGATAGGAGTTTAAGTAATTTAGAGGGTTTAAGTAAGTGATAAAGAAGGTCTGTGCAAGTTGGTTATAAGTGTAACCAACAAGATTATTGAGAAAGTAATCTTAAAAAAATCAAACAGCTGGTTTAACAAGTGCTGTTGTTTTAAAAAATTGTGCTATGTTATTTCTTTAAAAGCTAAACTTGGTTAACATAAAATCATCAATGTAATTATGGTGTTATTAATGTGTTCATATCTTCTAGGTATACAAGTCTGTAAGGTAGAATCTTTAGAAAGAGCATTATATCAACCTGGTGTTCTAAAACTGTATGGTAATTTTAGGCTTAAAAGAAAAACATGTTGGAAATTCATTTATATTATTTGTATTCTATAACTGTACTTATTATCAATAAGTTATGTAAAAGTTTCATGTTAATTTTTACACTGAGATACAATTTAAATGTAATTTTAAGTTAATGAGAGCCTAATCTGTGTAAAGGTTTTATTGCAAAACACAAAAGTACTTTACTACTTCTCTACAAAAAGTTAAAAGCTTTCAGCTTTTCTTTAATTCATGTTTTAGGTGTAATATTATATTGTGTTAGCTAATATTCATGTAAATTTGAGCAACAATTTATGTAGGCTTTGTAAAATGATGTCTAAAAAGCAAAGATCAGCTTCAGAATTTAATACTTATGATGAGCCCCGCCTTACTTGAGATAAGGCTCTATGTCCCATCTCTTGTGAAAGTGACTATGAAAGAAGTAGGCCAGATTTCAGTGCATTTAAGGTTGTGTCCAAAAGTTGTTTTTTGTCACGATTGCCAGGACCTCAAACAGGGGATTATAATGTATAACTCTACCAGAATTCAAGGTAGCTATTACATAAACTAAATATGTTTTTATCCTAGTTAGTTTTGTTTTGTAGTTTGCTTTTAGATGGTCTAAGGATTGCCTGTTAATGTTTTGAAGAGGTACTGCTTTAAGAACTCACAACCTGGGTTAATTTAAGATAATGAGTTATCACCTACAGGAGAGAGATAAACATTAAAGTCCAGTACTCTTAGTATAAGGCTGTTGAAACTTATTTGCTAGATGTTTAAGATTAAGTTTTAAAATTAAAGTTAAATTCAAAGGGCCAAGAAAACCAATATTTGGCTCTTGCCCTCTGAGTCAGTCTGAATCAGGGGATAGGGGACTTCTCCAAAGAGCTCTGCAACTCTAGGCCACATAACCTCCTGATCAGGGAGATTAATGAGACCACTGGAGGACAGAAAGCCAGTCAGTGCATTTGCTGTAAAGAGGAGGGTCATCAGAGAAGGGAGACATCCCTGATGCTTCTGAGGGAAGCCACATGGTCAAGCAAGGCCTGGACCCATCCTAGCGCAAATGGCACTAGCAGAACTGAGAAGCTGCTGTGAAGGTCCCGAGGACTCCCAGAGTAACTCAGCTGACTGTTAACAATAGATGGAAACAAAGTCAGTTTGACTTGCTTCATCTTAAACACTTAGCAAAGACAGTCAAAGCCAAAACACCTATTGCTGGGCATTTTAAATGATAACAATAGTTAAATGTAACCTCCAACAATAAGTAAACTGGAAGCTGCAAAAGAGACTCTTAGGTAGGAATGCCTGATAACTATCAAAAGGAACTGCCAGAGTAGTTTTTAGTTTAAGGCCCACAGATATTCCTAACCTACACATGTAGGCTTGGTGTTTGCTAGTATGGTTATCCAGCCCTAAGTAACAGAATTAGATTTCTCTATTAGACACAGGTCATACTAGTAAAAGGATTTTGCAAGATCAGATGATATTAAATTATTAAACTGTGTCTTAAGGGGAAGGACATCTGTAACCCTAAAAGTTAAATGTTAAGTTTACAATTCTGGTAACTGGGGATGTTAAAGCCTGGTGAGGGAACTTATGTACAGTGACATGTTCCAGCTGCTGCAACACTTATTCAGTACTCATGGTTTTTGTTTCTCTCATAGAAGTACCCATCCCCAGATGACAACCTGTTTTTCCCCAACCAGACCTCAAATGGAACTGACTTCTAAAAGGGAACTCACGTCCCCCATGTCGTCGTCCCCCCCCCGTCATCGAGCCCCCTCATGTTCCACACCCCTTTTCAGCCTGAAGCAGCCAGAACAAGCCATCACCCCTTCTCACCCCTTCTCCTTACAGCAATAAAGTTTCTAAAATTAGGGGAAATAAAGCCAGAAATGGTTAGGCAGTGTAGATAGGTAAATCAAGTCAGGTTGGATCTAGGAGGCCAATTTTAAGTAAGTTTGGGAAATTAAAGACTGTCCCCTGTGGATTACTGTTTACCAAGATGTAGAGCCTGCCCAAATAGGCCCACAACTGAGGGAACCATGATTGGTTTCCAAGTTTCCAGACAAAGGGGTATTGAAAGACCCTAGCCCAGTTAGCCCAGTTACCTAAGGCCAAGATGTAAAACCAAGATACCAGGCACACCATAAACAGGTTCAGGCGCCAGGCATGCTTTCCAGACAACCGGTTGAGAAAGAACAGAGCACCCACATCCTGGGACATGCATGAATAAACCGGAACAGATAAGCAACGGAATGTAAACCTGTGGGTTTTCCGGAAACATAAAGTGAAAAAAAAAAAAAAAACCTTACCCCCTAGGTAACCTATATGCTAGATTTAAAGAAACCAATAAGAAACTGGTTGCTTCCCACACGTGCGAAACCTGTCCTAAACCTTATAAAAATCTCTGTATCCCCAAACCCGGTGTGCCAGTTCACCAAAGCTCCAGCTGAGGTTCTGCTGGGCACCCGCAGGTGCCTATGTCTTAATAAACCACCTCTTGCTTTTGCAGCCAGTGTTTCCTGTGATTCTCCTTGGACAGGGAAACGGAGGGTCTTTCAGTATTTTATTTAAAGACAGGTTCTCACTGAGTTGCTTAGGGTTTCACTAAATTACTGAGGCTGGATTTGAACTCATGATCCTCCTGAGCCAGTGGGATTACATGAGGGCACCACCATGCCTGGTGAATATTGAGCTCTTAAAAATAGAATAATAGTGACCCGTTATTAAGTATTTTGTGTTTGTCAAACACTGTGTTAAGAACTTTAAAAATAATATTTTTAATCTGGATAGGGAATCTGTAGGGCAGAGATTATTATCCTTACTTTACATTTAAGGAAACTGAGGCTCACAACAGCTTTTCCCCTTCCTTAGTCTTATCTTCCATAGAGAGCAAATGGTGGCATTTGGGGGTCAGAATCTAAAGTCATTTTTATTTAGTATCTCTGTAATTGCCTTTAGGAAATCATAGTCTAGTGGATACAGATATGCATATAAACTGGCTTGACAGTTCCATTGAAATATAAAGCTTAACTGTGTTAGTAGCTCTCACCTTAATACTTGACAATCTTACAAAGTGTTAGTGCAATTACAGTCATGTTGTGATTAATTTCTTTCTTGGCGCTTTCCTTCACATACTCTGGGCCTGTTCATATTCACAGCCAATCCTGACTAAGGAAAGGGGTATAAAGCACCTCCTCTGTTTTAATGTCCAATGGGGATTAGAATAGTCCAACTCATGCTTGCAATTGTTCCTGACATTTAGGTTCTTATCCCCAATGCTCATTCAACAACAAGGACATAATTTTCAGGAAAAAAAGTAAACTAAGTTTTATTGCTTTGATAGCAAAGGAGAAAAACAGGAAACTTCTATCCCAAAGGCTGTGATTCTGCCTATTAGCAGAAAAAGAGGGATTTTTAAAGAGAGATTCAAAGGCTACATTCCAGGTGTGCCTGTTGGGTGGTAATTCATGTGTTAATTTGGGAGATATCTTAGGTCTTCTGGAGTCAACCTCCAAATTTGCATTTCTCCATTCCTAGGATGGGTGTATATGCTTAAGGACAGATAACTATCTAGGATAGGGAGGAAAGGAAATCCTGTTTCCTCTGAGATTAGGGAAAGAAAGGTTGGGGAGTGGAGAGATTGATGAAGGGGAGGGAGAGAGGAAGAGAAATAAACACATCCGTTTTAAAAATAAGTCGCTCAGGCAGAGAAGCAAGGGCTATTCAAAGCATAAAGTGAACATGTTACAGGATCTAAGGGCCCATCATGGATACGGGGCTCCTTCATGCTCTCCTGCTGTTCTCCAATCAGATTTCTCCATTGTGAGCTAAAGGCTCATTAAATATTGCCAGGCAAGCCCCACTTGCATACCAGGCTCCCTGGTTTCAGATTCCCAATTCTTGAGCCTTGTGGCACAATATCCTAAGGTGGCATGAATGATAATTCCTGTGAATGACAATTCCTGTGAATGATAATCGCCAATCTTTCTTGCCAGACTTTCTTCTCTCAGAGCTCTGTCTGCTTTGTTTCTACTCCTTGTGGGCAGATGTCCTAGAAAGAGGCTTTCTTGTGCCTTGAGGCACCGTGAACATTTCTGACACAGACATTGTTCAAAGCCTGCTCCTCAAAAATGTCCTAATCACACCCAGGCTCTCCAAAAGAAGGATGCAGATATCCCAGATTACATGTGAGATTTTTGTATGGAGGAGCTGGAAATAAATATTAACTTGGCAATATTTATAAGTGTTTTTGAAAGAAGAAAAACAAAATTTTATCCTTCCCCATAATTTAATACATCAAATGATACAGGCACATGTCGAAGATGATATAAAGTGTCCTGAAGGAGAAGAGAAGTTGTACTGTAAGGGTCCAGTGGAGCATTGGAGAAAGAAACCACACAAGAGACTGGTTCCATGCAATTGGCAAAAGGGGATTTATTGGGGATCCATTCCAGCATGCTGGAGCCCCGTGCTCACTCAAGAAGGGAGAGCAGCCTGGAGCCCAGAGTAGAGGTCAAGCAGAGTTTAAGTACATTTTCTGGAGAGGTCGGTGGGCTTTGCATACATCAGAACAAATCATCATGAGGCACGGGAAAATTGAACAACAACTCTGAGACGTGATTGGCACATTCATTGGTGGGAACAGTTTGGGTGGGGGTGATTGGTCATTCCTAAGCGGGTTACACATTCAAACTGATTGGGTCGGGCCCTGTGACGAACTGCACAGGGCCCTAGGGAAATGGCCAGTAGAGCCTTGTTTTAACTATCTCAGGAATCTGGGTGTAACAGAGGAACTCAATAATACCTAATTTTTTACATTTTTGCTTTCCAGCTTAGAAACTTTACCCTTTCAGTACCACATGAAGGGTCTAGCACTGGCCTTCTAACTCAATGGAATCAGTGTCAAGTTGTAACCGAGGTCCACTTTATGTTTTGAATATAATCTTGCTGCTCAGTCACTGCCATTTATTTTTTAAATAGATATTTCTTTCTCTTCCTCTCTCCCTGCTCCTCCCTAATCTCTCCCCCTCCCTAGTCTCTGGGGAAACAGGATTCCCTTTCCTCCCCATCCTAGGCAGAATTTTCTGTTCTTGAGCACACACCCACCACAGAAATGAAGTCATTCAAACCTTGGGGATGGCACCAAAAGACCTCAGAAATGACTATTTCCCAAATGAATAGGTGAATTACAACTCCATACAGAGAACCTGTGGAAGGTAGCCTCTGAGTCACCACTTTCAAAATTCCGTGCTCCTACTGATGGGCAGAATTGGCCTTTGGGACAGGAGTCCCTGTGTTTCTCTTTTGCTTAGCAAAGCAATTAATCTTCTTCTTCTTTTTTCTTTTTCTCTCAAAACCATGTTTTTGGTATTGGCTTGGTATCAGGAACAAGGACTGAGCTTTCCGCAACAAAGTCTTTAGGTATACTAAGAAGTAAGTGATTGATGAAATATGTGATTTTAAGTGGTAGTGAGAAACTGATCTGACTCCATTTTTGAGAAACCAGCTTCTACCTCAAGGCCTGTCCAGAGGGAAGGGACGTGACCCTTATCCTTGGAAAAACCCACAGAGCGCTCCTAGGTACATACCCAACCTGCTGAGTTGTTTAACTGGAGGGATCTGTGGTGCCAGGTGTCCCTGACTCAGTTACACTAGGTGAGGACCCATAGCAACCCCCTAGCAAACTCCAATCAGCATGAGACAGGGAAAATCTCTGAAATGCCAGGTGACCCTCCCAGTAGTTTTGGTGATTGATAATATGATTAGGCAACCCTGCAGTTTAGCATATACACTCTTGCCCCTCGTGGTCTAAACCAATCAGTTCAAATGTATCTACCACTTGAACTAACTGGTCACCCTTACCCAACTTGTTCCTGCCAGTGAATCTGCTAATCAATATTAAGAATTGTTGTTTGATTTTCCCATGGTATGAAATGATTTGCTGTGTGATGTTGTATGCATAGAGTATCCAAAAAAACCTATAAATCCTCACAGAACTAAGGGTCAGGACTCACTCCCTGGGACTGCTGCGACGGAAATGGTTGTGAGTCCAGGCTCAAGCTTGCAATAAAGACTCTTGTGTGATTGCATTGGATTTGGCTCCTGGAGGTCTATTGGGGTCCCATGAATCTGGCATTACAGTAGAATATAAAAATTTGTAGGAAAGTCAGGACTTCTAATGAAACTGTACAGGTGTTTGGAGATTATATGACATAGCCAGGCATGGTGGCACAGGCCTGTAATCCAAGCGGCTCCAGAGGCTGAGGCAGAAGGATCAGGAGTACAAAGGGAGCCTCAGCAATTGTGAGGCACTAAGTGATTCAGACTCAGTGAGACCCAGTGTCTAAATAAAATACAAAATAGGGCTGAAGATGTGTCCCAGTGGTTGAATGCCTCTGAGTTCAATCCCCAGTATCAAAAATAAATAAGTAGAAAAAGATAGATAGATAGATAGATAGATAGATAGATAGATAGATAGATAGATAGATAGAATTAAAAACTGAAGATTATATAACATAAAATCACTTTAAAAAGAGTTAAAAATTGGACATTGCCAGGCGTGGTGGCGAATGCCTGTAATCCCAGATGCTCAGAAGGCTGAGATGGGAGGATTTCAAATTCAAAGCAGCCTAAGCAACTTGATGAGGCCCTAAGGAACTTATTGAGACTCTGTCTCAAATATTCAATAAAAATAATGGGGATGTGGCTTAGTGGTTAAGGGCCCCTGGGTTCAATCCCTAGTACAAAAAAAGAAAAAAAAAAAAGAAAACAAAGTCAGCTTAAAGATTATTTGCATAATGCTTTTAACAAAAATTAATTTGTTCTAACTTTGCAATCTTGTTTATAGTAATGAATGGCTCTCAGCAGTATGTTATCGACAGGCGCATATATATGTGTGTGTGTATAATATATATATATATATGTATATATATACATATATATTATACACATATATATATATATATATTACATTATATGTATATATTCTTTATGTAGATATATCATTTTAAAAGCAATTGAGAAAAAAGTTGCTTTTTCCAAGAGTCTTGTAGAGTAAAAGAAGACATAAAAAATGTATATCTGAAATGTTACTACCACCATTAAATTTTTGTTGTTATAATAATTATTTCAATTTTATAGAAAATATTTTCATCTTTAGCCAAATTTAAAAAATTGGAAACTATAACTGAAAGGGTAAAGTTTCTAAGCTGGAAGGCTTGAATTAAAATGTAAAAGATTAGGTATTATTGAGTTCCTCTGTTACACCCAGATTCCTGAGATAGTTAAGACAACACCCTACTAGCCATTTAGCCTAGGGCCCTGTGCAGTTTGTCACAGGGCCTGAACCAATCAGTTTGAATGTGTACCCCATCCCTTAGGAATGACCAATCACCTCCGCCCAACCTGTTCCCGCCAATGAATGTGCCAATCACGTCTCAGAGTTGTTGTTCAATTTCCCCGCGCCTCATGATGATTTGTTCTGATGTATGCAAAGCCCACCGACCTCTCCAAAAAGTGTTCTTAAGCTCTGCTTGACCTTTGCTCGGGGCTCTGGTCTGCTCTCCCTTCTTGAGTAAGCACGGAGCCCCAGCGCGCTGGAATGGATCCCCAATAAATATCCCCTTTTGCCAATTTCATGGAGTCAGTCTCTTGGGTGGTCTCTCCCTCCGATGTTTCACTAGACCCTTACATAACATGTTATTTTGCAAATGAAGAATTTCAGAAAGTTCTTTTTAACCAATTTTCTAAAGTTATTTAAATCCAACATCTTTCAATTAATTTGCTAAAACAATTGATTGACATTGGAGAAGACAAATGTTTTATCTAAGCTTCAATAAAAACCCTTGCATTGTTGATGAGCATAGTTTGAAAAACACACATCATGATTTAGTAAGGGCCTCAATGAAAGTTTTCTGAAATTGTGAAATGGCAATTTTGT
Organism: Ictidomys tridecemlineatus; assembly: GCF_052094955.1. Taxonomy (NCBI): domain Eukaryota; kingdom Metazoa; phylum Chordata; class Mammalia; order Rodentia; family Sciuridae; genus Ictidomys; species Ictidomys tridecemlineatus. Next base: position 83,158,841 of record NC_135485.1, on the reverse strand, counting down.
TTATGCAACTTTGTGAAATATCTTTTCTTGCTATACTATCCATTAGAAGCAAAACTTGAAGTTCAATTTAGAACAAAATAGCTTTAGTTCTTATTTAATTAATTTAGAATTACTCTAGCCTTCACAAAAATATTTTATTTACAGGGCTCTCACAGAAATCTGATATTAACTGGTATTTTAATGAGAAGAAAATATTTGGTATTGTTCGTAAATTGAGCAAAATGAAAAATAATAATTCTTTCTAAATTTTCTAAAGTTTTTAATGTTTGATAAGTTATAAACTTGCTATTGTGCATGCAGATTGTATAAGGAGTTTTAGCTCATCATTTTAACTCTTTGGAATGTGTGCTTAGGAAAATATGTTGTAAGACCAATACCTTTGACACTGTTGCTGCCTTCTACATTCTCTCTGAGACTAATCATACGCTGGAACTCCACACCAATGTGAAGAGGGGGCAAACAAGGACTGCTCACCACAAACTCAAAACTTAAAGCTAGGCCATTAACACAAACACACAAATATTCTCACATTGAACAAGTGCAAAAGAAGTTCTATTGACAATAATATTGAATCTAGGTGTTACTGAAAGCTCTGTTGTGGTCCCTGATGCCAATTCAGCTTTGAGAAAAAGGAAGAGGAAGGTTTGTTGATTTGCAATCCAAGGAGAAACAAGGGATCTCCTGTTCCTGAGGCTGTGATTCACCCCATCAGCAGGAACCTGAGGCTTATTTAAAAGTGTTCTCCATCTGAGTTGTAATTCACTTATTAATTTGAGAGAAAGTCATTTCTGAGATCTTCTGGTACCATCACCCAAGTACTTTTATCCAGTGGTAGGTGTGTGCTCAAGAGAAATCTGCCTAGGATGGGGAAGAAAGGTAATTCTATTTCCCCAGAGATTAGGGAGGGGGGAAGATTAGGGAGGATCAGGGAGAGAGGAAGAAAAAGAAATACGTCCATTTTAAAATAACTGTCAGGGGCAGAGCTGCAAAGGCTATATTTGAAGCATAAAGTAGACCAACATTACACACACACACACACACACACACACACTAATTACATTGTAGTGTAATTACAGTACACTAATTACAACTACAGCACCAGCAGAGTATTCACTAAGCAAGAAATGTTTTAAAATTTCTGTTTTACTATAAGTTTTTCTCTTTTACTATGACTTAGTTTTAATACATTAGCTATTCTAACATGAAATTTATTCATGGTAGATATATTCTCTAGTTTCTATTCGTATTCATTTTATTCTAATATTTTCTTTATCAATTTGTATACAGGAGCCCAGATTTTTTTTAAAATGAAAAACTCAAAAGGGTTGATGTTGAATGAAAAAATAAAAAAGATGCTGAATACTGGTTCACCATGGGAACCATCCGGAACACAAAAATGTACACAGATTTTCAAAACACCCTTTCAAATCTTCAGTGCCATTAAAGGTGAATTTCATAGGTTTTCCCTCTTTGTACATATGCATAAACTGAGAATAGAAGCTATTCCCAGTAAGGATGCTTCTATACATATATCAAAGGATTTTGATGACATTATAGTAACCAGTAGAGTGGAGCTGGGGCAGTGTATGATGATTTTAGAATCTCCAGACACTTACTTCCTATTATAAAATATTAATGAAACAGCTGACATGCTAACAAATAATAAAGGAGCATATCTTATAGGAAAGAAATTTTTTAGCAACGATTTCTACTCCAAATTGGGTTTTATGAAATCATAGTTATGGATATACCTATGTCGGCTTTTTGTTAGTTGAGTATTTAATTAAGAGATGCAAGGCTTTCATTGACAGACATCAATGTAGCCTCTTTCGAAAAGAAGGAAAAGAAAATAATATTTTCTTTTCCTTCTTTTCTTTTTTGGAAGCAGGGATAAAATGCTGGGGCACTTAACCACTGAGCCACACACCCCCACCCTTTTTATTTTTTATTATGAGACAAGTTCTCACTAAGTTGCTGAGGGCCTTTCTAAATTGCTGAGGTTGGCTTTGAACATGCGATTTTCTGCTTCAGCCTCCAGAGTTTGAGGGATCACAGTAAGCGCCACCACAACCAGCTTTACTTGAAATTCTTGATTGAAGAAGGAAATGCAGGGTATGGTATTTTTATCAGGAACGGAAAATAAAAATACCTGATTGTGATCAAAAACAGTTTTATCCACACAGGGTGCAGTAGCACAAATTTCAAGAAGCTGACTCCTAAGTAATGGGAGCTACAAAGGGCTGGAAAAAGTACTGCCACAGAGGGGTTTTTTTTCCTTTCTTTCTTTCTTTCCCTTTTGTTCTTCATGTCACTCTTTGCCCTTTGCCAGACCTCCAGGAATGGGGATGATGAGCTGAGTATTAAAAGTCGCCTACTGTCTGCTGTATACCAGGAAAGGACAACTTATCTCAGGTATATTCAAAACTATTCTGGATACTAATTCAGCACAGTTTCATCTATGCCCTGGTTGCTGTTGTTCCTCCTCCTCCTCCTCTTCCTCCTCCTCCTCCTCCTCCTCCTCCTCCTCCTCCTCCTCCTCCTCCTCCTCCTCCTCTTCCTACTACTACTACTACTACTACTCCTCTTCTTCTTCTTCTTCTTCTTCTTCTTCTTCTTCTTCTTCTTCTTCTTCTTCTTCTTCTTCTTCTTCTTCTTCTTCTTCTTCTTCTTCTTTTGTGTGTGTATGTGTATAAACAGGGCAATAAAGACCAGAAATTTTCACAGGGTTTCCTTTGTGGTGCTGGGTCTTGCCTAAGTTAGTTAGAATATTTTCTCTTTGTAAACAGGATGTGCATCTGAAAACAAAAAGGCAGAGGCATAAGTCTGGAGAACTCTCATCACACAGAGACACATGTGTCCAAAACATTATGTTTATATGAATCCAAATTGTTTTCTAAGGTTTGACTTCAAAGTTGACTTCATTAGCACAATGATCTGAGCACCAGAATTAAGTACGCACATATATTAAATAATAATATCTCCAGTGATTTTTGAAGGCGTTTTGATGGAGAAAAAATGGTTTCAACAAACAGTGCTAGAACAATTAGATATGAACATACAAATAAATAAATACACCTAAACCTTATGCATTTCACAAAACTTAATTCAAAATATGTCATGGAACAGAATGTAAAATACAAAATTGTAAAACATCAGAAAAAAAACATGGAGGATATGTATGTGAATTTGATGATGAAGTTTTAGCTACAACACAAAGAACAGAACCCAAAAAGAAGAAGAATTAAAAAAAAAAAAAAAGCAGTGCCACGCTTGGTGGTACACACCTGCAATCCCAGCAACTCTGTTGGATAAAGCAGGAGAATCTCAAGTTCAAAACCAGCCTGAACAATTCAGCGAGGCCATAAGGAACTTAGCAAGATCTCAAAATAAGAAATAAAAAAGGGCTGAAGATGTGGCTCAGTGGCTAAGCACCCCTGGATTCAATCCCTAGTACAAAAAAAAAGAAAAGAAACAGGAAGTTAGAATTAATTAAATGTAAAATTTCTGCTCTGAGAATGATTCTATTAAGAAGACAAAAGTCAAGTCACAGAGTAGGAAACACTATTTGCAAAACACACATGTGATAAGGACTTACACTCAAAGTATGTAGAAAAAAAATCTTAAAACTCAACAAGAAAAAAAAGAAAATTGAACAAAAGATTTGCATCAACTTAACAGTTAGTCAAAGATCACATACAGATGGCAAATAAGCATATAAAAGTGTTCAGCATCACTTGTCATTATGAAAATGCAAATTTAAAAAATGAGATACCAGGACACATCTATTTTGATGCCTAAAACCCAGAAAAACTGACAGTACCAATGCTGGCAAAGATGCAAAATACATAGGGATTTTCATTCATGACTGGAGCAAATGTAAAATTATACAGAATTCTTGGAAGACAGTAGGGCAGTGTCTTACAAAGAGAAAAAGTACTTTTGCCATATGGTCCGACAATAGCATTTCTAAGTATTTACCCAAATGAGTTGAAAATTTATGTTCAGACAATAATAAAATGTTTATAGCAGTGTTATTTATTCACAATTGCCACAAATTAAGTAATGGAAATGCCATTCAACAGATGAATAAAGAAACAGTGTTGCATTCTTACAATGGAATATTATTCAGCAATAAAAAGGAAAGTTTCAAACCAAGATAATATATGGATAAAATGTAAATGCATATTGCTCAGTGAATGAAGCCAGTGTGAATAAGTTAAATACCATATGATTCCAATTATAGGACATTCTGAAAAAGGGAAAAGTATAAAGACTGTAAACAGATAACTAACTTGTTGTCAGGAATCTGGGGAGGGACTGGTTTGAATTATATGAAGCATAGTGGATTTTTAGGGCAGAGAAACTATTAGGTATGATATTACATTGGCGGATATATAACAGTATAGAACATCGATGAAGAATGCGAACTGTGACAAAGGGATTGACCACATCCTTGAAGGGATAGAGGGAAACATTGTTGACCTAGTTGACTTTTTTTTTTAAATCTAATTAACTTTGAAAATGAGTGGAATTTATAAGACTAAAAAGAAAAAAAAATCTATACATAAGGACTGTGGTCTACTATTTCACTTGTTTTCCCCCCCTCCCCCTTATGGATATTATTTAAAAATTCTGGCATAACTATGGGGGAATAATGGACTTGAACAATTAGGTAATTAGATAGAAGACAATGGAAGCCATTCATTTTATTGTTTTAAGAAAAGTTCACAAAGAAGCAAGGAGAGGAAACTAGAAGGATCTACTTGATAATGAATCAGAATTAGAGACATCACTGAGAGCTCATTTTTTTACTTAGTAAAAATACAGATTGTACTTTCCAAAATATGAATAAGTATCTGAATGTATAGGCTTTAGTTTGTAAGCATATATTTCTCTACTTTTTCAGCTTAGAGGAGCTAAAAATAAAGAACCAGTACACCTAGCATTCAGATCATAGTTTCTTTTTTTTTGAGAATTTTAATATTTATTTTTTAGTTTTTGGCAGACACAACATCTTTGTTTGTATGTGGTGCTGAGGATCGAACCCGGGCTGCACGCATGCCAGGCGAGCACGCTACAGCTTGAGCCACATACCCAGCCCCCAGATCATAGTTTCTAATACCTTCCACCAGTTAAAGAAACAGGACTCCTTAGAGAAAAGCTGATTTTAGGACTGAGGCAGCACATATACAGGATAGGCCTGGCCCTGGAGCATCTTATACAGAAGTGCTCAAAAAATAAATAACAAAAACAAAATACAATGACAGAGACACAATAGTCATTCAAAGGAGTCTTTAATCACCCAAACTGGAAAACTAAACTACCAAAATCAATAATATTTTCTTGGATTGTACAAAGTATAAGAGAAATATCCATGACTCCATAGAGATATTAATAATTTACTGAACAAAGACAACAGGAGAATAACACATTTCTCAGACAGAAGAATACAAAAAATTTATGTACGTCCTGCACTTCTCAAGTGTTGCTATAAGTAGTGACTCTCTTCCAGAAAGTTCAGTGTGGAAAGAGATGGAAGGAAAAGAACTTTACCAAGGGGAAACCTGACAAACACGACCTGAAGGCTTACATCGGCAGTGATAAACCTTGCTCACAGTATGTACTATCGATGTCACATGATAAAAAATGGCAACTGGTCTTCCTCCCCAAAGCCATAATCTCATTCTAGTCATGATAAAACTATGAGACAGATGCCAAGAGAGGGACATCCTACAAAATACTTGAAAATGTCACTGACCAGTACTCTTCAAAACTGAAAGTCACCCAAAACAAAGAAAAACTGAGAAACTGTCACAACCCAGGGACAGACATGAAAGAGCTACAGTAACACTATGTCATACAGGATTCTTTATGGAATCCAGGGACAAAAAAAATGGACATTGACTATAAAACAATGGTAATATGGACAAAGTAAGCACTTTAGTAAATAACAATTTGTCCGTATTAACTAATCAATGTGACAAACACACCACAACAAGGTAAGATTAATTATGTGAGACTCTGGATTAGGGTAACTGAGAACACTGTATATCTTTGTATATTTTCTATAAATTGAAAACTATTCTAGAATGTAAATTTTATTAAATAATAATTATCTCAAAGTTTCTAAGGAAATCAAGGACATGCTAGATTTGTTTTTCTTTTTTTTGTTTTTTGGTTTTTTTTTTGCTTTTTTATTTTGGATTTGTTTTTCTAAGTAAATACAATTATTCACACACAAGAAGAAAACAAAGAGTATCCTTTTACAAATATTAGTGGTAAAAATGTTAATAATATAACTCAAGCTTTTTATGTAGCATCAATATTTAGAAAGAATAATACACATAAAAATACAAAGCTTTATTTTCACTCTTTAGCAAAAGTTAACTAATTTATAATAGAAGAAATGTATACTATTGTGGCATGGTGCGCTTTCTTTGAGTAGGTGAAACTCAGCGACTTTGACTCATATTGCCTAAGGTTTCATCTCAGCATTGTTATTTGCAAGTTGTGTGACATTCTGTAACTTACTTCATCCTCAGCCTAGGTTCTTCATTGGTACAAAAGAAGTAATAATGGTCCATAACTCATAAATGTTTTAGTTAATTCTTCTTTTCCACATTTTCATAGGTGCATTGTGGTTGGACATGTTAACAGGATTTGTTATTATGTATTCATACACAAACACAATATAACAATATAATTGGATAAATATCTCTCCCCAGCTCTTCCCCTTCACTTTATGCTTCCTACCCTTTGTTCCCTTTCTACTACTGATCTCTCTTTGATTTTTAGGAGGTTCACCCAACTTCAGTTTCTCCTTTTTCTTTTCTAGCTTCCACATATGAGAGAAAACATAGGACTTTCTACTTATAATATTTTTATAGGTAACAAGTAAACAAAGTATCAATGCTATAATAAGTTATTAATAAATATTAGTTATTTTGAAAATTAGCTAAACCTGAGGAACCACCCATTTCTACCTAATTGTTGTCATTAAAATGAACAAATATTTCACTTTTTTGATACATAAAAACAAGTCAATATAATCTCTTAATGTACAGCCTTGCAAATTTAAAAGGTAGAAAATTCCTATTGATCATTCAGATATTGCAAGGGACAAGTCCAATTGCATCTCTTCTTTCCTTCACTCCTTTCTTTTTCACCTGTTCCTTTTCTATTCCTGCTCCATTTAAAGGTAGGAATGACAGGGATTATAAAAAAAAAATACAAGGATAAATGGAGGGATCACAGTGGAGTGTCCTGGCTTGAGATGGTTGAACTCAATTGGACTAGAGTGAGAATTATATTAGCTCGAGAGGTGGTATATAATCAATTATTTCTAACCAAATGTAATACTGTTCAGAGATACGTTGTCTAAGCAAACTAAGTGAGTACAATAAATGCTGTCCTTGCTGCTTAGAAATGCATGTATTAGTTCATTTGACATTGACAGACACCTAGTGCGCACCATGTCCTGGGTTAATTACAGTGATGCAGTGCTGCCAAAAAAGACATAGTTCCCTTCCTTATAAAGTAACCAGTCAGTAGGGAGCATATTGAGGGATGATTATTAAGCAAAAGGGACATTTGAAGAAATAATGAATGAATGGACAAAGAAAATGTGGTATATACACACAATGGTACATTACTCAGCCATAGAGAAGAATGAAATTATGGCATTTCGGGGCTGGGGATGTGGCTCAGGCAATAGTGCGCTCTCCTGGCATGTGTGCGGCCAGGGTTTGATCCTCAGCACCACATACCAACAAGGATGTTGTGTCCGCTGAGAACTAAAATAAATAAATATTAAAAATTCTCTCTCTCTCTCTCTCTCCTCTCTCACTCTGTCTTTAAAAAAAAAGAAATTATGGCATTTGCCAGAAAATGGGTGGAACTGGAGAATATCATGCTAAGTGAAATAAGCCAATCCTCAAAACCCAAAGGCCAAATGTTTTCTCAGCTATGTGGAGCTAATTCACAATAAGAAAGGGGAAATTAGGGAAGAATAGAAGTACTTGAATCAGACAAAGGGGAATGAAGGAAAGGGAGAGGGAATGGGACTAAGAAAGATAGTAGAATGAATGGGACATTACTCTCCTATGTGCATATATGATTAAACGACCATTGTAACTCTATATCATGTATAACTGGAAGAATGAGAAGTTATACACCATATATGTATTATACACAAAAATACATTCTGCTATCATGCATAACTAATTAGAACAGATTTAAATTTTTTAAAAAGAAATAATGGATAAAGCATTTCCAAGTGAGAAGACAGTGAAAGCATGGGGACTGGGTAAGGATGGCTTATTAGTGCCGAAGTCTGGCTTGGCACAAATCAGGAGCCACTTGTCAAAAAGAAACTAACTTTATTTTTAGAACTACAAACGCCAAACAAAACAGCTCCTCAGAGAAAAAACCCTCAGAGCCCAACTGCCACCATCGGCTTCCACAAGCCTCTCCTCCCACCAACCTCCCAACCTCCCACAATCCTCCTGCTCTTGAGGCCAATTGGCTGGGTCGCGTGGGCGGAGCCAAAGAAGTCCCCCAATGAGCAGCTCCGTGGAGGAGCCAATCAGCTAGATGTTGCTGGGGCCGCTGTGAGCCGATCATCAGCTGGCAGTCTGAAGGGTAGGGAAACAGCCCAATGAACATCACCGCAGAGGAGCCAATCAGCTAGATGTTGCTGGGGCCACTGTGAACCAATCATCAGCTGGCAGTCTGAAGCTTGCTGGCAGCTGAAAGTTTGCTGGGGCCCCTTTGGCTGTGGCTCTCAACATCTCCCCCTCTCTGTTTAAACAACAAGCATGTGGCTTAGGGACCGTGCCTGCCTTAGGTTGTCCAATACTACATATGGTCCTTACCCGTCTTCGGATGAGCTGACCTCAGGGCGTCAGCCTCCTGTCTTAGGTTGGTACCATTGTAATTGGATCTTACCGGTCATTGACTACCGGTCCAGTATACAGCCACACCTGTGGAGAGGTCTCAGCGGGGGGGGGGGTGAGGTTCTTTGCCTCACCTCTGTTGACCCCCAAATTTTAGCTGAATGATCATGACAAGCAGAAGGGAGGAAGATATACCAAGTCAATTGACGGCTTCTTTTGGGAAAATTGTACCACCGATGATATCATCAGCAAAAATACCCCAACACTACCACAAGTCGCTGCACCAACAGATAGTTCACAATGCATACAAGTGACACATATATCTGTAAGCAGTTCAGTGCAAGTTCTGTAAGCAGTTTTGCAGAAACTGTAGATTAGTTTTATCTTTGTCTTCACCGGCACAGGGATGAAGATAGGAATTCTGGCAATAATGGCTAAAGAAAAAATTAGGTAACATTCCAGAAGGCACTAAAAGAAAACAATTTTCTTAACAATTTATATTATCTTCATCGGCACTGGGATGAAGATAGAAATTCTGGCAATAATGGCTAAAGAAAAAATTGTGTAACATTCCAGAAGGCACTAAAAGAAAACAATTTTCTTAACAATTTACATTATATTGAAGAGAATTATTAAATATAATGAAAACGAAAGGTGAGAGTAAACAAACAGATCTGTTAACCTCCATTTTTGTTTACATATTAAAACAATTCTTAACAGTTATTTACCCAATTTAAATTAAACCATTTAAATCACGTGAATAAAAAAAATATTTGGATCCATCTTTTCATGAGCGCTCATCATATATGATATATGGAAATACGTACATTGGACATACGTACATTCAAACATATAACACAAAACACAAGTGTGCACACATAATATAATACATACAACACATAACATAATAGTAAAGGCCTTATAACTTTTTACAGGTAAAATCTCTATTGCAATGTTTAAAAACTCTATAGTCAAAAAAAAAAAATAGAACTGATCAGCAAAACATTAACCTAGGTCTGTATGAGCTCAAAAAAATAGAATAGAACTTCATGATATGGGAAAGGGCAATAATAAAATAGATATTGAAAAAAGCATCCTGGTTCTGTCGCAGATGTAAGGATAGCCAAATTGGAGTTTTGGATATAAGCTATTATGGATTTGAGCTAAATCATCTTCTTTTTGGTCTGTAGAAATCGCTTTAGTTAATCTCTCTGGAATCCAAATTGGCTGCTGTTCTCCCTGTGGAAACACAAAAACAGACCCCCGACTCCAGACAATCACTGGGTCAGGATTTTAGTTAATCTCTCCTGAATCCAAATCAGCTGCTGTTCTCCCTGTGGAAACACACAAACAGGCCCCCGACTCCAGACAATCACTGGGTCAGAACCTTGGTTAATCTCTCTGGAATCCAAATTGGCTGCTGTTCTTCCTGTGGAAACACACAAACAGACCCCCGATTCCAGACAATTACTGGGTCAGGACCTTTCCATTGTCCTGTTAGAATATCTTTCCAAAGTACCTTGGGCTTATGTACATTTTTTGGACACATATGCCTTTCTGCAGCACTAAGTCCTGATGAATCCAAATTTAAAAAGTTTAGAGTAAAAAGGGTTATTTTAAATTTATCTTTGGGGAATATATACCCCTTCCCAATTCCATCTTTTTGCTTTAATAAGTACATTTTAATAGTTTGATGAGCTCTTTCAACTATGCCTTGTCCCTGTGGATTGTATGGGATTCCTGTTATATGAGTAATGCCAAATGATGAGCAAAATTGTTTAAAAGAAGTAGACGTATAACCAAGGGCATTATCTGTTTTTAACTGTTTTGGAATGCCCACAGTGGCAAAATTTTGTAAGCAATGAGCTATAACATCTTTAGTTTTTTTGCCGGCATAAAGGGAGCCCATCAAAAATCCAGAAGAAGTATCAACTGTAACATGCAAATATTTTAATTTTCCAAATTCTGGCAAGTGTGTGACGTCCATCTGCCAAATATGGTTAGGCATCAATCCTCTAGGATTGACTCCAAGATTAACTTGTGGTAAAAAGGTCACACAATTTTGACATTGTTTTATTATTTGTCTAGCTTGTTCCTTAGATATTTTAAAACACTTTTGTAAAGTATTAGCATTGACATGGAATCTTTTATGAAAATTTATAGCTTCTTCTAGTGTAGAGAAAATATGTATGTCATGTGTAGTTTTATCTGCTAAATCATTGCCCAAACTAAGGGCTCCAGGCAATCCTGTATGTGCTCTGATATGTCCTATAAAGAATGGATCTTTTCTGTCCCAGATTTAACTTTTTATAGTGGAAAACAAAGAGAAAACAGTAGAAGAAGGGGAAATCCTACCAGCATCTTCAAGGGATACTATAGCATTAACTATATACTGGCTATCAGAAAATAAATTAAATACAGAATCTTTAAACATCACAAAAGTTTGTAATACTGCATTAAGCTCTACCTTTTGAGCTGATTGTTTGGGTACTAAAAATGTAAAAGTTTGATCAGGTGTAACTATTGCTGCTGTACCATTATTTGACCCATCAGTGAATATATTTGGAGCATTCATGATAGGTGTTTTTCTTGTCATTTTTGGAAAAATTACAGGATGCAATGACCAAAAAGACAATAAAGGATTAGATGCTAAGTGGTTATCAAATGAAACATTAGATTTGCACATTATTATTGCCCAAGTATTTAACTCATTAGCTAATTCATCAATTTGATTCATAGTATATGGAGTAATAATTTTGTGGGGAGAAATTCCAAACACTGCCTTTGCTGTTTTTATTCCTTTGAGTATTAATTGTCCTACAGCCTCAGGATACCTAGTAAGAATAGAGTTAGGAGAATAAGATAAATGTATCCATAATAATGGACCTTCTTGCCAAAATACTCCTGTAGGAATATTTTTTGTTGGTAGTACAATAAATAATAAAGGCAAACTTATATCAATTCTATCCAAATGCATATTTTCCATATATGTTTCAATGATTTTTAATGCCTTTCTTGCTTCAGGCATTAACATTCGGGGTGAATTTGGATCTGATGGACCTTTTAGGATATCAAATAAAGGTCCCAATTCTCCTGTTGGAATACCTAGATAAGGCCTTATCCAATTTATATCTCCTAATAACTTTTGAAAGTCATTAAGTGATTTGAGTTGATCTACTCGTATTTGAATTTTTGGTGGACGGACCATGGTTGAGGATAATAGAATTCCTAAATAATTAATTGGAAAATTTAATTGTACTTTATCTATTGCTATCTCTAGATTATAATTTTTTAATAAGTTTGTAAGTGTGGCATAACATTCTAGCAATGTGTTTTTAGCATTGTGTGCTAATAATACATCATCCATATAATGAAATATTTGTAGTTCAGGATTTTGATTTCTAAGTGGCTGGATTACTTTGTTAACATAAATTTGACACATAGTTGGGCTGTTAGCCATCCTTTGAGGGAGTACTTTCCATTCATATCTCTGATCAAGACCTTCATGATTTAGTGCAGGGATAGTAAATGCAAAACGTGGACTATCCTCAGGATGAATTGGAATTGAAAAAAAACAATCTTTAATATCTATAACTAAAACATACCAAGTTTTTGGCAAAGCAGACAATTGAGGAATCCCCGATTGAGCAGGTCCCATAATGACCATTTCATTGTTAATGGCTCTTAAATCTTGCAGTAATCTCCATTTACCAGATTTCTTTTTGATGACAAAAATGGGAGTATTATGAGGAGATACAGAAGGTTGTATATGTCCTTCCGCTAATTGTTGTTTGACCAGATCATGGGCTACTTGTGTCTTTTCTTTAGTCAAGGGCCACTGAGGAACCCATACTGGTCTTTCTGATTTCCATGTAATTTTTATTGTCTCAGTGGCCCTTTGTGAAAATCCAACCCATGTCTGTCTGTTCCTTGATCTATTTGTATTGGTGCTGCTATACATTGTTCTTGTTTTTCTAATCTTTTTCCTTTCCTAAAACCTTGTCTAGCCATAATAGTGGGTGCATTTTGATTGATATTATTTGTTAATGTCAAACCTAATTGATCTAAGACATCTCGTCCCCATAAATTTACGGGAAGATGATCCAATACATATGGCTGTATAGTTCCTTCACATCCTTCAGGATCCTTCCAATCTAATACCATTGCACTTCTATGGGGATTAGTCGCCACTCCTAGGCCTCAAAGCGATTGAGTGGCTTGTTGTAATGGCCAATGTTTTGGCCATTCTTGATGAGAGATGATGCTAAGGTCTGCACCAGTATCCAGTAGCCCATTAAATTCATGTCCTTGAATATTTAGTTTTAGCATGGGGTGAGAATCTAAATTTAAAGAAAGCATAGCCCAATCTACACCTGTGGAGCCTAATCCCTTGGAACCTCTTTCTACAGCATGACTGGAAAATTTATCATGTAGGCTTGGTATTATTAGTAACTGTGCTATTCTATCTCCTGGTGAAATTACTGATATACCCTTTGGAGAACTGGCTATAATTTTTATTTCACTTTCATAATCGGAATCAATTACCCCAGGACTTATCAAAAGTCCTTTTAGAGTAGAAGAGCTGCGTCCCAATAATAAACCTACTGTTCCTTTGGGAAGAGGTCCTTTTACCCCTGTGGGAATGATTTGAACTCCCATCTCTGGAGTTAGTACTGATTTGGTGGAGGCGCAGATGTCCAACCCTGCGCTCCCTCTGGTTTGTCTGATGAGGGATCTGATGTGCTGGGCACTACCCTGATGGGGTTGCTGGGGTTGCTGGGTTCCTCCAGTGCTCCGTATATTTGTGGTTTGGGGCCCCGGAGCATTGGGGCCCCCTGTCCATTTTTTGTCAACGGAGCCCGATGCCTTTGTCCACGATATTGTGGATAAACACCTTGTCCTTGTTCGTTTTTTGATAATGGAGTACCCTCTATGGTGGTTTGAGAACGGCATTCATTAGCCCAATGTAATGGAGTACCTCTATGGTGGTTTGAGAACGGCATTCATTAGCCCAATGTCTCCCTCTATGGCATCGTGGGCAAATACCCGGTATTCTACTTGTTTGATACCTAGTTTTGTTAAACCCTCCTCCTATGGGGCAATTCCTTTTAAAATGTCCTGTTTGTTGACAATTGTAGCATGTTCTTGGCCTGGCATCTAAAGCCTGTTTTACTGCAGCTGCCACAATTTGCCCTTGTTCATTAATGTCTCTGGCATCTAAAACCTGTTTTACTGCAGCTGCCACAATTTGCCCTTGTTCATTAATGTCTCTGGCATCTAAAGCCTGTTTTACTGCAGCTGCCACAATTTGCCCTTGTTCATTAATGTCTCTACATAATTTAATATATGTGTTTAAATCTTCCTGTTTCCATGGTCTAATGATATCTCTACACCAACGATTCGCTTGGTCATAAGCCAGTTGTTTTATTAATGGCATTGCTTGTTCTGTATTCCCAAAAACTCTGGTAGCTGTTTGAATAAGCCTATCTACAAATTCAGCGTAAGGTTCATTAGCTCCTTGTATTATCTTAGATAATTGACCTTGTAAACCTCCATGTCCTTGTAAAGTCTTCCATGCCTTAACTGCATCTACAGCAATTTGTGAATATACACCAGGATCATATGCATTTTGTTGCTGCCGATCCTCATAAGGTCCCTTTCCTAACAACATATCTAGATTTCTCTGAGGATAACCAGCTGCTGCATTTTGCCTAGCCGTCTCCTTGCAAAATTCCTCATTGGCAACCTTTCATAACAGGTATTGTCCTCCATTTAGCACAGCTTTACACATACTAGCCCAATCTGCTGGTGTCATGCTTAAGTTGGTAATGGATTCGACCAAGCTTACAGTGAAGGGTGCTTGAGGACCATAGGTTGTTACAGCCTCTTTTAGCTCCTTCACTGATTTGAAATTTAAACCCTGGTAAATTCGCTGCCCTTCTACCTCAAATACAGGGCATACTTGAGATCCTGTCTCAGGATCCCAACTATCAACTGCGGGGGTTGAGAGTCTCCTAGCATATGGAGGTGGTGCTGTTGATTGGACACTTATGCCCTCTGGTGATAGAGTGCTGTTAGTAGCAGTCTCCTGTAGAGGTGGCGCTGTTGGTTGAACACTTACGCCCTCTGGTGATAGAATGCTGTTAGTAGCAGTCTCCTGTAGAGGTGGTGCTGTTGGTTGGACACTTACGCTCTCTAATAAAAAGGTCTTATTAGCAGTCTCCTGTTTTAACTTTTCCCCTGATATATTTTTCTGCTCTAAACTTCCTTCCTCTGTCTCACTATCTCGAAAGACCTTCTCTTTTACTTGAATCTTTTCCTCTTTCTGACTAACTTGAGAGACTTCCTCTTCTACTTGAATCAATATGTCTTCTTCTTCCTCTACCTTTGTCTGAATTGAAGGCTTTGGACTAAGCAAACCAGATATGTACGTCCACAATGTCAATGTGCCAACTGGCAGAGTCCCTGGGCTGTTCTTTTCTATTCTTTTTAAATCTTCACCATGATGGTTCCATTGTGATATATCTAACAACTCCTCCTTAAAAAGCCATGGGCTATATTTTTGTATTATATCAACATATGCCCTGACTGCTCTTGATTTTACTGGGAAGCTTCTTTCCTCTAACAATTTACTTAACACTCTTTCGGTTTGTCTTTTACTAATTGCTGATCCCGTATTACTACTATAATACAACCCAGCAAGATAACACCAAACCAAACCGAGACAGAATCCAATAAAAATGGAACCACACAAAATCATTATAACAGCCTTTCTATCCTCCTGACATATGCATCCGTCCTTTCTCCCTATCTGTTCCTCAGACGCAAATAGTTTTTCCTCAGATGTGAGTGGTTTTTCTTCCCTCTTACTCATCTCCAGGGACAGGAAAGTTAAAACAAAAATGAAGCAAAATAAAAGAGGAGACTTAAAATGGCTATCCATCCTCTCGCCCTGCCCTCAGGGGCGAGCAGTTTACTTACCCTCAGTTGCTCCCTGTGCGAGCCACCAAATGCCGAAGTCTGGCTTGGCACAAATCAGGAGCCACTTGTCAAATAGAAACTAACTTTATTTTTAGAACTACAAACGCCAAACAAAACAGCTCCTCAGAGAAAAAACCCTCAGAGCCCAACTGCCACCATCGGCTTCCACAAGCCTCTCCTCCCACCAACCTCCCAACCTCCCACAATCCTCCTGCTCTTGAGGCCGATTGGCTGGGTCGCGTGGGCGGAGCCAAAGAAGTCCCCCAATGAGCAGCTCTGTGGAGGAGCCAATCAGCTAGATGTTGCTGGGGCCGCTGTGAGCCGATCATCAGCTGGCAGTCTGAAGGGCAGGGAAACAGCCCAATGAACATCACCGCAGAGGAGCCAATCAGCTAGATGTTGCTGGGGCCACTGTGAACCAATCATCAGCTGGCAGTCTGAAGCTTGCTGGCAGCTGGAAGTTTGCTGGGGCCCCTTTGGCTGTGGCTCTCAACATCTCCCCCTCTCTGTTTAAACAACAAGCATGTGGCTTAGGGACCGTGCCTGCCTTAGGTTGTCCAATACTACAATTAGAAACTTCATCCTCCCCTATTTGGGATAGAAATTGATAAGCTGGTTGAGAGTCACGGCCGAGTGGGAATGGCATTTTGCCAGAAGTAATGGTTGAGAGGCAAGCCATTAAGATAATGCTGGATTGATTCAATTGTATATAGACCCCTGCTGCCCGCCTCAGGTGCCGGCTACTTTGGAGTTTTAGTGGAATTTCCTGGGGAGTTCATGTTGGTTGGTGAAGTTCCAGAGGAGAGAGTTTCAGTTGGTGTGGTGTGCTAGAGAGGGGCTGCGTGGGTGGCATTTGGGAGAGTTCCTGGGGAGTGTGCGTGGAGTGCTGTTGGAGTTCAGGCAATAAAGTTTCCTGTTTGAACATACAAGTGCTTTGTGGCAGCTCGGTGATTTGTGCCCAGCCAGACTGCGGCAAAGCTAATTTCAACCTTTATATGAAATTCAATTAAAACTGAATAGCTGTAGCAATTACAAAAAGAAGGAGGAGGAGGAGGAGGAAAGAAAAGGAAGAAGAAAGTTGGAGATTTTACTCTAGATGTTTTCAAAATTTGGAATATGCTACAGTAGTCAGAACAGGACAATATTGGTATAAGGACAAACAACATGTATCAATTAATAGTACAGAAAAGGTCATATAATCATATATGTGCCAAGATGTTTCAATAGGGGAAAGGATAACCTCTACAACAAAGGTTTTGGAAAACAACTGCATATTCATATATCAGAAAAGTTAAAACTGATATTTTTATCTCACATTGTCAACAAAATTCATGCCATAACTCAAAATTAATCATATACATAAATTTAATAGCTGAAACTAGAATGCTTCTAGAAGAAAGCATAAGGTAAATATATGGCCTTAATTTAGGCAAAGTTTTCTTAAATATGATACTATCAGTGTAAGTCACAGAAGAAAAATTGATAATTAGGTTTTATCAAAATTGCAATATTGGTCTCAAAAAGATACCATTAATAAAATTTAAAAAGCCATAGGCTGAGGGGACTATCTATAAATTTTATATCTAATAAAAATCTTCTGTTTAAAATATACCAAGAATTCTTAAAAATAAATATTAGGAAGAAAAATGACACACACAAAAAATAGGTAAATGTTTTCAATACAAATTTCACCAAAAATATGGTGCAAATTTGGGAACATACGCCTAAAATAAAATGAATCAATTTGAAAACCTACATATAAATTTAACATAAGGTATGATAATTTTACTTGAGACTATTTACCAAGAAAAATGAAAATGTGCTGGCGAAATTGATTTTTTATTTTTTATGAAAGTCAAACCTGAGGGGCTGGTGATGTGGCTCAAGTGGTAGCGCACTCGCCTGGCATGCGTGCGGCCCAGGTTCGATCCTCAGCCCCACATGCAAACAAAGATGTTGTGTCCGCCAAAAACTAAAAAATAAATATTAAAAAAAGAAAGTCAAACCTGAAATGTAACACACAGACATGTTTAATTTAACTTAAATTTTATGATGTATAATAGAGACTTTTTAAGTTAGGAAACCAAGTGGTCAAAATGTGGCCATTTTTAAACTCCATAACAGGTATCCAATCATAGCTGCAGGTCTTTCTTGTGCTCTCCCCCACCTTTTTTTTTTTTTTTTTGGTACTATGGGAATTGAACACAGGGACACTGAGCCACATCCCCAACTCTATTTTGTATTTTATTTAGAAACAGAGTTACTTAGCACCTCATTTTTGCTGAGGCTGGCTTTGAACTTGCCATCTTCCTGCCTCAGCTTCCCAAGCTGCTGGGATTACAGGCATGTGTCACCATGCCTGACTGCCTTCCTCAATTTTAAAGCAGCTAATCATGTAGATTGTAACACCCAAACTGCTCCTATCTGAGCAAAGAACAGTACTACCTTAGCAATAAAAGCAGGTGGACTACCAGCCCAGGTGTGCTTGCTGGCTGGATATTTTGGGTGGCACACCCTTCTGCAGAAGTAAAGTTTGCCTTGCTGACTGAATTCTGAGCACATGTTTGGTTCCTTATGGCACCTGGGTACTTCCAACATGTCCACAACAAGGATTTACACCTGTGTTCTTAGCATTGTTTATAATAGCCCCAAACTGGAAATATTCTAAATGTTCTTCCACATTGATGAATAAATAACATGTTGTATATTCATAAGACTGGTTACTACTTAGAAATAAAAAGAAACAAATTACTGATGCATGCAATGAAACAGACACATGTAAAATAGAATATGCTACATTAAAGAAGCCTGACATAAATCTTATACATTGTGTAATTCCACGCCCTTGGAGGTGGGAGGTCTGTTATAATTTAGGTATGAGGTATCCCCAAAAAACTCATGTGTGAGACGGTGCAAGAATGTTCAGAGGTGAAATGATCAGATTATGAGAACCTTAACCTAATCAGTGAATTAACTGAGCACTAACTATAGGCAGGTAGGGTAAGGTGTGCGTGGAAGAAATAGAAGTCACTAGGGTGTGCCTTTGGAGTTTATATTTTGTCCTTGGTGAATGCAGCCTTCTCTGTGCTTCCTGATTGCCAGGTCCTGAGCTGCTTTCCCCTGCCAAGAACTTCTGCCATGATGTACTGGCTCAGCTTGGCCCCAGAGCTATGGTGTCAGCACACCATAGACTGAACTTCTGAAACTGTGAGCCCAAACAAATTTTTTCTCCTCTAAGTTGTTCTTGTCAGTGTTTTTTGTCACAGACATGCAAAAGCTAACTAAAACAAGCTTCAAACAGACTGGGGATTCTATTGGGGGATGATGAAATGCTTGTAAAATCAGATTATTTTTGTACAAATGTACAAATTCACAAAAATAAAAACATTAAAGTATGTAGATACAGTTTCTAAATTAGTGGCATACAAATAGCACAAATTTAAAAATTCTAGTAACACTGATGAAAATTGTGGAATTCAGAGAAATGAGACAGAATAAATAATCTTTCATATGTAATACAAACTGAATTTGCTATAAAAAACCTTCACACATACACACAGACACACAATTACAATTACACTTCTATATAGTTTCAACAGTGAACTCTAAAGAAATAATACTAATTGCAGGGTGTGGTGGCACATTCCTGTAATCCTACTAACTCAGAATGCTGAGGCAGGAGGATCAAAAGTTTGAGACCAGCCTCAGCAATTTAGCAAGACCCTGTCTGAAAATGAAAAATAAAATAACTGGGGATGTAGCATAATGATAAAGCAACCCTGGGTTCAACTCCCAGTACCAAAGGGGGAGACACAAAAAAATAAATAATACTAATTCAACAAAAATTCTTTCAGCATTTGGAATACAAAGGAGGAACAAACTTTCCAACTCATTTTATGAATTTACTGATGCATGACATATATATCTCAAAGATACTGAAAGATAATTAAAAATAAATATTTTTAAAAATATTTATTTATTTTAGTTGTACAGGATACTTTTGTTTTTATTTATTTATTTTTTATGTGGTGCTGAGGATGGAACCCAGGGCTTTGCACACACTAGGCAAGCGGTCTACCACTGAGCCACAACCCCAGCCCCTCCAAAATCAATATTTTTAAAAAACTTTCTTTTAGTTGTAGATGGATACAATCAATAACTTTATTTATTTATTTATTTATTGGTGCTGGTGATTGAACCTGGGCCTTGTGCATGCAAGGCAAGTACTCTACCAACTGAGATATATCCCCAACCCAATACCTTTTTAAAAAAATACTTATTTTATATGGTGCTAAGGATCAAACCCACAGCCTCACATGTGCTAGGCAAGTGCTCTACCACTTAGTTCAACTCCAGCAAAAATATCAATATTCATCCTGAGCATATAGACAAAATTCATTAATAGAATATTAGAAAAATGAATCCAGCAACATATAACAACATACTTAAAACAACCACATGGGATTTATTGTAGAAATAGTTTCAAATTCAATGTGAAACACTATGTTAGCGGAAAATGGAGAAAAATATTATGATATTCTCAAAGATGCAGAAAACCTTTTAATAAAATGTAAAGCCCACTTATGGGAGGTGAGGGGGAAGAACTGTTAGCTTTCTAGGAAAAGAAGAGAACATTCCTCAATCAGATAAATGGCATCTGCAAAAGTCATACAGCTAACATGATACATAAGAGAAATATGTATCTCTTTAAGATTTGGAAACTGGCTAAGTGTGTTTCCTCTATCACTTGTATTCAGAATTATTTCAGATGTTCCAGCCAATGTAACAAAGCAAGAAAAAGGAATAAAATGCATTAACTCAGAAAATATAACATTGTTTATAAGCAATAAAATTATAAATACAGAAATTTTATAGTAATACTTATAAGTAAATTTGTCAGTTACTGTATACAAGATTGATACTTAAAAATCAATTTTTTCTATACATTATTAGACAAAATCCAAAAATTAAATCAAAATAATATTCCAAACAGCAAATAAAATATCAATATGGGAGTAAATATAGCAAATATGTCTAAAAGTTCTATATTAAAATTTAAACACACACTAAGAAAAGTCAAAGAAGTTACCCCCAAACAAATTCAACTTTATGGATAGAACACTTTCAATACTGTCAATATACCATTCATTTAAATTAGTCTACTTATTCAGTGTCATCCTTATAAAAATGTCTGATTTTTTGTATGGAAATGCAAGTATCTAGCAAATCTATAATGGACTTGAGAACTAACAAGAAAGTTTCAGGATTAACATACCTGATTTCAGGATTGCTATAAATCTACAGTAATCAAGACTGTTTGTTATTGTTGTACATTTAGCCAAAGAGGTAAGTAGAATAAAATCAAAAGATGAGAAACAGAGTCACACATGTGTGGTCAGTTGATATTTGAGCACATTTCCAATTCATTTCAGATAGTAAATGATAATAATAAATTACATAAAAATTTGGATCATTATCTTATTCTATATATAAAATTACTTGTAGTTAAATCATAGACAAAAATATAAAACCTAGAACATAAAGCTTCTAAAAAAAGATAGGAGAAGTCTTCTTGATATTAGGTAGTTAAGGATTTATTAGACTACCTGAAAGCCTTAATCATAAAAGAAAACATATATATGAAATGGACTTCATTAAATGTACCAGACATCATTACAAAAATGAATAGGCAAAGTACTGATGGGAAAAAATTAATAATCTACTAACAGTCAAGCTCATTTATGGTGATGGAAGTCTAGAAGTGCTTGTTTCTATAGGGGGTAAGCAATGACTGGAAATGACCTAAGGAAAGGTTCTGGAAATGTTCTGCACCTTGTTTTGATTGATAGTTATTAGGGTACATAAAATTATCCAAAGTCACCAAACTGAACACTTGAGACCTATGCATTTAATTTTAATTATACCCCAAGTAAAAAAAAAATTAAACTTTTTTTTAGAAATCTTACCAACATGAAAAACTCCTTGCCTGAATAGAGAACTCAGCAATAAGCCCATGAATAGCAAAGGGTGGAGGTAAAGTGGGCAGATAGTCTTATTAAATGAAAATTAACTGGATGATTATGGGTTAGGTAGGAAAGTTGTGATCAAGATATTTTGGATCTTCCTCCAGTGTTAATCACCTCTTGGTCTGAAAAAGGGGAGCATCCCCAGAGAAAAGAATTTTCTACTAAAAAATGTGCATTTATCAAAATTCTTATCAGCAACTCAATCCAGGTATTGTTAAAAGGCATGATTCATTATTTCGACATTGAAATGTCATAACTATCTTTGATTCTTTTCCTTGGGGATACCTTGCCTAAACGTGATAGAGTGGTAGAAAGTCAGGGGGAGTGGGTAAACAAAAATCTCTTTTTTCTGGATCTTTCTATCATCACACACAAAAATAAATATGGAGCACTCCATCCCCACCGGTAGCTTCACTGGGGCTAATCCTGGACAGATTTCAGACCCTGCAGGTCATTGTTGCTTTTTTTTTTCCCAAAATATAGTCCTGCTACCTTTGCTCCCTGATAAGTGGAAACTACTGGAGGGGTAGGGGATAGAAATTCCTGCATCCCCCTCTCTACTTGCTTTTCTCTTGTCACATAAGCCAGTGGACAATTGGAAGACATTTCCTTGGCCAAAATGGGCTCCTAAGAGATCTTCTAGTTATTCCTGCTATTTAGTTAATCAATCACATCACCCCATGGTTACTGGAAGTGTGTTGCCTAAGATGATCAGCTGTGTCCTCTGCAATAAAACTTAACAGGAAAGCAATAAGAATTCTTCAGTTACAAAAGAAGCCCTCATCTATCCATCATTTCAATCTGTCCTTGTAAATGTTACAGAATAGCATTATATCTTCTTTTGAGCTTTAAAGGCTATGTGTAGAATGAAAAAGTTACTGTACAACATAAAAATTGTAGCAACTTGAAAAATTTCTGGAATAAATTACTTGTTTGTAATTCCTCTGAAAATTTTTTTGGGGCTGCCTTAATCACAAAACGTACCCTTTTGGTAAGCATGCTGGAAGCAGAATATCCGTAACATGCCTAAGACTCCACTGGATTATAGTGTTTGAGACAGGGGTGGTAATCAGAATTCTAGTCTTTTTTCACGAACTAAGAACATTCTTTTCACATAAAGATGAATTTAGCAGCATGTAATTTTCTTTCTTATCCACTAAATGTGGGATTGAATTAGAGTTTACCTAGGGAAATCTAATTTGTAGTTTTGAAAATAAGCAAAAAGCTGTTCCACTGCAATGTTGAAATTCTGATCACATTACATATGCATAAGAAGATAGTATCAAGCAAAGCTTTATTTACATTTCCTAAGTGTTTTTTTTTCTTTTTCATTTTGTATAAACTAATGAGTGGTGCTGTTAGGGAATATGTGTATCCTTCTTTGTATAATGGATTAAGTGTGAGTCTTGTTAAACACTAGGCATAAATCACACTGTGTTCTCTATGCCTAATTAAGGGCTTAAAGGGAGAAAAGGTAAATTCTTGAATGAAGGGTTCTACTCAGAAGCTCAGTTGGTTATTGCACTGAGAAAGTAGAGAGATAAAGCAGGAAAAAAAGAGCAATTTAAGCAAGTGAATAAGAAGTAATCCATGAAAATATTTTTAGCTAATTTATTCTGTTTCTCCTCTGTTTCTCCTTTAGCTGCTATGAGTCTGGATATATCATCAAAATTTCATTAGTGCAATGATATGTAATAAAAATTAAAATTAACCAGAGAAATATAAGGAAATCTTAAAATATTTCTAATTAGGTAAAAAAGAAAAATGATGTGTATTGACGATATAAATAAAATAATCTATAGAAAAGTTTTGAAGGAAATGA
The DNA here is from genome assembly GCF_052094955.1 of Ictidomys tridecemlineatus. NCBI lineage: Eukaryota > Metazoa > Chordata > Mammalia > Rodentia > Sciuridae > Ictidomys > Ictidomys tridecemlineatus. Next base: position 83,135,118 of record NC_135485.1, on the reverse strand, counting down.
AAATGTGTTTTTTTTCTTAGCTACACATGTATATAACTAAAGTCCATTAAAATTAGACTGTTAAAATTTTGGAGAAAAAAATAGAATGATCACAGTTAAGTCACTTGTTTCCTAGTAGAAGAAGTGTCTCAAATTTAGATGAAGTTAGTATCAGATAATAATCTATTACCTTTGTGTGTTCCCAGAGTGCAACAAATGTTTATAATAGCATAAACTGACTTTAAGTGGATATTTTGAAAAACTTTAAAGTATGTTCCATAGAATATGTACAGTGATAACAGGACAAGTCAAAGGCCTTCAAAGAGCATTAACCACTAGTGTCTGAGTATACATAATAACACTGATATTTGGCTTTATTCCACTTCATTTCAATAGTATGCCTGAATTATTCTGTAAAAATATGGAAAGAAAAAAATGGTATCAAGGGGAAAAATATGAAAATACATTTTGATTCACTGAATTTTACTGTACCACAATAAAAGGGTTAAGTCTACTATATTTCCAATGATTTTTTTTGGCCAGTAAATACTGAATCCTAGATTATGACAAGTAGTTTGGTTAGAGCTAGAGATTTAGTGAATGTAGCAGTAGACCAAGGAGACAAGTTGACCTCCTTCATGGATTTTCCAGACTTTTGAGATCCTAAGTGATTATTATCCAAAGATTTTTAGGGATAACAAGATTACTGGATGTTCTTATAACATTCAGAGATCCCCAACTTGTGCCCAATTAACATATTTCAGAAACAAAACCCATGTTGAATGGTCAAGACCATCTAAGACCTCTTCACACCTCCTTGAAACCCTTGCCTCCATCTTCTCCCCTCTTCTTTTATTATTCCCTCCCTGCAGGACCTTCCCTTTCCCCTTGGTATGCTGCCTGCTAGGGGGTCATGTGTGTGGAAGGAATGGGAGAGATTTCCATTCATTCTAGGTTGTGTAATGGACACCTACAGGGCTAGCAGATATGTACACAAGGGGTTTGAATGCCAGAACAATTGCAGCCTGGTTCTCTTCTGAAACACCTAAACTTCCATATTTCCTGAACTCTTTGATTAGGATCCATGGTGAAACCTTGTCTCTCCTGAGGGACCACAGACATGACACACTAACTTCTGTTCCCAAATTCTTTTTTTTTTTTTTTTGTACCAAGGATTGAACGCAGGGGTGCTTAACTACTGAGCTACAACCCCAGCTCTTATTCATTCATTCATTCATTCATTCATTCATTCATTCATTTTGAGACAGGGTCTCTCTCACTGTGCCTAGCTGTCCCAACATCTTTGAGTCTTTGTTCTCTTGGTTTTGGAGTCTCAAATGAACTTTAACCCTTTTCCAGCATACCATCACCTCTATTTTGTCTTTTGTAAATTGACATTTATTACTGCTAGGGTTTAGTATCCATCAATTCTTAAAACATGTTGCAAAACTTAAAAAAAAACCAGCATTGCAAGAGATGTAAAATCTGTTGTGATTGATGAGGGAAGATATGCACAAAAGAAATTTGAATTGTTGAATTCAGAACTAACAACAGAAAAGGAACTGAAGAAAGCAGGGGAATTCATAAAAGTTGTTGCATTGCAACATGCCAATTGAACTCCAGAGCAATCACAATTGCCCTATAATTGGGAAAGGGATTCAGAGAAGAATTTATAGGCAGTTCTAACTGGAACTTGTGCTTTGAATTATTATTATTCCTCTCTCCTTGTTTAAAGGAAAGTTTCATGAGATCTGCTATAAACTTAATGTTAACAGCACTGGGTAGATGTCACCTATTTCTTAGAATATTTGTCTAATTTTTAGTTTTCTTAACTGACTTAAATGCATTTGTGTTTGGAAGGATTTTTCACCATTCTTACAAACATAAATGTTCAAATCCTACCCAATCTTCAAATCCCATTCCAAAGGGTCTCTCTTTTACCAACAGCTTCTTTAATTTCCCCAGCAGAGAGCTATTTCTCTTCCCAAATTCACATGATTTTACTTGGACACTTTTTGTGAAATTTATCACATTCTGTTTAAAACATTCCTAGGATTTACCCAACTAAAAAGTTCTATAATTGAACATAGATCTTTCCTCCTTCCTTCCATAAACATCTACTGAGAGAATGAGTGAGTTCTAAAGGAAAGTAATAGCTGAATGTATTTAGGTAAAAATAGAAGAAAGGAATATAACAGTGGCCCCTCTGGAATGCTTTCCTATTTCTAGTCTGCTCTATCTCTAAAATATGTCATTATGGCACTGAATATTCACCAATTCTTTAACCAGACGTACATGCCATGGACTATTTATATTCAGGTACCTAAAAGCAGAGGAAGAAACCAAGAGTCAGTTATAATATTGGTTATTTATGCTCAGCTCAATCTCAGAGAATGGGTGCATGAGCAACAGCTTTTTTTTTTAATCAAATTACATCTGCTTAAACGGGATGATATGTTTTCTCTTTTTAATAACCAGAATTGGCCTTTCTATGAATAACTGATTATGTATGTTTTTCTTTTACTGGCTCCAAAACTTCTTATTAAGCACTACTTCACAGAAAAATAACAAATTATATGTTACAGTCTGATTGCTTAAAATAGGTATTTCTAAGTAGAAGAAAAAACATTAGAATGAAAATACTTTGAAAATATGTCAATTATGTTAGTCATAAAGAGTATTCTTGAGAATAAAAGCAGATGTGAGCATGACTCAAATTCAATATATTTGAAATGTAAAGTAAAAATATAATACACCCGGATAGAGTTATGCAAATTGCATGGATAAAATTCTTCCCTAGGGACAACTTCAGTGTATTCTCTAAATCCTTTTTTTTTAAAGAACAAAAAGTGGAGATGATCTTTATTTCCTTAAACAGATGCATCGCTTCTTCTTATTTTAATGAATAAAAACAAATATTTAAAAATAATTAGTACTCAGCTCTTTATGATTATTAATTGTCTATGCTTAATTTTTGGCAATCAAACATTTTTATTATTTCAGTCACTTGTCAGGGTTCTCAAAGGAATCGCCTTATCACAATCAACTTAATTCGTAGGCACATGTCTTACCTAGATTTAAGTGTTCACTTCTTAGGCTTGGGCATTTAGCTTTAAGCACAGTAGTACGGGTGAGTACACACAATGCGGAATTAGGGTCAAAAGACTTGAGTTCAGGTCTTAAAAATGATTTAGCAGAACTTGGATACATTGTAATGCTTCGACTGTCCTCCTTTGGCACAAAAGGGAAAAATATGTTTAACTGCCTGTTTAGAGAATCAGATGAGATAATGTATCAGAAAAAAACACAAAGTATTATTTACATATCATTATAATATTCAGGAAATAACTTTAGGTAAATAATCTCTTAGGAGTGACCTTTTTCTCCTTTGTTTTTAGGTACTTAAGACATATATACACATAATTAAAGTATGGGTCAAAGCGTCATTTGTTCCTTTGTTTAACAAAACTTTATTGACCTAAACAATTTACCAGAAATGTTAAGAAGTTGGAAAGGTTACAATCAACTTTTTATAAATCTTGACACATTTTTATTGTAGTTCACGAATAACCAATCTCTTTGCCTCCCAAGCCTGAAGATTATAAATAATTTAGAAATATTCTCAAGTGTTAACTGTTCAGTCTTTTGCACAAGCCATGTTTTACACTATGAATGACGCCTGTATACCATTTAAAAATAATTAGCGCTACGGGATGGCATTGCATAGATCCCGGAAATAGCTCTTTGGTTTTGCATTGTTTAAGATGATGCAGGTGGCTCAATGTTGTGTCAAGTTGCACGTTCCGGGTTAGTTCTCTTTCAGAAGAGGCTGGCTCAGTTCAACAAGACTCTGGGAATCCACCCAGTCATGCGGTAACAGGGTTAAGAAAGTCCAGTAGAGGGGAGTAGTACAGCGCGCGCGTGTGTGTGTGTGTGTGTGTGTGTGTGTGTGTGTGTGTGTGTGTCAGAGAGAGGAGAGAGAGAGCGCGAGCAAGCGCACAGGACACAGCTCCGAGTTGTGGAGCTGACTCCCACATAAGTTCCAAAGGCCACCGCGACCACGGTTTTCGGCCCTAGCAGGACAGCGGGACCGAGGTGGAACGGCCTGCCCAGAGTGGGCTGGGTTGGAAGGAGAGGGGTCTCGCGAGGGTTTCAGGGCGTGCCTGGAGTAGGGGGCGCGCGGTGAGTGTGCGCAGGTGTGCGCGCGCGGAGGGCGAGTGTGAGCGCGGCGAGTGTGAGCGCGGCGAGTGTGAGCGCGGCGAGTGTGAGCGCGGCGAGTGTGAGCGCGGCGAGTGTGAGCGCGGCGAGTGTGAGCGCGGCGAGTGTGAGCGCGGCGAGTGTGAGCGCGGCGAGTGTGAGCGCGGCGAGTGTGAGCGCGGCGAGTGTGAGCGCGGCGAGTGTGAGCGCGGCGAGTGTGAGCGCGGCGAGTGTGAGCGCGGCGAGTGTGAGCGCGGCGAGTGTGAGCGCGGCGAGTGTGAGCGCGGCGAGTGTGAGCGCGGCGAGTGTGAGCGCGGCGAGTGTGCAGCCGCGTCGCCATTCCCAGTGACATCTGAGTGTATTGTTGTGAGCGGGGCCGAGCAGAGCATCCCCGGAGCTGTCACCGCGGCAGCCGCGGCGGCGGCGCAGCGCGAGCCCCGCACGAGCGAGCCTGGCCGGCACCGCCCCCGCCGCTGGTCCCGGCCCCGCCGCCTCAGCTGCCGCCGCCCCCGCCCCCGGCCCGCCCGCCGCGCGCCCCCACCCACCTACCCCACCCCCTCGCTCCATCCCTCCCACCCGCCGCCGCCGCCGCCCGCGCACCTCCCCCCCCCCCCCCCCGCGGAGCGAGTGCTGGTCACCGGGTCACTGGGTCATTGTCTCGTCGCCCGAACCCCGAGCACCCCGTGGAATCCCCCACGTCATCATCAGAACCATCAATGAGATGCAAACATGAAAGACAAGAGGAGGAAGAAGGACCGCACCTGGGCCGAGGCTGCCAGCCTGGTACGTACCGTCCCCCGCCCGCCGCCCGCGCGTCTTGCCGGCCCCGCCGCTCGCCCCGCGCGGACCCGCAGCGGTGGAGACGGCCACTTCCAGCCCGAGCCGCCGCCCGCTCGCCGGGCTCCTGCTCTTTGTTATTCTGCGGGAGTGGGCTCTCCCAGGGTCCCCTGTGTGTGTGCGTGTGCTCGCGGAGGGGAGTTGCGATTATCTCCGGGAGCCCCGCGCCCGCCGCGCCCGGGACTGCCCGGCACACTTCTCCCGGTACTTCGCCCACGGGGCTCTGCTGTGCTTCTTCCACCGGTGAATTTCCGAGCGCTCGGCTCCGCTCGACTTCCCTCTCTGCCGCTCCGGAGACCTTTGGGTGGCAATTACCACTCCCTCCTGGCCCCTCCACCCCCCGGAATTTCATCAATAACTCTGTGCAAGGTCTGTGTGTATGTTCAGCGTTTGTGAGTTCAAACATTTTACACGTGCATGCACGCTGTGTGTCCGACACGGACTTGTGGGGCGTGTGCTTGTGGGCTAGGTTGTTGCGTGTCTGTGTGCCGTGTGTGCATTATGTATGCACACTGATACGTGCATGTTTTGTGTGGATCCAGTTCGCTGTGTTTGTAGGTATTGTGTTCCGCTCGATGTTTGTGTGTACATTATGTGCACGTGTGTGCAATTCGTGCGTGTGTGTGTCGGTGTGTGTGTTTGGTGAAGTTGGGTCAGTGTCATTTGTCGTGGGAGGTTAAGAGTGTACAGCTAGGTGTGTTTTTACTGCTGGCTTTCTGGGCGGTGTTACTTGGCTGCTTTTCCTTTTCTTTAACCTTTCGGAGCTTACGTTTTAATCATCAATGTCTCTATAGAAATGCTGGTTGACAGAGGGGCGTCGGTGTCTTTGGTTTGATGCATGTATATATGTTGGTTTTTCTTCTTTTTTTTTTCCCCCTCCCTATCTTCTTTTAAAGGACAACTGTAAACGGGGTTTTCAAAAAGGATATTTCTGAACAGTGCATCTCACGGGAATGCGAGGCATTACATTTGAAGCTGAACCTTTCAGGGTTTTGGCTACAGAAATTAAATATTTATTCACCAACTTACTATCTTTATAAATCAGCCAAAAGATAGCTGGCTGCATGCAGCAGGGTGGGGGTGGGGGACCCAGGACATGTTA